>NW_022060060.1:0-347924 GCF_007399415.2 Gopherus evgoodei
TGAAATGGCCACATGGCGGCAGCAGAGGACCGGAGTTGTGGCAGCTCCTGGGTTCCTGAACTGACTCTGCCTCCCCTTCCCAAACCAAGAACCCAGGAGTCCGGGCTCCTCCCCCCTGTTCTAACCACTAGGTCCCACTCCCCTCTTAGAGCCAGGGAGAGAACCCAGGAGTCCTGGCTCCCAGACTGAGACCCTGCCCTGCCCCTGACAAGCTGTTTCCATTCTCTGTAGGGGTGTGCAGCAAGCAGATGACCAAGGGACAGGGACTCAGCAGGGGTCTCTAGGGGCTGGGGTTTAGCTAACAGGACTTCATTTTAGATTGTGGGCACTGGTGAGAAATGGCCACATAGCGGGAGCAGAAGCTGAAGCTGGAGTCAGGTTCTGGCTCCATAACAGGACCTGGTCTCCCTTTTCCAACTGCAGAAGAACCCAGGACGAGTCCTGGGTCCCAGACCCCCCACTCTAACCAGCAGACCCCATTCCCTGCCGAGAGCTGCAGATAGAACTCAGGAGTCCTGGCTCATGCAACCCCCACATGCTTTAACCACTAGAAGACCCCGCAGCCCTCCCAGAGCCAGGCTGAGAACCCACGAGCCCAGGATCCCATCCCACCCTGTGGTCATGGGGTTGCCAGTTTAGTTATTTCCCCAACTCCTGCCCCCAAATAGGACCCCCCCCCCCAACTTCAGCTCCTGGGAAAACACGAGTGGGGGCAGAACCCAGGAGTCCTGGCTCCCAGCCCTTTCTGAACTCTCTCATCCCTCCCCTGTGGTCAACTACTCAGTGTTGCCAATTTAGTCATTTTCCCAACCCCTGCCCCCAAATAGGAGCCCCCGTCCTCCCCTAACTTCAATTCCTGGGAAAACATGAGCTGGGGGCAGAACCCAGGAGTCCTGGTGCAGGCCCTGCCCCTGAGCTGTTTTTGTGATTTTTGCCCCAATGGGCCTGCTGGGAATGGGGAAGTGAAACGAGCTAATTACAGAGTCTCAGGTCACTCTGGGGCCTTTGGGGTTTTTTAATTGGCTTGTGGTTTGAGTGGGTGAAATGAGTGAAATGGCCACATGGCGGCAGCAGAGGACCAGCATTGAGGCACCTCCTGGGTTCCTGAACTGGCTCTGTCTCCCCTTCCCAAAACCAAAACCCAGGAGTCCGGGCTCCTGCTCCCCAGCTCTGACCCTGCACTATATACCCTACTCCCCTCCCAGAGCCAGGGAAAGAACCCAGGAATCCGGTTCCTACGCCCCTGCTCTGCCCCTGCCCTATACACCCCACTCCCCTCCCAGAGCCAGGGAAAAAACCCATGAGTCCGGCTCCTACGCCCCTGCTCTGACCCTGCCCTATACACCCCACTCCCCTCCCAGAGCCAGGGAAAGAACCCAGGAATCCGGCTCCTACGCCCCTGCTCTGACCCTGCCCTATACACTCCCCTCCCCTCCCAGAGCCAGGGAAAGAACCCAGGAATACGGCTCCTACCCTCCTGCTCTGACCCTGCCCTATACACCGCACTCCCCTCCCAGAGCCAGGGAGAACCCAGGAGTCCTGGCTCCCAGGCTGAGACTCTGCCCTGCCCGTGACAAGCTGTGTCCATTCTCTGTAGGGGTGTGCAGCGAGCAGATGATCAAGGGACAGGGACTCAGCAGGGGTCTCTGGTGGCTGGGGTTTAGCTAACAAGACTTTATTTTAGACAGTGAGCACTGGTGAAAAATGGCCACATAGCGGGAGCAAAAGCTGAAGCTGGAGTCAGGTTCTGGCTCCATAACAGGACCTGGTCTCCCTTTTCCAACTGCAGAAGAACCCAGGACGAGTCCTGGGTCCCAGACCCCCCACTCTAACCAGCAGACCCCATTCCCTGCCGAGAGCTGCAGATAGAACCCAGGAGTCCTGGCTCTTGCAACCCCCACATGCTCTAACCACTAGAAAACCCCACAGCCCTCCCAGAGCCAGGCTGAGAACCCACGAGCCCAGGATCCCATCCCTCCCTGTGGTCACGGGGTTGCCAGTTTAGTTATTTCCCCAACTCCTGCCCCCAAATAGGACCCCGCCCTAACTTCAGCTCCTGGGAAAACACGAGCTGGGGCAGAACCCAGGAGTCCTGGCTCCCAGCCCTTTCTGAACTCTCTCATCCCTCCCCTGTGGTCAACTACTCAGTGTTGCCAATTTAGTCATTTTCCCAACCCCTGCCCCCAAATAGGAGCCCCCGTCCTCCCTTACCTTCAATTCCTGGGAAAACATGAGCTGGGGGCAGAACCCAGGAGTCCTGGTGCAGGCCCTGCCCCCGAGTTGTTTTTGTGATTTTTGCCCCAATGGGCCTGCTGGGAATGGGGAAGTGAAACGAGCTAATTACAGAGTCTCAGGTCACTCTGGGGCCTTTGGGGCTTTTTTAATTGGCTTGTGGTTTGAGTGGGTGAAATGAGTGAAATGGTCACATGGCGGCAGCAGAGGACCAGCATTGAGGCACCTCCTGGGTTCCTGAACTGGCTCTGT
Organism: Gopherus evgoodei; assembly: GCF_007399415.2. Taxonomy (NCBI): domain Eukaryota; kingdom Metazoa; phylum Chordata; order Testudines; family Testudinidae; genus Gopherus; species Gopherus evgoodei. The sequence continues at coordinate 2,485 of NW_022060060.1, forward strand.
CTCCCCTTCCCAAAACCAAAACCCAGGAGTCTGGGCTCCTGCTCCCCAGCTCTGACCCTGCCCTATATACCCCACTCCCCTCCCAGAGCCAGGGAAAGAACCCAGAGGTCCGGTTCCTATGCCCCTGCTCTGCCCCTGCCCTATACATCCCACTCCCTTCCCAGAGCCAGGGAAAGAACCCATGAGTCCGGCTCCTACGCCCCTGCTCTGACCCTGCCCTATACACCCCACTCCCCTCCCAGAGCCAGGGAAAGAACCCAGGAATCCGGCTCCTACGCCCCTGCTCTGACCCTGCCCTATACACTCCACTCCCCTCCCAGAGCCAGGGAAAGAACCCAGGAATCCGGCTCCTACGCCCCTGCTCTGACCCTGCCCTATACACCCCACTATCCTCCCAGAGCCAGGGAGAACCCAGGAGTCCTGGCTCCCAGGCTGAGACTCTGCCCTGCCCGTGACAAGCTGTTTCCATTCTCTGTAGGGGTGTGCAGCGAGCAGATGATCAAGGGACAGGGACTCAGCAGGGGTCTCTGGTGGCTGGGGTTTAGCTAACAGGACTTTATTTTAGACTGTGGGCACTGGGGAGAAATGGCCACATAGCGGGAGCAGAAGCTGAAGCTGGAGTCAGTTCCTGGCTCCATAACAGGACCTGGTCTCCCTTTTCCAACTGCAGAAGAACCCAGGATGAGTCCTGGGTCCCAGTCCCCCCACTCTAACCAGCAGACTCCATTCCCTGCCGAGAGCTGCAGATAGAACCCAGGAGTCCTGGTTCTTGCAACCCCCACATGTTCTAGCCACTAGAAGACCCCACAGCCCTCCCAGAGCCAGGCTGAGAACCCACGAGCCCAGGATCCCATCCTTCCCTGTGGTCACGGGGTTTCCAGTTTAGTCATTTTCCCAACTCCTGCCCCCAAATAGGACCCCCCCCACTTCAGCTTCTGGGAAAACACGAGCTGGGGCAGAACCCAGGAGTCCTGGCGCAGGCCCTGCCCCCGAGCTGTTTTTGTGATTTTTGCCCCAATGGGCCTGCTGGGAATGGGGAAGTGAAACGAGCTAATTACAGAGTCTCAGGTCACTTTGGGGCCTTTGGGGTTGTTTAACAGGCCTGTGCCCAGAGTGGGTGCGATGGGTGAAATGGCCACATGGCGGCAGCAGAGGACCGGAATTGAGGCGCCTCCTGGGTTCCTGAACTGGCTCTGTCTCCCCTTCCCAAAACCAGAACCCAGGAGTCCGGGCTCCTGCTCCCCAGCTCTGACCCTGCCCTATACACCCCACTCCCCTCCCAGAGCCAGGGAAAGAACCCAGGAATCCGGCTCCTACCCCCCTGCTCTGACCCTGCCCTATACACCCCACTCCCCTCCCAGAGCCAGGGAAAGAACCCAGGAATCCGGCTCCTACCCCCCTGCTCTGACCCTGCCCTATACACCCCACTCCCCTCCCAGAGCCAGGGAAAGAACCCAGGAATCCGGCTCCTACCCCCCTGCTCTGACCCTGCCCTATACACCCCACTCCCCTCCCAGAGCCAGGGAGAACCCAGGAGTCCTGGCTCCCAGGCTGAGACTCTGCCCTGCCCGTGACAAGCTGTTTCCATTCTCTGCAGTGGGGTGTGCAGCAAGCAGAGAAGTGTATGACCCAGTTGACGGGACAGGGGCTGAGGAAGGGCCCCTTGGGGGGCTGTAGGTTGGTTAACAGGGTTTTCTATTAGACTGGGGGCACTGGTGAGTAAAAACCATAAGGGGACAACAGAAGCTGGAGTCAGGTTCTGACTCCATAACAGGACCTGCTCTTCCTTTTCCAACTGCAGATGAACCCAGGAGGAGTCCTGGCTTCCAGCCCCCTTGCTGTAACCGCTAGACCCCCACCCCCCTAGCAGAGCCAAGGAGAGAACCCAGGAGTCCTGGCTCCCCAGCCCCCCTGCTCTAACCACTAGGCCCTGTTCCCCTCCCAGAGCCAGAGAGAGAACCCAGGAGTCCTGGCTGCCCAGCCCCCTGCTCTAACCACTAGACACCACTCTCCTCCCAGAGCCAGAGAGAGAACCCAGGAGTCCTGGCTCCCAGCCCGCTCTGAACTCTGCCATCCCTCCTCTGTGATTAACCACACAGTGTTGCCAATCGAGTCATTTCCCCAAATCCCACCTCCAAAATACCACCCCCCCAACTTCCATTCCTGGGGAAAACACGAGCTGGGGGCAGAACCCAGGAGTCCTGGCGCAGGCCCTGCCCCCGAGTTGTTTTTGTGATGTTTGCCTCAATGGGCCTGCTGGGAATGGGGAAGTGAAACGTGCTAATTACAGAGTCTCAGGGCCTCGGGGGCCTTTGGTTTGGTTGGGTGCGATGGGTGAAATGGCCACATGGCGGCAGCAGAGGACCGGAGTTGTGGCAGCTCCTGGGTTCCTGAACTGACTCTGCCTCCCCTTCCCAAACCAAGAACCCAGGAGTCCGGGCTCCTCCCCCCTGTTCTAACCACTAGGTCCCACTCCCCTCTTAGAGCCAGGGAGAGAACCCAGGAGTCCTGGCTCCCAGACTGAGACCCTGCCCTGCCCCTGACAAGCTGTTTCCATTGTCTGTAGGGGTGTGCAGCGAGCAGATGACCAAGGGACAGGGACTCAGCAGGGGTCTCTGGTGGCTGGGGTTTAGCTAACAGGACTTCATTTTAGATTGTGGGCACTGGTGAAAAATGGCCACATAGCAGGAGCAGAAGCTGAAGCTGGAGTCAGGTTCTGGCTCCATAACAGGACCTGGTCTCCCTTTTCCAACTGCAGAAGAACCCAGGACGAGTCCTGGGTCCCAGACCCCCCACTCTAACCAGCAGACCCCATTCCCTGCCGAGAGCTGCAGATAGAACCCAGGAGTCCTGGCTCTTGCAACCCCCACATGCTCTAACCACTAGAAGACCCCACAGCCCTCCCAGAGCCAGGCTGAGAACCCACGAGCCCAGGATCCCATCCCACCCTGTGGTCACGGGGTTGCCAGTTTAGTTATTTCCCCAACTCCTGCCCCCAAATAGGACCCCGCCCTAACTTCAGCTCCTGGGAAAACACGAGCTGGGGCAGAACCCAGGAGTCCTGGCTCCCAGCCCTTTCTGAACTCTCTCATCCCTCCCCTGTGGTCAACTACTCAGTGTTGCCAATTTAGTCATTTTCCCAACCCCTGCCCCCAAATAGGAGCCCCCGTCCTCCCTTACCTTCAATTCCTGGGAAAACATGAGCTGGGGGCAGAACCCAGGAGTCCTGGTGCAGGCCCTGCCCCCGAGTTGTTTTTGTGATTTTTGCCCCAATGGGCCTGCTGGGAATGGGGAAGTGAAACGAGCTAATTACAGAGTCTCAGGTCACTCTGGGGCCTTTGGGGTTTTTTAATTGGCTTGTGGTTTGAGTGGGTGAAATGAGTGAAATGGTCACATGGCGGCAGCAGAGGACCAGCATTGAGGCACCTCCTGGGTTCCTGAACTGGCTCTGTCTCCCCTTCCCAAAACCAAAACCCAGGAGTCTGGGCTCCTGCTCCCCAGCTCTGACCCTGCCCTATATACCCCACTCCCCTCCCAGAGCCAGGGAAAGAACCCAGAGGTCCGGTTCCTATGCCCCTGCTCTGCCCCTGCCCTATACACCCCACTCCCTTCCCAGAGCCAGGGAAAGAACCCATGAGTCCGGCTCCTACGCCCCTGCTCTGACCCTGCCCTATACACCCCACTCCCCTCCCAGAGCCAGGGAAAGAACCCAGGAATCCGGCTCCTACGCCCCTGCTCTGACCCTGCCCTATACACTCCACTCCCCTCCCAGAGCCAGGGAAAGAACCCAGGAATCCGGCTCCTACGCCCCTGCTCTGACCCTGCCCTATACACCCCACTATCCTCCCAGAGCCAGGGAGAACCCAGGAGTCCTGGCTCCCAGGCTGAGACTCTGCCCTGCCCGTGACAAGCTGTTTCCATTCTCTGTAGGGGTGTGCAGCGAGCAGATGATCAAGGGACAGGGACTCAGCAGGGGTCTCTGGTGGCTGGGGTTTAGCTAACAGGACTTTATTTTAGACTGTGGGCACTGGGGAGAAATGGCCACATAGCGGGAGCAGAAGCTGAAGCTGGAGTCAGTTCCTGGCTCCATAACAGGACCTGGTCTCCCTTTTCCAACTGCAGAAGAACCCAGGATGAGTCCTGGGTCCCAGTCCCCCCACTCTAACCAGCAGACTCCATTCCCTGCCGAGAGCTGCAGATAGAACCCAGGAGTCCTGGTTCTTGCAACCCCCACATGTTCTAGCCACTAGAAGACCCCACAGCCCTCCCAGAGCCAGGCTGAGAACCCACGAGCCCAGGATCCCATCCTTCCCTGTGGTCACGGGGTTTCCAGTTTAGTCATTTTCCCAACTCCTGCCCCCAAATAGGACCCCCCCCCCACTTCAGCTTCTGGGAAAACACGAGCTGGGGCAGAACCCAGGAGTCCTGGCGCAGGCCCTGCCCCCGAGCTGTTTTGTGATTTTTGCCCCAATGGGCCTGCTGGGAATGGGGAAGTGAAACGAGCTAATTACAGAGTCTCAGGTCACTTTGGGGCCTTTGGGGTTGTTTAACAGGCCTGTGCCCAGAGTGGGTGCGATGGGTGAAATGGCCACATGGCGGCAGCAGAGGACCGGAATTGAGGCGCCTCCTGGGTTCCTGAACTGGCTCTGTCTCCCCTTCCCAAAACCAGAACCCAGGAGTCCGGGCTCCTGCTCCCCAGCTCTGACCCTGCCCTATACACCCCACTCCCCTCCCAGAGCCAGGGAAAGAACCCAGGAATCCGGCTCCTACCCCCCTGCTCTGACCCTGCCCTATACACCCCACTCCCCTCCCAGAGCCAGGGAAAGAACCCAGGAATCCGGCTCCTACCCCCCTGCTCTGACCCTGCCCTATACACCCCACTCCCCTCCCAGAGCCAGGGAAAGAACCCAGGAATCCGGCTCCTACCCCCCTGCTCTGACCCTGCCCTATACACCCCACTCCCCTCCCAGAGCCAGGGAGAACCCAGGAGTCCTGGCTCCCAGGCTGAGACTCTGCCCTGCCCCTGACAAGCTGTTTCCATTGTCTGTAGGGGTGTGCAGCGAGCAGATGACCAAGGGACAGGGACTCAGCAGGGGTCTCTAGGGGCTGGGGTTTAGCTAACAGGACTTCATTTTAGATTGTGGGCGCTGGTGAGAAATGGCCACATAGCGGGAGCAGAAGCTGAAGCTGGAGTCAGGTTCTGGCTCCATAACAGGACCTGGTCTCCCTTTTCCAACTGCAGATGAACCCAGGACGAGTCCTGGGTCCCAGACCCCCCACTCTAACCAGCAGACCCCATTCCCTGCCGAGAGCTGCAGATAGAACCCAGGAGTCCTGGCTCATGCAACCCCCACATGCTTTAAACCACTAGAAGACCCCGCAGCCCTCCCAGAGCCAGGCTGAGAACCCACGAGCCCAGGATCCCATCCCACCCTGTGGTCATGGGATTGCCAGTTTAGTTATTTCCCCAACTCCTGCCCCAAATAGGACCCCGCCCTATCTTCAGCTCCTGGGAAACACGAGCTGGGGCAGAACCCAGGAGTCCTGGCTCCCAGCCCGCTCTGAACTCTGCCATCCCTCCTCTGTGATTAACCACACAGTGTTGCCAATCGAGTCATTTCCCCAAATCCCACCTCCAAAATACCACCCCCCCCAACTTCCATTCCTGGGGAAAACACGAGCTGGGGGCAGAACCCAGGAGTCCTGGCGCAGGCCCTGCCCCCGAGTTGTTTTTGTGATGTTTGCCTCAATGGGCCTGCTGGGAATGGGGAAGTGAAACGTGCTAATTACAGAGTCTCAGGGCCTCGGGGGCCTTTGGTTTGGTTGGGTGCGATGGGTGAAATGGCCACATGGCGGCAGCAGAGGACCGGAGTTGTGGCAGCTCCTGGGTTCCTGAACTGACTCTGCCTCCCCTTCCCAAACCAAGAACCCAGGAGTCCGGGCTCCTCCCCCCTGTTCTAACCACTAGGTCCCACTCCCCTCTTAGAGCCAGGGAGAGAACCCAGGAGTCCTGGCTCCCAGACTGAGACCCTGCCCTGCCCCTGACAAGCTGTTTCCATTCTCTGTAGGGGTGTGCAGCGAGCAGATGACCAAGGGACAGGGACTCAGCAGGGGTCTCTGGTGGCTGGGGTTTAGCTAACAAGACTTTATTTTAGACAGTGGGCACTGGGGAGAAATGGCCACATAGCGGGAGCAAAAGCTGAAGCTGGAGTCATGTTCTGGCTCCATAACAGGACCTGGTCTCCCTTTTCCAACTGCAGATGAACCCAGGACGAGTCCTGGGTCCCAGACCCTCCACTCTAACCAGCAGACCCCATTCCCTGCCGAGAGCTGCAGACAGAACTCAGGAGTCCTGGCTCTTGCAACCCCCACATGATCTAACCACTAGAAAACCCCGCAGCCCTCTCAGAGCCAGGCTGAGAACCCACGAGCCCAGGATCCCATCCCTCCCTGTGGTCACGGGGTTGCCAGTTTAGTTATTTCCCCAACTCCTGCCCCCAAATAGGACCCCCCCCCAGCTTCAGCTCCTGGGAAAACACGAGCTGGGGGCAGAACCCAGGAGTCCTGGCTCCCAGCCCTTTCTGAACTCTCTCATCCCTCCCCTGTCATCAACTACTCAGTGTTGCCAATTTAGTCATTTTCCCAACCCCTGCCCCCAAATAGGAGCCCCCGTCCTCCCCTAACTTCAATTCCTGGGAAAACATGAGCTGGGGGCAGAACCCAGGAGTCCTGGTGCAGGCCCTGCCCCTGAGCTGTTTTTGTGATTTTTGCCCCAATGGGCCTGCTGGGAATGGGGAAGTGAAACGAGCTAATTACAGAGTCTCAGGTCACTCTGGGGCCTTTGGGGTTTTTTAATTGGCTTGTGGTTTGAGGGGGTGAAATGAGTGAAATGGCCACATGGCGGCAGCAGAGGACCAGAATTGAGGCGCCTCCTGGGTTCCTGAACTGGCTCTGCCTCCCCTTCCCAAAACCAAAACCCAGGAGTCTGGGCTCCTGCTCCCCAGCTCTGACCCTGCCCTATATACCCCACTCCCCTCCCAGAGCCAGGGAAAGAACCCATGAGTCCGGCTCCTACGCACCTGCTCTGACCCTGCCCTATACACCCCACTCCCCTCCCAGAGCCAGGGAAAGAACCCAGGAATCCGGTTCCTATGCCCCTGCTCTGACCCTGCCCTATACACCCCACTCCCCTCCCAGAGCCAGGGAAAGAACCCAGAGTCCGGCTCCTACGCCCCTGCTCTGACCCTGCCCTGTACACCCCACTCCCCTCCCAGAGCCAGGGAGAACCCAGAAGTCCTGGCTCCCAGGCTGAGACTCTGCCCTGCCCGTGACAAGCTGTTTCCATTCTCTGTAGGGGTGTGCAGCGGGCAGATGATCAAGGGACAGGGACTCAGCAGGGGTCTCTGGTGGCTGGGGTTTAGCTAACAGGACTTTATTTTAGACAGTGGGCACTGGTGAAAAATGGCCACATAGCGGGAGCAAAAGCTGAAGCTGGAGTCATGTTCTGGCTCCATAACAGGACCTGGTCTCCCTTTTCCAACTGCAGATGAACCCAGGACGAGTCCTGGGTCCCAGACCCCCCACTCTAACCAGCAGACCCCATTCCCTGCCGAGAGCTGCAGATAGAACCCAGGAGTCCTGGCTCTTGCAACCCCCACATGCTCTAACCACTAGAAAACCCCACAGCCCTCCCAGAGCCAGGCTGAGAACCCACGAGCCCAGGATCCCATCCCTCCCTGTGGTCTCGGGGTTGCCAGTTTAGTTATTTCCCCAACTCCTGCCCCCAAATAGGACCCCGCCCTAACTTCAGCTCCTGGGAAAACACGAGCTGGGGCAGAACCCAGGAGTCCTGGCTCCCAGCCCTTTCTGAACTCTCTCATCCCTCCCCTGTGGTCAACTACTCAGTGTTGCCAATTTAGTCATTTTCCCAACCCCTGCCCCCAAATAGGAGCCCCCGTCCTCCCTTAACTTCAATTCCTGGGAAAACATGAGCTGGGGGCAGAACCCAGGAGTCCTGGCGCAGACCCTGCCCCTGAGCTGTTTTTGTGATTTTTGCCCCAATGGGCCTGCTGGGAATGGGGAAGTGAAACGTGCTAATTACAGAGTCTCAGGTCACTCTGGGGCCTTTGAATTGGTTTGTGGTTTGAGTGGGTGCAATGGGGGAAATGGCCACATGGCGTCAGCAGAGGACCAGAGTGGAGGCACCTCCTGGGTTCCTGAAATGATTCTGCTTCCCCTTCCCAAACCAAGAACCCAGGAGTCCAGGCTCCTACCCCACCCCCCGCTCTAGCACTGCCCTATATACCCCACTCCCCTCCCAGAGCCAGGGAGAGAACCCAGGAGTCCCAGCTCCTACGCCCCTGCTCCAGCATTGCCCTATATACTCCACTCCCCTCCCAGAGCCAGAGTCCTTTCTCCCAGCGCCCTCCCTGCTATAAGCACTAGACCCCACTCCCTTCTCTAAATGTGAGGCTTGGGATGAGAGTTGCTCTACAGGGAAGTTTTTCCATTAGTGCCGCCTTCCAGATTCCTCTGCCTCACTTGTTTCTGGCCACTGTTGAAGAGAAGAGACTGGAGATGGTTGGAGCAGTGGTTTGACCCAGTCTGATAATTGTTCTGTCCTAAGACCTTTTGAAATGGCTCCAGGCCCTGTGAGTCATTGGCAAAGGGTTTTGGGTTAAGTTGACCTCATGGCAGAGTCTAACAGGATAAGTTTATGATTTGTCTCTCCATGAACTGAGATGAACTCAATCCTGGTTCGACCCAGAGGTGGGATCGATTTTCTCTGGGCTTCATTTTGCAGCTGCCCCAGCCCTACGTTTTCTGCTCCAAGAAGGAAGAAAGCCCAAGGAAGCAGAGCAATTGACTACTTAAAGCCAGTCTGCTGCTTGGAAATGGTTTCCCATGAACTGAGAAGAACCCAACCTAGACTAGACCCAGCAGTGGGATTGGTTCTGTTTGACTGTCCCAATCCACATGGGTCTCCAGGCTAGTGAACTTTTCCTGTCAGGCCCCACTAGATGATGCTGTTACACCTCAATCTTACAGCTCCCACAGGTGGGTTCCCAGTCCTGGAGGAGGCTGCGGCTTTGGTCAGGGTTTGTGATGTGCTTTTCAGTAGGAGGAGCTGTTGCAAACAGCAGGGGAATTTGCGGCTGTCATAACATTTCTAGAGTTAATTTGTGGGGCGGGGTTTACTCTCTGGGAGATTGGACACTGGGCTCTGGCATGAAGAGTTCACCAGCATGTGGCCATCCTGCACTATGACTGGTGCATATGGTGGAAATAAACGACCTTTTTGGGGCTCCCATTGCACCAGGAGTTGCCCAGACCCCAACTGAGATCAATGCCCCATCGTGCCAGGTGCTACCCAGACCCCAGCCGGGATTAGGGCCCTGTCACGCCAGGCGCTGCCCAGACCCCAGCCGAGACCAGGGCCCTGTCACGCCAGGCGCTGCCCAGACCCCAGCCGAGATCAGGGCCCTGTGGTGCTGGGTGCTGCCCAGACCTTGGCCAAGATCAGGGCCCCATCGTGCCAGGTGCTGCCCAGACCCCAGCCGAGATCAGGGCCCTGTCACGCCAGGCACTGCCCAGACCCCAGCTGAGATCAGGGCCCTGTCACGCCAGGCGCTGCCCAGACCCCAGCCGAGATCAGGGCCCTGTCGCGCCAGGTGCTGCCCAGACCCCAGCCGAGATCAGGGCCCTGTTGTGCCAGGTGCTGCCCAGACCCAGACCAAGATCAGGGCCCCGTCATGCTGGTGCTGTCCAGACCCCAGCTGAGATCAGGGCCCTGTTGTGCCAGGTGCTGCCCAGACCCAGACCAAGATCAGGGCCCCGTCATGCTGGTGCTGCCCAGACCCCAGCTGAGATCAGGGCCCTGTCACGCCGGGCGCTGTCCAGATCCTGACTGAGATCAGGGCCCCATTGTGCCGGGTGCTGCTCAGGCCCTGACTGAGATTGGGGTCCCGTCACACTGGGCGCTGCCCAGACTCTGACTGAGATCAGAGCCCCCTTGTGTCGGATGCTGCCAAGGCCCCGACTAAGATTGGGGTCCCGTCGCAGCGGGCGCTGCCCAGACCCCGACTGAGATCAGGGGCCCGTTGTGCTGGGCTCTGGCTGGACACCCTTTAAAAGACGACCCTTGCTCCAAAGACTTGGGGATCCTTAAGATGGGATTAAATCGGTTTCTGAAGATGCTTCAATCCAATCCACCTTCTGGGGCAAACCCTCTGGCCTGTGAGAGTCAGGAAGCCAGCCTGGAGATCTACGACTGAATCTCTGCTTGCCAGGGTTTTTTTTACAACATTGGCCATGTGGCTATTGGCTGGAAACCCCCTGTTACGATCTGAGCTGTCTCTAAGCCAGGGCGGTTGCTGCCCAGCAGTTCACAAGCCCTCTGTTCGCCCAGGGCTGAGGCCGTTGAAAGTGACTTGCAGATCCATCCTGCTCTGTGTGACTTCGCTCCACCACACGGAGATCTGAAATCTCACTTGAATGAGCAGCCTGGGAGTAGTGGACTCTGTTCCTGGCTCTGCCATTGGTCTGCTGTAGGGGGAGGGGGGACTTGGGTCAGTCACGGCCCCCCTGTGCCTCAGTTTCCCCAATCTGGGTGGTGGTGGTAATGAGGCCTCCCTCCTTTGTAAAGCACTTTGACATCTTCAGCCAATAAGTGCCAGGGGTGGGCAGCTCGCAGCCCTGGGCAGAGATGGCAGATGGAGATGCCCAAGGCAACTATGAATGTGGACAGGTGGCTGGAGGGGCCTGGGCTCAGCGCTGACCTGCCCAGGAAGGCTGGGCAAGGATGGGTCTGTGGTTCCCTCGAGCTCTGCCCGTGGCCCTGGGTCAGAGGAGCTTCTCTGCTCCCTCCCTGCTTCAGGTCAGCCTGGGCAATCAGCTGGAAAGGGGTGGGTGGGCAGCTATCTGTCTGGGTCCATCTCTCTGGGCCGGTCGCTGTCTGTCTGTCCGTCCATCTGGGCCTGTCTCGATCCATCTCTCTGGGCCAGTCCCTGTCTGTCTCTCCCTGTCCGTCCTGCCTATAGTCTGTGTGTGCCGGGGGATGTTCATAGCTACCGAGGTGGGCAGGGATGCTCCAGCCACCCTCACCCACTGGGAATCTCCCCCCGCAGCGAGCCCTACTCCCAGTTCCACAGCACATAACCAGCCCTGAACAGGGCACCCCACCTAGCAGAGAATGCAAGGGACTCGCAGTGAGGTGATCTTCCCCCAGCCCAGCACCAGAGTGTTGGGCAGTGACATAGAATCTGTACCTGAGTCCCCAGTCCCCCCATTCTAACCACCAGACCCCACTCCCCTCCCAGAGCTGGGGAGCAAACCCAGGAGTCCTGGCTCCCAGCCCCCCACTCCTCTTCCAGAGGGGGATGGAACCCAGGCGTCCTGACTCCCAGCCCCCCATTCTAACCACCAGACCCCACTCCCCTCCCAGAGCTGGGGAGCAAACCCAGGAGTCCTGGCTCCCAGCCCCCCACTTCTCTTCCAGAGGGGGATGGAACCCAGGCGTCCTGGCTCCCAGCCCCCCATTCTAACCACCAGACCCCACTCCCCTCCCAGAGCTGGGCAGAGAACCCAGGAGTCCTGGCTCCCAGCCCCCCACTCTAACCCACCAGACCCCACTCCTCTCCCAGAGCTGGGCAGAGAACCCAGGAGTCCTGACTCCCAGCCCCTCGTTCTAACCACTAGACCCCTCTCCCCTTGTAGAACTGATAAATGAAATTGTTTTTAATTGTTTACTTTATTAATGTAACTTCATAAGTAAAGTTTTATGAATGAAACAATGTTCATTCATAAAACCGGTTACCCCAAGAACTGGCTAATTGACAATGAAGATGATTGTTAAGAGCCAGAGCTCTTCAGTCAGCTGCCCTTGTACATTTCACTGTTAGTCCAAATCCTGCTTAAATCACAGAGACTTGCACTGTTTCACTATCATAACTTCTGTTCACCATTTGTTACACTTGTCTACACTGTACCTTCTGTTCACTGTTCACCATCCACTACACTTGTCTACACTGTACCTTCTGTTCACTGTTCACCATTCACTACACTTGTCTACACTGTACCTTCTGTTCATGATTCACTACACGTGACTACATGGTAACTTCTGTTCACTGTTCACCATTCACTACACGTGACTACATGGTAACTTCTGTTCACTGTTCACCATCCACTACACGTGCCTACACTATACCTTCTGTTCACTGTTCACCATTCACTACACTTGTCTATGTTGTACCTTCTGTTCACCATTCACTACACTTGTCTACACTGTTCCTTCTGTTCACTGTTCACCATCACTACACTTGTCTACACTGTACCTTCTGTTCACCGTTCACTACACTTGTCTACACTGTACCTTCTGTTCACTGTTCACCATTCACTACACTTGTCTACACTGTACCTTCTGTTCACTGTTCACCATCCATTACACTTGTCTACACTGTACCTTCTGTTCACTGTTCACTATCCACTACACTTGTCTACACTGTACCTTCTGTTCACTCTTCACCGTTCACTACACTTGTCTACACTGTACCTTCTGTTCACTGTTCACCATCCACTACACTTGTCTACACTGTACCTTCTGTTCACTGTTCACCATCCACTACACTTGTCTACACTGTACCTTCTGTTCACTTTTCACCGTTCACTACACTTGTCTACACTGTACCTTCTGTTCACCATTCACTACACTTGTCTACACTGTACCTTCTGTTCACTGTTCACCATTTGTTACACTTGTCTACACTGTACCTTCTGTTCACTGTTCACCATCCACTACACTTGTCTACACTGTACCTTCTGTTCACCATCCACTACACTTGTCTACACTGTACCTTCTGTTCACTGTTCACCATCCACTACACTTCTCTACACTGTACCTTCTGTTCACTGTTCACCATCCACTACACTTGTCTACACTGTACCTTCTGTTCACTGTTCACCATTCACTACACTTGTCTACACTGTACCTTCTGTTCACTGTTCACCATCCACTACACTTCTCTACACTGTACCTTCTGTTCACTGTTCACCATTCACTGCACTTGTCTACACTGTACCTTCTGTTCACTGTTCACCATTCACTGCACTTGTCTACACTGTACCTTCTGTTCACTGTTCACCATTCACTACACTTGTCTACACTGTACCTTCTGTTCACTGTTCACCGTCCACTACACTTGTCTACACTGTACCTTCTGTTCACTGTTCACCATCCACTACACTTGTCTACACTGTACCTTCTGTTCACTCTTCACCATCCACTACACTTGTCTACACTGTACCTTCTGTTCACTGTTCACCATCCACTACACTTCTCTACACTGTACCTTCTGTTCACTGTTCACCATTCACTACACTTGTCTACACTGTACCTTCTGTTCACTGTTCACCATTCACTACACTTGTCTACACTGTATCTTCTGTTCACCATTCACTACACTTGACTGCCCTGTACCTTCTGTTCACTGTTCACCATCCACTACACTTGTCTACACTGTACCTTCTGTTCACTGTTCACCATTCACTACACTTGTCTACACTGTATCTTCTGTTCACCATTCACTACACTTGTCTGCACTGTACCTTCTGTTCACTGTTCACCATTCACTACACTTGTCTACACTGTACCTTCTGTTCACTGTTCACCATCCACTACACTTGTCTACACTGTACCTTCTGTTCACTGTTCACTATCCACTACACTTCTCTACACTGTACCTTCTGTTCACTGTTCACCATCCACTACACTTGTCTACACTGTACCTTCTGTTCACTGTTCACCATTCACTACACTTATCTACACTGTACCTTCTGTTCACTGTTCACCATTCACTACACTTGTCTACACTGTACCTTCTGTTCACTGTTCACCATCCACTACACTTGTCTACACTGTACCTTCTGTTCACTGTTCACCATCCACTACACTTGTCTACACTGTACCTTCTGTTCACTGTTCACCATCCACTACACTTGTCTACACTGTACCTTCTGTTCACTGTTCACCATTCACTACACTTGTCTACACTGTACCTTCTGTTCACTGTTCACCATCCACTACACTTGTCTACACTGTACCTTCTGTTCACTGTTCACTACACTTGTCTACACTGTACCTTCTGTTCACTGTTCACCATCCACTACACTTGTCTACACTGTACCTTCTGTTCACTGTTCACTACACTTATCTACACTGTACCTTCTGTTCACTGTTCACCATCCACTACACTTGTCTACACTGTACCTTCTGTTCACTGTTCACTGCACTTATCTACACTGTACCTTCTGTTCACTGTTCACCATCCACTACACTTCTCTACACTGTACCTTCTGTTCACTGTTCACCATCCACTACACTTGTCTACACTGTACCTTCTGTTCACTGTTCACCATTCACTACACTTGTCTACACTGTACCTTCTGTTCACTGTTCACCATCCACTACACTTGTCTACACTGTACCTTCTGTTCACTCTTCACCATCCACTACACTTGTCTACACTGTACCTTCTGTTCACTGTTCACCATTCACTACACTTATCTACACTGTACCTTCTGTTCACTGTTCACCATTCACTACACTTGTCTACACTGTACCTTCTGTTCACTGTTCACCATCCACTACACTTCTCTACACTGTACCTTCTGTTCACTGTTCACCATCCACTACACTTGTCTACACTGTACCTTCTGTTCACTGTTCACCATCCATTACACTTGTCTACACTGTACCTTCTGTTCACTGTTCACTATCCACTACACTTGTCTACACTGTACCTTCTGTTCACCATCCACTACACTTGTCTACACTGTACCTTCTGTTCACTGTTCACCATCCACTACACTTCTCTACACTGTACCTTCTGTTCACTGTTCACCATCCACTACACTTGTCTACACTGTACCTTCTGTTCACTCTTCACCGTTCACTACACTTGTCTACACTGTACCTTCTGTTCACCATTCACTACACTTGTCTACACTGTACCTTCTGTTCACTGTTCACTATCCACTACACTTGTCTAAACTGTATCTTCTGTTCACCATTCACTACACTTGTCTGCACTGTACCTTCTGTTCACTGTTCACCATTCACTACACTTGTCTACACTGTACCTTCTGTTCACTGTTCACCATCCACTACACTTGTCTACACTGTACCTTCTGTTCACTGTTCACTATCCACTACACTTCTCTACACTGTACCTTCTGTTCACTGTTCACCATCCACTACACTTGTCTACACTGTACCTTCTGTTCACTGTTCACTACACTTGTCTACACTGTACCTTCTGTTCACTGTTCACCATCCACTACACTTCTCTACACTGTACCTTCTGTTCACTGTTCACCATCCACTACACTTCTCTACACAGTACCTTCTGTTCACTGTTCACCATCCACTACACTTCTCTACACTGTACCTTCTGTTCACTGTTCACCATCCACTACACTTGTCTACACTGTACCTTCTGTTCACTGTTCACCATCCACTACACTTGTCTACACTGTACCTTCTGTTCACTGTTCACTACACTTGTCTACACTGTACCTTCTGTTCACTGTTCACCATCCACTACACTTGTCTACACTGTACCTTCTGTTCACTGTTCACTACACTTATCTACACTGTACCTTCTGTTCACTGTTCACCATCCACTACACTTGTCTACACTGTACCTTCTGTTCACTGTTCACTGCACTTATCTACACTGTACCTTCTGTTCACTGTTCACCATCCACTACACTTCTCTACACTGTACCTTCTGTTCACTGTTCACCATCCACTACACTTGTCTACACTGTACCTTCTGTTCACTGTTCACCATTCACTACACTTGTCTACACTGTACCTTCTGTTCACTGTTCACCATCCACTACACTTGTCTACACTGTATCTTCTGTTCACCATTCACTACACTTGACTGCCCTGTACCTTCTGTTCACTGTTCACCATCCACTACACTTGTCTACACTGTACCTTCTGTTCACTGTTCACCATTCACTACACTTGTCTACACTGTATCTTCTGTTCACCATTCACTACACTTGTCTACACTGTACCTTCTGTTCACTGTTCACCATCCACTACACTTGTCTACACTGTACCTTCTGTTCACTCTTCACCATCCACTACACTTGTCTACACTGTACCTTCTGTTCACTGTTCACCATTCACTACACTTATCTACACTGTACCTTCTGTTCACTGTTCACCATTCACTACACTTGTCTACACTGTACCTTCTGTTCACTGTTCACCATCCACTACACTTCTCTACACTGTACCTTCTGTTCACTGTTCACCATCCACTACACTTGTCTACACTGTACCTTCTGTTCACTGTTCACCATCCATTACACTTGTCTACACTGTACCTTCTGTTCACTGTTCACTATCCACTACACTTGTCTACACTGTACCTTCTGTTCACCATCCACTACACTTGTCTACACTGTACCTTCTGTTCACTGTTCACCATCCACTACACTTCTCTACACTGTACCTTCTGTTCACTGTTCACCATCCACTACACTTGTCTACACTGTACCTTCTGTTCACTCTTCACCGTTCACTACACTTGTCTACACTGTACCTTCTGTTCACCATTCACTACACTTGTCTACACTGTACCTTCTGTTCACTGTTCACTATCCACTACACTTGTCTACACTGTATCTTCTGTTCACCATTCACTACACTTGTCTGCACTGTACCTTCTGTTCACTGTTCACCATTCACTACACTTGTCTACACTGTACCTTCTGTTCACTGTTCACCATCCACTACACTTGTCTACACTGTACCTTCTGTTCACTGTTCACTATCCACTACACTTCTCTACACTGTACCTTCTGTTCACTGTTCACCATCCACTACACTTGTCTACACTGTACCTTCTGTTCACTGTTCACTACACTTGTCTACACTGTACCTTCTGTTCACTGTTCACCATCCACTACACTTCTCTACACTGTACCTTCTGTTCACTGTTCACCATCCACTACACTTCTCTACACAGTACCTTCTGTTCACTGTTCACCATCCACTACACTTCTCTACACTGTACCTTCTGTTCACTGTTCACCATCCACTACACTTGTCTACACTGTACCTTCTGTTCACTGTTCACCATCCACTACACTTGTCTACACTGTACCTTCTGTTCACTGTTCACTACACTTGTCTACACTGTACCTTCTGTTCACTGTTCACCATCCACTACACTTGTCTACACTGTACCTTCTGTTCACTGTTCACTACACTTATCTACACTGTACCTTCTGTTCACTGTTCACCATCCACTACACTTGTCTACACTGTACCTTCTGTTCACTGTTCACTGCACTTATCTACACTGTACCTTCTGTTCACTGTTCACCATCCACTACACTTCTCTACACTGTACCTTCTGTTCACTGTTCACCATCCACTACACTTGTCTACACTGTACCTTCTGTTCACTGTTCACCATTCACTACACTTGTCTACACTGTACCTTCTGTTCACTGTTCACCATCCACTACACTTGTCTACACTGTATCTTCTGTTCACCATTCACTACACTTGACTGCCCTGTACCTTCTGTTCACTGTTCACCATCCACTACACTTGTCTACACTGTACCTTCTGTTCACTGTTCACCATTCACTACACTTGTCTACACTGTATCTTCTGTTCACCATTCACTACACTTGTCTGCACTGTACCTTCTGGTCACTGTTCACCATTCACTACACTTGTCTACACTGTACCTTCTGTTCACTGTTCACCATCCACTACACTTGTCTACACTGTACCTTCTGTTCACTGTTCACTATCCACTACACTTCTCTACACTGTACCTTCTGTTCACTGTTCACCATCCACTACACTTGTCTACACTGTACCTTCTGTTCACTGTTCACCATTCACTACACTTATCTACACTGTACCTTCTGTTCACTGTTCACCATTCACTACACTTGTCTACACTGTACCTTCTGTTCACTGTTCACCATCCACTACACTTGTCTACACTGTACCTTCTGTTCACTGTTCACCATCCACTACACTTGTCTACACTGTACCTTCTTTTCACTGTTCACCATCCACTACACTTGTCTACACTGTACCTTCTGTTCACTGTTCACCATTCACTACACTTGTCTACACTGTACCTTCTGTTCACTGTTCACCATCCACTACACTTGTCTACACTGTACCTTCTGTTCACTGTTCACTACACTTGTCTACACTGTACCTTCTGTTCACTGTTCACCATCCACTACACTTGTCTACACTGTACCTTCTGTTCACTGTTCACTACACTTATCTACACTGTACCTTCTGTTCACTGTTCACCATCCACTACACTTGTCTACACTGTACCTTCTGTTCACTGTTCACTGCACTTATCTACACTGTACCTTCTGTTCACTGTTCACCATCCACTACACTTCTCTACACTGTACCTTCTGTTCACTGTTCACCATCCACTACACTTGTCTACACTGTACCTTCTGTTCACTGTTCACCATTCACTACACTTGTCTACACTGTACCTTCTGTTCACTGTTCACCATCCACTACACTTGTCTACACTGTACCTTCTGTTCACTCTTCACCATCCACTACACTTGTCTACACTGTACCTTCTGTTCACTGTTCACCATTCACTACACTTATCTACACTGTACCTTCTGTTCACTGTTCACCATTCACTACACTTGTCTACACTGTACCTTCTGTTCACTGTTCACCATCCACTACACTTCTCTACACTGTACCTTCTGTTCACTGTTCACCATCCACTACACTTGTCTACACTGTACCTTCTGTTCACTGTTCACCATCCATTACACTTGTCTACACTGTACCTTCTGTTCACTGTTCACTATCCACTACACTTGTCTACACTGTACCTTCTGTTCACCATCCACTACACTTGTCTACACTGTACCTTCTGTTCACTGTTCACCATCCACTACACTTCTCTACACTGTACCTTCTGTTCACTGTTCACCATCCACTACACTTGTCTACACTGTACCTTCTGTTCACTCTTCACCGTTCACTACACTTGTCTACACTGTACCTTCTGTTCACCATTCACTACACTTGTCTACACTGTACCTTCTGTTCACTGTTCACTATCCACTACACTTGTCTACACTGTATCTTCTGTTCACCATTCACTACACTTGTCTGCACTGTACCTTCTGTTCACTGTTCACCATTCACTACACTTGTCTACACTGTACCTTCTGTTCACTGTTCACCATCCACTACACTTGTCTACACTGTACCTTCTGTTCACTGTTCACTATCCACTACACTTCTCTACACTGTACCTTCTGTTCACTGTTCACCATCCACTACACTTGTCTACACTGTACCTTCTGTTCACTGTTCACTACACTTGTCTACACTGTACCTTCTGTTCACTGTTCACCATCCACTACACTTCTCTACACTGTACCTTCTGTTCACTGTTCACCATCCACTACACTTCTCTACACTGTACCTTCTGTTCACTGTTCACCATCCACTACACTTCTCTACACTGTACCTTCTGTTCACTGTTCACCATCCACTACACTTGTCTACACTGTACCTTCTGTTCACTGTTCACCATCCACTACACTTGTCTACACTGTACCTTCTGTTCACTGTTCACTACACTTGTCTACACTGTACCTTCTGTTCACTGTTCACCATCCACTACACTTGTCTACACTGTACCTTCTGTTCACTGTTCACTACACTTATCTACACTGTACCTTCTGTTCACTGTTCACCATCCACTACACTTGTCTACACTGTACCTTCTGTTCACTGTTCACTGCACTTATCTACACTGTACCTTCTGTTCACTGTTCACCATCCACTACACTTCTCTACACTGTACCTTCTGTTCACTGTTCACCATCCACTACACTTGTCTACACTGTACCTTCTGTTCACTGTTCACCATTCACTACACTTGTCTACACTGTACCTTCTGTTCACTGTTCACCATCCACTACACTTGTCTACACTGTACCTTCTGTTCACTCTTCACCATCCACTACACTTGTCTACACTGTACCTTCTGTTCACTGTTCACCATTCACTACACTTATCTACACTGTACCTTCTGTTCACTGTTCACCATTCACTACACTTGTCTACACTGTACCTTCTGTTCACTGTTCACCATCCACTACACTTCTCTACACTGTACCTTCTGTTCACTGTTCACCATCCACTACACTTGTCTACACTGTACCTTCTGTTCACTGTTCACCATCCATTACACTTGTCTACACTGTACCTTCTGTTCACTGTTCACTATCCACTACACTTGTCTACACTGTACCTTCTGTTCACCATTCACTACACTTATCTACATTGTACCTTCTGTTCATGATTCACTACACGTGACTACACTGTACCTTCTGTTCACTGTTCACCATTCACTACATGTGACTACATGGTAACTTCTGTTCACTGTTCACCATCCACTACACGTGCCTACACTATACCTTCTGTTCACTGTTCACCATTCACTACACTTGTCTATATTGTACCTTCTGTTCACCATTCACTACACTTGTCTACACTGTTCCTTCTGTTCACTGTTCACCATCCACTACACTTGTCTACACTGTACCTTCTGTTCACTGTTCACCATCCATTACACTTGTCTACACTGTACCTTCTGTTCACTCTTCACCGTTCACTACACTTGTCTACACTGTACCTTCTGTTCACCATTCACTACACTTGTCTACACTGTACCTTCTGTTCACTGTTCACTATCCACTACACTTGTCTACACTGTACCTTCTGTTCACTGTTCACTATCCACTACACTTGTCTACACTGTACCTTCTGTTCACTGTTCACCATCCACTACACTTGTCTACACTGTACCTTCTGTTCACCATTCACTACACTTGTCTACACTGTACCTTCTGTTCACTGTTCACCATCCACTACACTTGTCTACACTGTACCTTCTGTTCACTGTTCACTATCCACTACACTTGTCTACACTGTACCTTCTGTTCACTGTTCACCATCCACTACACTTGTCTACACTGTACCTTCTGTTCACCATTCACTACACTTGTCTACACTGTACCTTCTGTTCACTGTTCACCATTCACTACACTTATCTACACTGTATCTTCTGTTCACCATCCACTACACTTGTCTACACTGTACCTTCTGTTCACTGTTCACCATTCACTACACTTGTCTACACTGTACCTTCTGTTCACCGTTCACTGCACTTGTCTACACTGTACCTTCTGTTCACTGTTCACTATCCACTACACTTGTCTACACTGTACCTTCTGTTCACTGTTCACCATCCACTACACTTGTCTACACTGTACCTTCTGTTCACCATTCACTACACTTGTCTACACTGTACCTTCTGTTCACTGTTCACCATTCACTACACTTATCTACACTGTATCTTCTGTTCACCATCCACTACACTTGTCTACACTGTACCTTCTGTTCACTGTTCACCATTCACTACACTTGTCTATACTGTACCTTCTGTTCACCGTTCACTGCACTTGTCTACACTGTACCTTCTGTTCACTGTTCACCATTCACTACACTTATCTACACTGTATCTTCTGTTCACCATCCACTACACTTGTCTACACTGTACCTTCTGTTCACTGTTCACCATTCACTACACTTGTCTACACTGTACCTTCTGTTCACTGTTCACCATCCACTACATTTGTCTACACTGTACCTTCTGTTCACTGTTCACTATCCACTACACTTGTCTACACTGTACCTTCTGTTCACTGTTCACCATTCACTACACTTGTCTACACTGTACCTTCTGTTCACTGTTCACCATTCACTACACTTGTCTACACTGTATCTTCTGTTCACCATTCACTACACTTATCTACATTGTACCTTCTGTTCACCATTCACTACACGTGACTACATGGTAACTTCTGTTCACTGTTCACCATTCACTACACGTGAATTCATGGTAACTTCTGTTCACTGTTCACCATCCACTACACGTGCCTACACTGTACCTTCTGTTCACTGTTCACCATCCACTACACTTGTCTATATTGTACCTTCTGTACACTGTTCACCATCCACTACACGTGCCTACACTATACCTTCTGTTCACCATTCACTACACTTGTCTATATTGTACCTTCTGTTCACCATTTGCTACACGTGCCTACATGGTAACTTCTGTTCACTGTTCACCATCCACTACACGTGCCTACACTGTACCTTCTGTTCACTGTTCACCATTCACTGCACTTGTCTATATTGTACCTTCTGTTCACTGTTCACCATTCACTACACTTCTCTACACTGTGCCTTCTGTTCACTGTTCACCATTCACTACACTTGTCTACACTGTACCTTCTGTTCACCATCCACTACACTTGTCTACACTGTACCTTCTGTTCACTCTTCACCATTCACTACACTTGTCTACACTGTTCCTTCTGTTCACTGTTCACCATCCACTACACTTGTCTACACTGTACCTTCTGTTCACTGTTCACCATCCATTACACTTGTCTACACTGTACCTTCTGTTCACTCTTCACCGTTCACTACACTTGTCTACACTGTACCTTCTGTTCACTGTTCACCATTCACTACACTTGTCTACACTGTACCTTCTGTTCACTGTTCACCATTCACTACACTTGTCTACACTGTACCTTCTGTTCACTGTTCACCATTCACTACCCTTGTCTACACTGTACCTTCTGTTCACCGTTCACTACACTTGTCTACACTGTACCTTCTGTTCACTGTTCACCATTCACTACACTTGTCTACACTGTACCTTCTGTTCACCGTTCACTACACTTGTCTACACTGTACCTTCTGTTCACTGTTCACCATCCATTACACTTGTCTACACTGTACCTTCTGTTCACTCTTCACCGTTCACTACACTTGTCTACACTGTACCGTCTGTTCACTGTTCACCATTCACTACACTTGTCTACACTGTACCTTCTGTTCACTCTTCACCGTTCACTACACTTGTCTACACTGTATCTTCTGTTCACTGTTCACCATTCACTACACTTGTCTACACTGTACCTTCTGTTCACTGTTCACTACACTTGTCTACACTGTACCTTCTGTTCACTGTTCACCATTCACTACACTTGTCTACACTGTACCTTCTGTTCACTGTTTGCCATATTGGCATTCAAGCCCCATTTTAAAACGCTCACTCCATTTTGTGAAAGTTTCCTCCAACCTTCATTTTTGCAAACCCTGCTGTAATCTTAGTTTAGTTTAGCTGTGTGACTGAGGTTTGGATGGATGATGGACTCAACCTCCAGCCCCAGCCTGTCCTGATGAAATCGAGTTCAACCCCCCCCGGCTGAAGATGCCGACAAGAGCCTTAACGAAGTAAGAAGTATCCACCCTAAACAGAAAAGGTGCAATAGAAGGAACATCAAAGCCAGGTCCCAGGCTGACAGTCGCCTGCCATTGATGGGTGATCAATCGCCAAACTCAGAGGCAGTGACCCAGCGACCTCTAGACTCTGGATTCAAACTAAAGCCTACAGAAAGGATGGGTGAGATGGGAGACTTTGGAGGGTAACACTCTGCTGCCAACATGGAAGGGCATCGGTGCAGGCCCAACAGAGACCCAGCTCGTCCTTGCACCCGGCTTTCCTGGCCAGTTACCACCACGAGCTACAAACCCAAGCTGCAAAATCAAGCCACGAACTCAAGCTACATTCAGGACTGGTAACTATGCAGTAGCTGCAGAACATCTGATGGATGTGTATGTGTGTATGTGTAGGTATCAGGTATAATGTGTGTGTATAAGGATTAAGATATTAGTTATTGGTCATAAATCAAATTGTTATCATAATAAATGTGGCATCTTTGTCTTGTCCTCGAAAAGATCCTGTAGTTTTGTCTGTATAACATCCTCCCAGAGCTGGGGAGAGAACCCAGGAGTCCTGACTCCCAGTCCCCCCTACTCCAATCCACCAGACCCCACTCCGCTCCCAGGGCTGGGGAGAGAACTCAGGAGTCCTGGCTCCCAGTCCCCACTCCCCTCCCAGAGCCAGGGAGAGAACCCAGGAGTCCTGGCTCCCAGCCCCTCCCAGCCCGTAGTATAATCTGAGCCCTAGACCGTTTCTCCAGGTCAGGGAGGGCTGCGGGGTCACGGGGTGGATAGAAGGGTGTGTATGGAGGTAGCTGGGCTGACACATTTCTGTCCCTGGGGTACTCTTACCGGTCAGAGCAAACAGCAGCAGCTGATACCCAAGTGTGGGGACTTTCCCCAGGCTCCACACTGAGCTGCTTTCGGTCCCCGGCCCCACCCGCCTCAGCAGCTCCTGGCTAAAATTACCCTGGAGGTGTGAAGCCGAGTGGGGATTTGCATAACGGGGCAGCAGGGGCCAGCTGCAGGCTCCAGCGGGGAGAGAAGATGGGGTGGGGTGCAGTGGGGGGCCACTGCCCAAGAACCCGGGGCCCAAGGCCCCTTGAGTATCCTGCCCATCATGGGTTGCATGCCAAAGCGTGGACAATGTTGTGAAATTGAGCCCCATGAATTTACAAATGGCCTGCTACATTTCCCAATCATGTATAAGTGTTTATTCAGCAGATTTATTTCATTACAGACTTGTTGGGATAGGGTGAGGCTTGGAGAGACACAGTGAAATCAGCCGGGGCTAGTCTGATCCACTGATTGATCCATCTGTTCATCCGTCTACCTTCCCTCCATCCATCCATGCAGGTGCAGGATGACATGGGTAACTACAGGCTAGTTAGCTGGACACCAATCTTGGCCCAAGGCATGGAACAGCTGATAGGGGCTACAATCCATAGTGAATTAAAAGCAAGGTGTTCCATTCATGAACATCAACACCACGTTGTGCTGAATTGATCTCATGAGCCGAACTCGGCTTTTTTTGTGGTGGATAAAGGGAACCACGTTGTCACCCGACACTGAGACATCTGTGAAGGCGTCTGACTTAGGATGTTCTGATTGGGTTTTGCAGAACGCTCTTTTAATGTTGCTTCTATTGCAAACTGGCTAATTGGTTCTTAGGTGGAATCGTTGCCTAATGGGGGCTGTTGGTGGTGGCCCAGTTCTGTTCACTCTCTTTCCTGACAACCTCAAGGAAAATGAAAGATGATTCAGAGAGTTTAAGGCCAGAAGGCACTGTTAGTTCATCTAGTGTGACCTCAACAGGTGGGAGTAGTTCACCCAGGTACCCCTATAGCTTGTGTTTGACCAAACCATCTTCCCGAAAGGCGACCAGAAGATGGAGAATCCACCACTTCCCTTGGTAGTTTGTTCCAATGGAGAATCTCCCTCCCTGTTAGAAATCTGCACCTCCCATCTAATTTGGCTTGGTTTCGTTTTCACATTCAGCCTGCTGTTTTTCTCTGCTAGGTTAAAGAGCCCTTCGGTGCCCAGTATTTTCTCCCCATGAGGGTCCTTCTCCACCTTAACCCCATCTCTTCTCAGTCTCCCGTTTGAGGAGCACAATCAATGCAGCTTTTGACGTCTCTCGGTCCGGTGTTTTCTCCAGGTGTTGAGTCATTTTTTGTGGCTCTTTTCTGCACCCTTTCAAGCTGCGGACCCCAGAACCAGACGTGGGGTTACAGGCTTGGCCTCCCCACTGCTGTACACAGAAGTAAAACCCCCCCTCACTCCCACAAAAAGTGCCAATGATGAGGCAAAAATGGCAGAGTGGAAACTACATCTGGGGAAAAGGCGGCCATATTGCCTGCTTGCTAAGCTGGGTCTGTTTGATCACCGTGTGTTTTAACACAACCAAAGACAAGGTTGTGCATCTAGGAACAAGGAAGGTGGGTTTCCTGCATCAGCTGGTGGACTGGGGACTTGGAAAAGGGCTTAGCAGTCACACAAAACTGAGCTGAGCTCCCGGTGTGATGCTGTCATTAAGAGGGCAATGCCTCGTCTAAAGCCTTAGTGAGACCGTTCCTGGGTTCTCTGTTCAGTTCATGGATTATCAGTCCACGAGGGACCCTGTGACCATCTGGTCTGGCCTACTCTGGAACATAGGCTTGGGACTTCCCCAAGTTAGTTTCTGCTTGGACTAGAGCAGATCTTTCAGAAAATCATCCAGTCTTGCTTTCAAACCATTGCCAGGGACAGAGAATTCCCCCAACCCGACAGAGAATTCCCCTCATGGCTAAACATTTGCACCTTGTTAGCTGAGCATTTCTGGGACCGGCCGCAGTGCAATAGCTTTTGAACAGCTCACGAGCTCAGTGCCAGCATTTCCAAGAAGGTCCTAGGCACCAGGGCAAGAACCTGACTGATTTGGGGGAAAACTGGCAGCAGAAGAGGGAAAACGGAGGCCACATGGAGCCCCTGTCAGTTATCACAGCCTGTAGCCCAGTGATACTCGGACCCATGGGTGCTGACTCTGTGAGTGCTTGGGGGCGGGGGACACAAGGAGTTTGGGGAGGCAAGAAATGCTTGATGCAGGGCAAGGCCCCACCCCTGCTGCACCTCTTCCCCCCCTGCTTTGCCTCTTCATCCCAAACCCCACCCCTGTTCTGCCTCTTCCCAATCCCTCACTCCACCTCTTCCCCACAAAGCCCCACCCTTGTCTGCCGCTTCCCAATCCCTCACTTCACCTCTTCCCCCGAAAACCCCACCCTTGTTCTGCCTCTTCCCTGCAAAACCCCACCCCTGTTCTGCCTCTTCCCGATCCCTCACTCCGCCTCTTCCCCCCAAAACCCCACCCTTGTTCTGCCGCTTCCTGATTCCTCACTCTGCCTCTTCCCCCCAAAACCCCACCCTTGTTCTGCCTCTTCCCGATCCCTCACTCTGCCTCTTCCCCCCAAACCCCACCCCTGTTCTGCCTCTTCCCGATCCCTCACTGCACCTCTTCCCCCCAAAACCCCACCCCTGTTCTGCCTCTTCCCGATCCCTCACTGCACCTCTTCCCCCCAAACCCCACCCCTGTTCTGCCTCTTCCCGATCCCTCACTCCGCCTCTTCCCTGCAAAACCCCACCCTTGTTCTGCCTCTTCCTGATCCCTCACTCCACCTCTTCCCCCCAAAACCCCACTCCTGTTCTGCCGCTTCCCGATCCCTCACTCCGCCTCTTCTCCCCAAACCCCACCCTTGTTCTGCCTCTTCCCAATCCCTCACTCCGCCTCTTCCCCCCAAAACCCAACCCCTGTTCTGCCTCTTCCCGATCCCTCACTCCGCCTCTTCCCCCCCAAACCCCACCCCTGTTCTGCCTCTTCCCGATCCCTCACTCCGCCTCCTCCCCCAAAACCCCACCCCTGTTCTGCCTCTTCCCGATCCCTCACTCCGCCTCTTCCCCCCAAAACCCCACCCTTGTTCTGCCTCTTCCCAATCCCTCACTCCGCCTCTTCGCCCCAAACCCCCACCCCTGTTCTGCCGCTTCCCGATCCCTCACTCCACCTCTTCCCCCCAAAACCTCACCCTTGTTCTGCCCCTTCCCAATCCCTCACTCCACCTCTTCCCCCCAAAACCCCACCCTTGTCTGCCGATTCCTGATCCCTCACTCCACCTCTTCCCCCCCAAACCCCACCCTTATTCTGCCTCTTCCCGACCCCTCACTCCGCCTCTTCCCCCCAAAACCCCACCCCTGTTCTGCCTCTTCCCGATCCCTCACTCCACCTCCTCCCCCCAAACCCCCAGCCTTGTTCTGCCTCTTCCCGATCCCTCACTCCACCTCCTCCCCCCAAACCCCCACCCTTGTTCTGCCTCTTCCCGATCCCTCACTCCACCTCTTCCCCCCCAAACCCCACCCTTGTTCTGCCGCTTCCCGATCCCTCACTCTGCCTCTTCCCCCCAAAACCCCACCCTTGTTCTGCCTCTTCCCGATCCCTCACTCTGCCTCTTCCCCCCAAACCCCACCCCTGTTCTGCCTCTTCCCGATCCCTCACTGCACCTCTTCCCCCCAAAACCCCACCCCTGTTCTGCCTCTTCCCGATCCCTCACTGCACCTCTTCCCCCCAAACCCCACCCCTGTTCTGCCTCTTCCCGATCCCTCACTCCGCCTCCTCCCCCCAAACCCCACCCCTGTTCTGCCTCTTCCCGATCCCTCACTCCGCCTCTTCCCCCCCAAACCCCACCCCTGTTCTGCCTCTTCCCGATCCCTCACTCCGCCTCTTCCCCCCAGAACCCCACCCCTGTTCTGCCTCTTCCTGATCCCTCACTCCACCTCTTCCCCCCAAAACCCCACTCCTGTTCTGCCTCTTCCCGATCCCTCACTCCGCCTCTTCCCCCCAACCCCACCCTTGTTCTGCCTCTTCCCAATCCCTCACTCCGCCTCTTCGCCCCAAACCCCCACCCCTGTTCTGCCGCTTCCCGATCCCTCACTCCACCTCTTCCCCCCAAAACCTCACCCTTGTTCTGCCCCTTCCCGATCCCTCACTCCACCTCTTCCCCCCAAAACCCCACCCTTGTCTGCCGATTCCTGATCCCTCACTCCACCTCTTCCCCCCCAAACCCCACCCTTGTTCTGCCTCTTCCTGATCCCTCACTCTGCCTCTTCCCCCCAAAACCCCACCCCTGTTCTGCCTCTTCCCGATCCCTCACTCCGCCTCTTCCCCCCAACCCCCCACCCCTGTTTTGCCGCTTCCCGATCCCTCACTCCGCCTCTTCCCCCCAAAACCCCACCCTTGTTCTGCCTCTTCCTGATCCCTCACTCTGCCTCTTCCCCCCAAAACCCCACCCCTGTTCTGCCTCTTCCCGATCCCTCACTCCGCCTCTTCCTCCCCAAAACCCCACCCCTGTTCTGCCTCTTCCCGATCCCTCACTCCACCTCTTCCCCCCAAAACCCAACCCCTGTTCTGTCTCTTCCCGATTTCTCACTGCACCTCTTCCCCCCAAAACCCCACCCTTGTTCTGCCTCTTCCTGATCCCTCACTCCACCTCTTGCCCCCAAAACCCCACCCTTGTTCTGCCTCTTCCCGATCCCTCACTCCGCCTCCTCCCCCCCAAACCCCACCCTTGTTCTGCCTCTTCCCGATCCCTCACTCTGCCTCTTCCCCCCAAAACCCCACCCCTGTTCTTCCTCTTCCCGATCCCTCACTCCGCCTCTTCCCCCCAAAACCCCACCCTTGTTCTGCCTCTTCCCGATCCCTCACTCCGCCTCTTCCCCCCAAAACCCCACCCCTGTTCTGCCTCTTCCCGATCCCTCACTCTGCCTCTTCCCGATAAGCTCCGCCCTCACTCTGCCTCTTCCTGTCCCTGCTCCACATGCAACCACTGGCAAACCATAAAGTCAGTGCTCGTGCTCGGACCTCAATGGTTTAGGAGCCAAATTAGTGATCAACATTCCCCGAAAGAGCCCCACCGGTGTGAATTGATTGTTTTATTTACTGTGGTGCTATGGAGTCACATTTAAACAGTCTGACAGAAATATTTAGCACATACATATTCTCACAGCAAATAAGTTAATAACTGAATTAGGTAATGACATAGTTAAAGCATCCCAATGGGTTAATAACTTAGATTGGTTACTAACTAAATCACACAGAGTTTTAACCACATATGCTGCAAAGAGTCACAGGAGACACATCAAAGAGGCACTGACCTATCACCTCTGCAATTGTGTATAGCTCAAACCACTGTTGGGTAGCACTGTTAATGCCTTCCAGAACAACAATATCGTGTTGCCTCTCTATAAATCCCTGGTACGCCCATTTCTTGAACACTGTGTGCAGGTGTGGTCGCCCCCTCTCAAAAATGATATGTTGGAATGGGAAAAAGTTCAGAAAAGGGCACCAGAAATGATGAGGGGTGTGGAACAGCTGCCGTATGATCAGGGATTAATAAGACTGGGACTTTTCAGTTTGTAAAAGAGATGACTAAGGGGCGATATGATAGAGATCTATAAAATCATGATTGATGTGGAAAGAGAAAATAAGGAAGTGTTATTTACTCCTTCTCATAACACAAGAGCCTGGGGTCACCCACTGAAATTAATAGGCAGCAGGTTTAAAACAAACGAAAGGAAGTATTTATACAACACAGTCAACCAGTGTGTGTCAGAGGATGCTGTGTAGGCCAAGACTATAACAGGGTTGAAAAAAGAACTAGATCTGTTCATGGAGGACAGGTCCACCAATGGCTATTAGCCAGGACGGGCAGAGGTGATGTCGCTAGCCTCTGTTTGCCAGAAGCTGGGTGTGATGTACTTTCCTGGGGTGCCACCTGGAACTGGGGTACCACTGGGCCCTCTGTCTCCTCAGCATGGGCTCCCTCTCACACTGTGCTGCTGTGACAAGGTGCAGATGCCTCCGTGGTCCTCCACCCAGCCAGCCTTACAAGCAGGGACACGCCCAGCTGCAGTTACAGGAATGCTGCCGCCAGCCGCACATCGACCAAGAATCGAGAGGCTCCAGCCAATTCCCCCAACTCCCCAGCCTGGGACCTGAGAGCTGTCCTGTCTTCCTCTGGTCAAAAGCCTCATCCGTGTAAGGTATTACCCAGTCCCCCTAAGAAATAAAACAAAATTGCAATCTAAGTTGTGTGCACTAGACAGGATTTGAATCAAGCCATGTCTCACCCTGATGGTACAAACAGTTCACCAATCTTCCATACACAGGCTGGGATGGATGACTCCTTTCCTGCCTGGGAGCACCTCCCCGGTTCAGTCTTCATTCGTCTGGTGTTTCCAGGTGTTGAGTTGGGCAGGGGGGAGTGAGGCTATGTGATGATGTCACTTCCCCTTTTATAGCTTCCTCCATGTGGAGGGAACTTCATTGTCCCTGCTGAGGTCCCCAGCACATTTAGTGGAAAAGTTCAGGCACAAGATGGAGTCCGGTGTCACGTGAGCTGGTCTCATGCCCTTGCCTGCTTCGATGAGTCATAGCAGGGGCCATTCCCCATATTCTGGCTAAAACGTTCCCAGGAAAGTCCATCGGGGGGGATAAGCTTCTTCCATGGTCTATTGTGTTCACTGATGGGCCATCAGCTTGAAAGATTCAGCCACAAGGTGCTGGCTAGACTGGATGTAAATTGCCTTGTGGGTGTCACCCCAGGGGCAAACACATTTGAAATACCTGTATCTAGTCAATATTCATAACTTCAGATACAATGACAGAACATACAATCCAACAGGATATTCATGTGCAACAGATCAAGACTTTTAGAGCAGGGTTTCTTAAACTGGGGTCGCCACTTGTGTAGGGAAAGCCCCTGGCGGCTGGGCCAATGTGTTTACCTGCCACGTCCACAGGGCCGGCCGATGGCGGCTCCCACTGGCCGGGGATCGCTGCTCCGGGCCAATGGGAGCTGCTGGACGCGGCGTGGGCTGAGGGACTTACTGGCCACCGCTTCCCACCGTTCCCATTGGCCTGGAGCAGCAGGAAGGCACAAGCAGCAACCCCTGTTTGAGAAGCCCTGTTTTAGAACAAGGCATACTTTGTACAAAACATATCATAATCCCATCACCATGGCAAATCTGGGGGTGTCAGGGTGTTGCCTTGGGGTACAGAATGTCACACTGGGAATGGATGACAGGGGACAGATCACCTGTCCTGTTCATTGCCTCTAGGGCATCTGGCACTGGCCGCTGTCGGCAGACAGGACACTGGGCTGGATGCACCCTTGGTCTGACCCAGTGTGGCCGCTCTTATGTTCAGATTGGTACAGACACCCACTCACCCCTGGGAACCCCTCTCAGGCCGGCGCCCCCGGAGGACAGTCACAGCAGCACTCTGGCTGAGTCAGTCTTTAGCCCACCTCTTATGGGGTCCCAAATTAAGCTTTAAACCTGTCTTTACCAGAAACAAAACCTTCCCGTCTCTTTGAGGCTCTCCTGCAGCCAGGCTCTCACTTGGTTACTCAGGGGCATTCCCAGGGCCCCTTGCTTAGGCAGGACCATTATTGCATCCTACTGTCACTTCCCACTAGCCTGTTCCCCAGCTGGGCCCTCCTAGTGCTGACTCCTGACTTCTTTTATACCTGGAGCACCTGGCCCCTCTCAGGTGGGACTTATCCTGTCATCAGGGGTGGTTTGGCCCTGGGCTTTCCTGTTTACTTGGTCCTGCCTCGGCGCTGGGAGGCTGGACTGGTGACCTCCCATAGACCCCTCTGGCCCGATGTTTCTGTGATACTATGGTGAGACCCTGCATGGCTGACCAGCCAGACCAGTATTACAGGAGGAAGCAGGGAGGAAGGTGGAATGGGGGGCCCCCAGGCATGAGTGAAACAGAGGTGCAGGGGATGCATGCAGAACTCCCAGCATGGGTGGGAGAATGGGTGTCCCAGCTGCAGGAGAAAGTGGGAAGACACAGCTACCTGCATGCGGGGCAGACTGAGGAGTCCCGGAAACAGAGGGGCTGGGAGGGCAGCACACCGGGATTATGTGTGTGGGGGAAAGCAAGCACGTGAGAAGCCCCAGGGGTGAGCCGTGAGCTCAGCCAACAGAAGCTACGTGGCCTGCGACCCCTGAATTTCCTTGTTGAATTTGTCTCACTTCAGCTGCCAGCCACTGGCCCTGGTTAGACCTTTGTTGGCCAGAGGGACGAGCCCCCCACCATCAAATTTCTGTTCCCCAGGTGGGTGCTGGTCAGCTGGGATTGAGTCACCCCTTCGCCTCCTCTTTGCTGGCCTGGAGTCTATCCAGGATTCCAGCTGCGGTCTCCCCAGGGCTGCAGACAGGGCTAGTGCCTTTGTAGCCAATCTAGTCCATTGATTCATGGGCAGGTTATAGGGTGAGTTGAGGACTGTGAGGAAAGAGGTTTCTGAGGGCTTCCATCCAGCACATGGGTCCGAGGGCTGAAAGCTGAAGCTGGACAAATTCAGAGTAGAAATCTGGGGCAAGTTTCTAACAGGGAGGGTAACAATTAGGAGGTGCTGGGTTAAAGAGTCCCTCCCTCCCCCTTCCTCTGGGACTTTCCAGCTCTTCACATGGACTCACGAGAGAGAGCCAATTTTGCATTTCTGCCTCTGGGGACGCAAGGCAGAACAGGGTGTGAGAAAAACAGGAAACATCTGCCCTGGTGAGATTCAGCTGCCCACCCCCAAAGACAGCAATGTGGCCAAACCGGCTAGCCAAAGCTAAGCTGATATATCTACCAGAGAATCACAGAACTATCTGGCTGGAGGGACCTTGAGAGGTCACCATATCCAGCCACCTGCTCTGAGGCAGGACGAAGTACACTTTGACCAGCCCAGGCAGGTGTTTGTCCAACCAGTCTTAAAAAACTCCAGTGATGGGGACTCCACAACCTCCCTTGGAAGCCTGTTCCAGAGCTTAACTAGTCTTAGAGTTACAGAATATTTCCTATCCGGGGTAGCTGTGTTAGTCTGTATCCACAAAAACAATGAAGAGTCCGGTGGCACCTTAAAGACTAACAGATTTATTTGGGCATAAGCTTTCGGGGGAAAAACTCACTTCTTCAGATGCATGGAGTGAAAGTTACAGATGCCGGCATTTTTATACTGACACAGGAAGAGAAGGGAGTTACCTTACAAGTGGAGAACCAGTGTTGACAGGGCCAATTCAATCAGGCCCAAATTCTTTTACATAGACTGTCTGGTTTTGCCAATGTACATGGCAGAGGGGCACCGCTGACACATGATGGCATCTATCACATTAGTAGATATATCTATTATGGCATATATGTGGCCTATATCACATCTACTAATGTGACAGATGCCATCATGTGCCAGCAATGCCCCTCTGCCATGTTCATCGGCCAAACTGGACAATCTCTATGCAAAAGAATAAATGGACACAAATCAGACATCAGGAATGGTAACATACAAAGCCAGTAGGAGAACACGTCAATCTTCCTGGACATTCGATAACAGATTGAAAAGTAGCCATCCCGCTACAAAAACACTTCAAAAACAGACCTCAAAGAGAAACTGGAGAACTACAATTCATTTGCAAATTTAACATCATTAATTGGGGCTTGAATAGGGACTGGGAATGGCTGGCTCACTACAAAACAACTTTCTCTCTCTTGGTATTTGTCACGGAGTGTGGGGGAGTCCGGCCCTGCACCCCTCTTCCTGGGACCCACAGTGACTCTTAGCCAGCCAGTAAAACAGAAGGTTTATTGGACAACAGGAACACAGGTTACAGCAGAGCTTGCAGGCACAGTCAGGACCCCTCCACCGAGTCCTTCTGGGCTTTCAGGGTGCTTGGATCCTAGCTAGGATACCCTGAATTCCGCCCACACAGCCCCAAGCCCAAACTCAAACTGCTTCCTTCCTGCCACTCCCTTCCTTTGTCCCCTTCCCGGGCAAAGGTGTTGACCTTTCCCCTCCCTTACCTAGCTCAGGTTACAGGCCCTGGCTTCGTCCATCCCCTAAAGTCCTCCCCTGCTCTCCCACTCCCCATACAGACAGTCCCTACTGCATCACAGTATTGATACCGCCTCATCAATTATTGGGAGTGGACCACAGCCACCCTTACTGAATTGGCCCTGTCAACAGTGGTTCTCCACTTGTAAGGTAACTCCCTTCTCTTCGTGTGTCAGTATAACAATGCTGGCATCTGTAACTTTCACTCCATACATCTGAGGAAGTGGGCTTCTTGCCCACGAAAGCTTGTGTCCAAATAAATCTGTTACTCTTTAAGGTGCCGAAGTATTTTCTAATCATCAACCTAACTGTTCCCTGCTGCAGATGAAGCCTGTTACTTCTTGTCCTACCATCAGTGGCCATGGAGAACAGTGGATCCCTGTCCTCTTCAGAACAGCTCTTCACAGATTTGATTATCAGCTCCCACTCTGTCTTTTTTTCTCAAGACTGAACATGTCCTGTTTTTTTTTAACCTTCCCTCCTAGGTCAAATTTTCTAACCCTTTGATTGTTTTTGTTGCTCTCCTCTGGAATCTCTCCAGTTTGTCCCCCTCTTTCCTAAAGTTAGGTGATCAGAATTGGACACGGGACTCCACATGGCACTCAGTCACAGTGCTGAGTAGAGTGGGACAATTCCCTCCTGTGTCTTACATCTGACCTCTTGTTCCTCCCCACCCCAGTGATCTTAGCCTTTTTTTTACAACTGCATCACATTGTTGACTCATTTCCGGTCTCTGATTCACTCAGCCCCTCAGTGCCTTTGCAGTAGTGCTACCGTCTAGCTCAGGGGCAGGCAAACGTTTTGCCCTGAGGGCCGCATGAGTTTTTGTAAATTGTATGGAGGGTTGGTTAGGGGAGGGAGTCATGGCCCGGTGCCTACCTCCTATCCGCCCCCCCTCCTGGACTCCTGCCCCATCCAACCCCCCCATTCCCTGATACCCCCTCTGGGACCCCTGCCCCATCCATCCCCTCCACTCCCTGTCCCCTGACTGCTGCTGGACCCCCATCGCCCCATCCAACCCCTCCTCTCATTCCTGATGGCCCCCCATGGACCCCTGCCCCATCCAATCATCCTTTCTCTCTGTCCCCTGACTGCTCCCAGATCCCCGCCCCTAACTGCCCC
This sequence comes from Gopherus evgoodei, assembly GCF_007399415.2. NCBI lineage: Eukaryota > Metazoa > Chordata > Testudines > Testudinidae > Gopherus > Gopherus evgoodei. The sequence goes on from NW_022060060.1 coordinate 37,924, forward strand.
TTGCCACCCCATCCAACCCCCTCTCCTTCCTGACTGCCCCCTGGGACCCCTGCCCTCATTTAACCCCCTGTTCTCCCCCCAAACTGCCCTGACCTCTATCCACAGCCCCACCCCATGACCACCACCTCGAACTCCCCTGCCTTGTATCCAAGCCCCTCTGCCCCCTTCCCCCTTATCACGCTGCCTGGAGCACCGGGCCACGCTGCTGCCGCTGCCACCATGCAGCACAGAGACCGGGTCAGGCTGGGCTCTGCAGCTGCGCTGCCCCAGGATCTCACAGCCCCGCCACCCAGAGCATTGCGCCGGCGACAGAGTGAGCGAGCTGAGGCTGTGGGGGAGAGGGGACAGCAGGGGAGGGGTCAGGGGCGAGCCTCCCGGGCCAGGAGCTTGGGGCCAGGCAGGATGGTCCTGCAGGCCCGATGTGGCCAGCGGGCCGTCGTTTGCCCATCCCTGATCTAGCTGGTCTGTCCCCATTTTGTGGCTGAACCTTGAATTTTTCCTTCCCAAGTGCAGTCCTTTTGAATTCAAATCCCATTCTCCAAAAAGCATCCCATCCCTGCTAGCTTGCTGTCATCTACGGATTTTATGAGCACGGTCTCCGCTCCATTATCCAAGTCGCTAAAGAAAATATGGAATAATACCTGACCCAGGACTGACCCCTGTGGAACTCCTACTAGATACGCCCTCCCAGTTTGACAGAAAACCACTGACAGCGACTCTTTGGGAATGCTCTTTCAACCAGTGGTGCACCCACCTTACAGTGATTTCATCTAGACCACATTGCCCTGGTTTGCTTACGACAGGGTCATGTGGAACTGTGTCAAAGCCTTACTAGCATCAAGCTATATCACATCTACTGCTTCCCCCCATCCACCAGGCCACTAACCCTATCAGATTAGGGTGGTTTGGCATGATTTGTTCTTGACAAATTCCTGCTGGGTGTTCCTTATCACCCTCTTATCCTCTAGGTGCTTGCAAAATGATTGTTTAATAAGTTGTTCTAGTAATTGATCAATCAATCTCTCTCCCTCCATAGATTCTTTCTTTCTTTCTTATCAGTGGTAACTTTTTCCTGCCCTGGAGATCTCTCCTTGCTGATCTCTCCTTGTCCCAGCCTGAAGAAGTTGAGGGACAAAGGCCGTGCTCTATGGGTTTGTAGCTAGGCCCCCCACCTCCCATTGGGGTCAGTTCAACGGGCACCACTCAGTCTATTCCCCATGTCCCGTGGTGCCTCCTACAGACACAGTGAAGGGTTTCAGAGGCCCCTGAAAGTCAGAGTTGGAGGCTGTGAACAACAAGGAGCCCGCATTGAATATTTATTTATTTACAGTCACTCAGTGCAAACCACAAAAGTCACAAAAAACAGCCGGGAGCTAAATATGCAACATTCAGAGCAACAGAGACAAAGCCATTTGTGATCTGGCCCCAGTGGGGGGCTGGCTGGCTGGCTCAGGGGGACAGCGAATGGGGCACAGGGCCCTTGCACACTAGGGGGCACCAGCTCCAATCTAGCCCCAGGGTGGGGGAATGGGACATGGGCCTTTCTCTCTAGGGTGCGCTGGTTCTGACCCAACCCAGAGCAGGGACTGTTGGGCTCAGGAGGGTGGGAAGTGGGAGAGGGGTTGTTTCCTCGCTAGGGGCGCTGGTTCCCTGCATGATATGAGTGGTCCAGCCTTAGTCCAGCTCTGAGCTGATTAGGCCATGTGAGGTGAGCTCCTTGCTCCCCTCAGGGGCTTTCCCAAGGGCACAGCGCTGGTGGGGGGCAGCTGTGGGACTCAGGGCGGTGTCGCCAATGGAGCCGGGAGTCCCGGCCCCTTGTCTCTGGGTGGATGAGGGCAGCAGCTCCTACACCATGCGCTGGATCACGTTCTTGTAGTCAGGCCCCCTCGTGCGCTTCAGCTGCACCACGGTGGAGAAAAGCCACTTCACCTGCAGGGAGGGGGCAGAGAGCGGAAGGGTGAGAGGGGTCAGTGCTGGGGGAGCTGCTCTGTCTGTCTGTGTCATTCCTTCCTGCTTTTCTGTCTGTGTCTCATTCATTCAGTCTCTGTCTTATTCACCCATTCTCCTTTCTCCTTCATTCTTCTCTTCTTTCTTTCCCCTCCACGCTGCCCTTTACTGTGCTAAACACGTTAATTCCTTCATTCCTACGTTCGTTCTCTCTCTCACCTTGAACAGGGTCACGGTGGCGCTGTAGCACACGCTCAAGAGGAAGAGGGTAATGAAGACCGAGATGGTGGCCCAGAGGCCATCTAAGTCCTCGTCGCCGTCCTCACTGCAAAACTCACCTGACACGATCACCTCTGTTGAGGAGAGAGAAAGAGCCATCAACTCCGACTTAGCCACTGAGACAGAGAGAGCTCGTACTGTGCGACCAACACCAACCCACCTTCTCTACCCATCCTTCCTTCCCTTCACACATCTATCTCTGGATACATCCATCCATCTGTGACAACAAACCATCCATCATTCCATCCCTCTGGACACTCCTCTTTCCATTCATCCATCTCTAGATGCATCCATCCATCTGCCCATTTCCATTCATCAATGACCACAAACCATCCATCCATCAATGTCTAGAACCTCCATTGATTCATCAATGCCTGCACAGTCCATTTCTAGATACTTCTGTCCATCCATTCTTCCATCAATCCATCCCTAGACATCTCTATCCATCTATCCATGCATGCACCCATCCATGTCTAGAGACCTCCATCAATCCATGACCACAAACCACCCATTGATCCATTCACCAATCCTCCCAAGACACCTCCATCAATCCCTCCCTCTCTCCCTCCATCCATCTCTAAATACATCCATCCATGCAGCCCCACTCACCTCTCCATTCATCCTTGACCACAGACCATCTATTAATCCATCAATCCATCCCTAGACACGTTCATCTCCAATCCACTCCAATCCATCCATAACCACAAACCACCCATCAATCCATCAGTCCATCCTTAGACACTTCCATCCATCCAACAATCCCTAGGTGCATCCCTCCATCCATCCATAGGTACATCCATCCATCAATCCATGACCACGAACCATCATCTCTAGACACATCCCTCCATCCATCCCCACAAACCATCCATCCATCCATGCCTCCACCCTCCATCTCTAGATACCTCCGTCCATCCATGACCACAGACCACCAATTGATCCATCCATCCATTCAGACCCTGACCACCAACCATCATCCCTAATAACATAAGAACATAAGCATGGCCATACTAGGTCGGACCAAAGGTCCATCGAGCCCAGTATCTGTCTACCAACAATGGCCAATGTCAAGTGCCTGAGAGGGATTTAACCAATAGGTAATGATATAATGATCTCTGTCCGGTCATCCATCTCCACTCTCTGACAAACAGAGGCTAGGGACACCATTCCTTACCCATCCTGGCTAATAGCCATTAATGGACTTAACCTCCATGAATTTATCTAGTTCTTTTTTAAACCCTGTTATAGTCCTAGCCTTCACAACCTCCTGAGGCAAGGAGTTCCACAGGTTTACTGTGTGCTGTGTGAAGAAGAACTTCCTTTTATTTGTTTTAAACCTGCTGCCCATTAATTTCATTTGGTGGCATCTAGTTCTTATATTATGGGAATAAGTAAACAACTTTTCCTGAAAACACCCCTACATCCAATCTATCCATGATTGCAAACCCCCCATCCATCCATCAGTCCATCTCTAGACACACCCCTCCTTCCATCTATCCATCCCCACAAACCATCCATCTGTCCATGCCTCCACTGTCCATCTCTAGACACATCCATCCATCTCTAGATACCTCCATCCATCCATTCCTCCATCCATCTCTAGATACCTCCATCCATCCATCCCTCCATCCATCCCTAGATGCACCCCTCCATCCATCCACACACCCCTGACCACTGTGATGAAATGAAGGATGCAGAGACTCCCAGCTTTCATCTCACTCATCCCATGTGGCTGTGTCCCTACGCCCTGGCACTGAAGCTTGGCCACCTGTTGAATTTCTCTGTGCCTTAGTGTCTCTGCCTGTGAAAGGTGGCTCAGGAGCCCTCTGAGGTGTGCGAGATGCCGGGATGCTGCCATGGTGGAGGAGCTCCCTTAAGACCAGGATGGATGGATTTCACATGCGTGCCTCTATGACCCTGCTCCCAGTGTAACAAAACACCCAGGAGTCACTTCAGGTGGAACGCAGCCACCTCTGGGCCTGTTTATCCTGAGCTCTCTTGCCCAGGTGCAGCCTGTAGTTGCCTCGGCTGAGGGAGGTGGGGATTTTGAACACTGTCACTTTTATGAACAGAGCCACAAGTATTTTAAGGATGGGATCTCAGGTCTCTCTGGTATGACAGATGCTGCTCCCTGAGCATGGTGCCCCCTACTGAGCCCTCTGCCCTAGGGATGTCTGGAGAACAGGTGCATAGATCTGTGTGGGTGCATGTTTGTCTCTCTCTGTGTTGTGTGTCTCTGCGGGTACATACACGACAGCCCAGGTGGGAGGGTCTCTGGGTCATGCCATGTTACAGGAGTGTCCATCTGCACTGGACTGAGCTCTGTCTCAGCCACCCCTCCACTCTCTTGGTCAGTGTGCTCCTGCGCTGCCCCAGAATAACAGCCCTAACACTGCTGCTGCAGGCTACCCCCCTTTAATGCCAGGTGTGAGCTCTGTGCTCGTACTGGTGGGTTTGATTCCTGCACTCGCCCATCCAGCTTTGGGGCTGATACACACATGGGAGGCGGGGGGAAGGTGTGTGAGTGAGGGGCTGGGTAGGAGACAGAGCCCATGTGCGGGGGCATAGGGGCATCTGCACCGTCCCACCCCACTGCTTGGACGCCCTATGACACCAGAGCTAGTGAGATTTTAGGTGAGTCTCTGCTTAGTGTCTGCTCCAGATAACAGCCCTACTACTGCTTCTACTTTGTGGGTACTGAGCCCAGGACCTGATCCCTGCTGTGGGGTGTTTGCTGAATGTTGTCCTATCTCCACCTCCACAGCTGCTGCTGTTGGTAAGGGGTGGAAGGAGACCCCTTAGCCTTCTAGCCAGCAGAGAAATTTTGTGTGGGGGTCAGGGTATTTTAATTACCTTCTCCCCACTGACTGTGTCTGGAAAATCCCCATGGGGCCTCTGCTCTTCTCTGGGGTGGAAGAGGTTGTAGGGTAAATGCTGATCATGATACGGTGCTCCCGTGGGTATGCATGGGTTATAGCCTAGAGAGGATCCCGCCTCAATGAGATGCCAGGAATGGCTTGGCCATCCACCAATCCACTTACCCACCCAGCCATCCCATGCTCCATCAAGCCTTATCTCTAACCATCCTTCATATCTTCCATCCATCCATATAGATCTATACCCATCCATTCTCCTACCTCCCCATCCGTCCATCTCCAGCATCATCCCTAACCATCCATCCATTCATCCTCACCCATATCTTCCATCCATACATGCAACCCCATCCACTTATCTATCATCTCTTTATATATTATCCATCCCCAAACATCCATCACCATCTGTCCCCATTAACACACTCAGTCATCCATCCATCCATTGCCATATTCACCCATCCACTCATCTTCGTCTATCTATCACTCACCATCTGTACCAGCCCATCCATCTGTCTGTCGGTCCATCCCCATCCATTCTCATTTTTCTATCATCATCCATCCCATCAGTACTGACCCATTACCATATGCACCCGCTCATCCATTCATTCATACATACATCTGTCCCCACCCATCCCCACCTCTAGCCATCCATCTATCGCAGTCCATCTATGGCCATCCATTTATCCACCCCTTCATCCTTCAGAATGGGCACCCCTCCAATCTTCACCATAGATTTATCCATCCATCCCCATCCACTTATTCATTGGCACCGCACCTGCAAACCATCCAACCATCCTTCCCTCAGCGCAGCGCAGTCTAGTGGGACTGGGTGGGACTCTCAGAACACCTGGGTTCTGTTTCTAGCTCGGTAACGGACGTAATCTTGGGCAGGTCCCTTTCTCTCTTGGTGTCTCTTTCTTCTCCCTCTTTCTCTATCTAGATGTGAGCCCTTGACACAGGGACTGTCTCCCACTGTGTCTGTGCCATACCCAGCCCAACAGGGCCCTATCTGAGCTGGGGGTGGAGGTGCTACTTTAATCCAAATAATAATTTCTCTCTCTCTCTCTCCTTCTCTCTGTGATATCTGTTGGTCTATGAGTCCTTCCCTCTGAAGCATGTATGTATCCATCTGACCATCTCTCTGAACATCTGGCCTTCCAACAGAGCTGGGCTTGGACATATTTATGTGTGTAACTGTCCATTTACCCCCCTCTTCATCACTGCTTTTGTGGTGTGTATGTACCCACGTATCTTCCCATCCTTCCTTCCATGGCATCTATTTATGTATCTCCCCATCCATCCCTGGTATATATGTATCCACCCATACAGGATCTGGAAATTGGCATCCCCAGTCTTATAGCATCTCAGTTTCTCCCAGCCTGCAACCTGGGACCTTGCTCACCTTGGGTGACCCACAGATTTCACCCAGTCATATCACAAGAAGGAGACCGGGGATGAGCTCAGACTAGTTTCATTTATTCACTTGTTGTCATGCAGGGCACAGAGATTATTTACAGGAAGCTGTACTGGACAGTGCTAGCAGTGGGGCTGGGAGGAGCCTTCTTCATTTACCGGAGTCTTTGCTGACGCTGCGTTGGGTGAACTTCATGGAGAGGGCTTCGTGGATGACCATGCAGGTGTAGATGTCCCCTTTGTTCCAGCTGGCCTTGCTGACTTTCAGCTTGCTGTAGAGGAAGAAGTTTGAGTCGCCAGTTCCGTCCTTGATGGGCTGGGTGGTGATATATTCCAAGGTCTCATCAGGTTTGTGGTTCTTCATCCACTGCACCGAGATGTCCTCGGGGAAGAAGCCCTGCACCAGGCAGGTGACGCTGACAGAGTCTTCAGAGCTGCTCAGCTCCTCGTTGTGAGGTCGCAGGAGGTAGATGCCAGGGCCAGAGCGCCTGCCTACGGTGGGTGGGGACGGAGGACACAGATGAGCCATGCACATCACTTAGCTGGGGCCACGCAGGGAGAAGGATGGGACAAGTGTGTGTGTGGGGGTAGGAAGATTTCCTCTCTCCTCCAGGATGGAGGGGCTGGGGACTGGGAGCTGGTAGTCCTGGAGCACAGGATGGTCTCCATCTCAGATGGGGACGCAAAGGGACCCAGGGCTCGGATCCCAGGTTGTTGGGTCTTCCCCTTAAGGAGCATCCCTCCCTGCTGGGGACTGGGATAGGGGAGTCTTTCCCCTTAGGGACCCTGCTTTCCTCCTACCTGGCTTCTTGGAGATCGATTTGATGAGGGAAGAGGGCAGATCTGAGTGCTCCACTTTGCAGGTGAAGGTCTCTCCAGCCTCCCAGTCGCGGGTGAAGATGGGCATGGAGCTGGAGGCGGTGAAGGTGGTGTTGTACTGCTCAGCGAGGGTCAGGGGTTCAGGGACAATGGACCCTGGCTTCTCCCGGGACCAGACCACCTGGAGGCCGGAGTCGCTAGGCAGGTTGACCACCAGGCAGGTGAGCATGGGGTTCTGGGCCACGTACAGGGCGGCAGGAGACGGGGGCACCAGGAAGACTTGGATGTCACTGGGAGATGTTGTTTCTTCTGCGGATGGGAGAGCCCAGGTCAGTCGCTAGGCCTGGTCTCCCCCTGGCCAAGTCCATCTCAGTCTCCTCCCCACTCCTCTCCCCCCTTGAGCCCAGCCCGGTGTCCCCCTCCCCTTCCTAGGAAGCCTGGGCCCACTCAGCGTCACCTCTGCACTTGCGGGCATGGTCCTGCTTTGTGGTGGCAGTGCCCGGGTGGGACACCTGGCAGGTGTACGTCTTGCCCTCCAGCCACACGTCCTGGGAGACGCTGGCATTGCTGCGGGTGCTGAAGGTGCGGCCGTCGGCGTCCTTCTTGGCAGGGGCAGTGTCCCCGTGAAGTAACCCGGGCTCGCCGTCCACCAGCCATTCCACCTTCAAAGGCTCAGGGTAGAAGCCGGAGATGAAGCAGAGCAGCTGGATGGCACCTGGCTTGGTGGTGCAGGAGGAGTGGAGGACGTGCACCTCGGGGGCTTGGGGCTCAGCAGGGATGGGCTCTGGGAGAAGGATGATGGGTTAGTTGCTGTACAGTCCCCTCCTGAGTCGCCTCGCCCCCGGCTCCCTGCAGCACAGCGCCCCCTGCTGAGCCCTCCCCACTCCCTGCAGCCCGGCGCCCCCTGCTGAGCCCCCGGCTCCCTGCAGCACAGCGCCCCCCACTGAGCCCTCCCCACTCCCTGCAGCACAGCGCCCCCTGTTGAACCCTCCCCACTCCCTACAGCACAGCGCCCCCTGCTGAGCGCTCCCCACTCCCTGCAGCACAGCGCCCCCTGCTGAGCGCTCCCCACTCCCTGAAGCACGGCGCCCCCTGCTGAGCCCTCCCCGCTCCCTGCAGCACAGCGCCCCCTACTGAGCCCTTGACTCACTGCAGCACAGCGCCCCCTGCTGAGCCGTCTGCCCCTTTCCTTGCATTGCAGCACCCATCGCTTCTCTTGGCGTGGTGTCTCTTTTCATCCCTCCACCCTTCGGCGCCTCCACACCCAACACCATCTACCTGTCCCCATTCCCTCCCATCGCTCTGTGGTGTCTCTCTCCACCCACCCACCCCTGCGACTCCACTGGCTCACAGCACTAGCAGGCTCCCATCCTCTCTCCCTGCAGCAGTCACCAGAGCAGGGACCTGCGAGACCCCCCAGCCCTTCCCTCCCCCCCCTCCCCGGGCTACGCCGCAGCGTCCCTACTTGGGATTTCCTTGGAGATGCTGGAGCGGGTGGGCTGGTGCTCTACGGTGCATCGGTAGGTGTTAGACTCCCAGCTGCTGGCCGGGACGCTGACCTGGCTGCTGAGCGAGTAGAGGCTGCTGGAAGGTTGCAGCACGGAGGGATAGGTCCTCACGCCCGAGGAGCTGACATTTGGGCTCCATGTCACGGTGACCGGCTCGGGGAAGTAGCCTTTGGCCAGGCAGCCGAAGGTGACCTGGGGGGTGGTGACTTCGCCGGTGCAGGAGGTCAGGGGGAAGACAGACGGGGCCGTGGCACTAACTGCAAAGGGAGAGAGAGTGAAGCCATGAGACACAGCCCCACTGAGCCCTGCCCCGCTCCGGGAAGAACAGGCCCTAGCGTGGCACTGGGGCCAGCACTCAATGCCGGGGGAGATTACCTCCTAGCGAGCCCCACGCTGCTCCATTCACACAGCACAGTTTGGGGTGAGACTGTTGCCAGTTGAAAGGTCTTACTAATGTCTGTGTGTAAGAGGGCACCTGAGATAGGCTGCCCCCCGTCTTCCAGGTTGTGTCACAGACTGAGCAGGATCAGGGCCCCCAGTTCACTTGGTGCTAAACAGACCCAGTGTGTGATCGGGGGCCCCTTTACATCAGGTGCTGCAGAGAGACACAATGACAGACAGTCCCTACCCCACAGAACTTACGGGCCAAATAAGCAACATAAAGGAAGGATCAGAGGGGAAACTGAAGTAGCGAGCAAGGAAGGGACCTGGTCACAGCAGGTCAGTGGCACAGCCAGGTAGAGAAACCAGGAATTAGGTGATGAAGTGCCGAAGTGGCAGAGAAATTCCCCTTGGAGAAATCATAGCATCTGCAGGTAGAAAACAACCCAAGGTTTTGACCAAGGAACTGAAATGGGGGGACACTTCTGCGCTCTCTGAAGACGTGTCGTACCACTAACGTTTGGGTTTTCAGGTCTCCAGCTGATGACGTACAGATTTTATTCTAGCAATTTTACCTTGGGTACGAATATTAAATGTTATATTCTCATTAGGCTCCTAGGTTCATTGTTAACATCCTCAGCCCCTAGTGGCCAGTTAGCAATTCTGTATCTCAAACACACGTCCTTAGAGTCCTGAGAACTCACTTGAGACACCGGTAGGAGGGACTGGGACTGTCCAATTGAACCCGGGACATATGGACCTTTGGGTTAGAGTGCGGGTTATAATTATACGTGGGGAGGAGGATTATGGGTTAGCGGTTAGTTTTAGGTGCTGGGGGTAAGGGCTATAGGTTGCAAAGATGGAATTATGGGCGATGGTTTAATGGTTTGGGTCAATATTTAATGTGTTGTGATTGAATTTCTAGAAAATTTTGCAGCCATTCAAGCTTCAAATACCAACCAGTTCTGCTGCCATTTCCCAGAGGGAGTTAGTGAGACTCTTGGGTCCTACCCCAAGGGTCAGTTTGCGACAATGACTCATATTTCTGAGGCTGGGATGCTTGATACCCAACTGGAGACACAGAAACCCTAGTGCTCAGAGAGTCAAGGTGGGAGGTTCGGGTTAGAGCTGGGGTTATGGTTAGGGGTATAATTGGTTGTTAGTACTTGTATCACAGTGGTCTAGAAAACCCAGTCTAGGATTAGGTCTCATTGTGCCAGGAACTTTACAGAGAAATAACAATGAGGACTCTACTGATCCCAGGACCATTGCAGCCTGTGCAATCTAAAGTCAGAGTTTGGGGGATAAGGTTGGGACGTTGGGGTTAGGGGTTGGGTTTGAAGAAAGGGTCAGAGTTGGGGGTCAGAGTTAGGGAGGAGGGGTTAGAGATCCGGGGTTAAGGATGAAGATAGGACTCTAGGGAAAGGGGGAGGATTAGAGTGTTGGGGTTAAGGAATGGGTGCATCTGTCAGGGGTTAGGACGCTGGGGTTAGGGTCATGGTTAGGGAGCTAGGACAGAGTTGGGGGTCTAAGTAGTTAGGTTTAAGGTTTGGTTTAGGGTCATAGTTCTGGGGTTAGGGTAAAAAATCCTTCCCTCCCCCAAACTCAGTAGTCGACTGGTTATCACCACCCCTAGCTCACAACCTTTCTAGCCAGGTTCCCATTCAAGAAACCACTCAGATTCGAACCAATTGGGTTGAAGATTTTCTGGACACTTTCCCAAACTCTGCGGAAGAAATCTCCCAAGAATTCCAGCTGCTTCACTTTCTAGGTGCTCAAAGCTGAGGCGCCTTGGGGAGCACTTACCGGGGTCTGCATCTCCAGTGGGCTTTAGCCAGAGACGTCAGAGCTTGTCCCCCGGAAAGGAAGCCCAATGCGTCTCCAGCTGAGTGCACCACAAAAAAGGAGCCATCTCAACTCAAAGGCCAAGTTAGGAAGCTGACCCCTGAGCTGTCGCCTGTGAGCTGCCAGTTACGTCCAGCCCCAGGCAGCCGAGCTCACATCTAGCTGTGCTGGGAATCCCCCCGCCCGGTTCTCAGCATGGAGCGTGAGCGCAGAGCTGGTGGAAGGAGGCAGGGCCGGCTCAGGGAGACAGGTTCCTGCACTCGGTGAGTTCAGGGGGTTATCTCTGACAAGGGACATACCAAAGGGGAAATTTGTGCCTCAGTTTAGAAAATTTTTTGCCGGAGACAATTAAACTTCCTTAGAAACAATTCAGCTACTTCCCCAACCTCTAATTGCAGCCCCCCAACCCCTAGCACCCCATGTCTGCTAATGGCCCTAAATCCTGAGCTCCAGCCTCCTGCTAGATCAGCCCTGGTTTCCCCCTCACTCTGCTGGTGCCCCCTATTACTGACCTGCAGCCCCCTGCAAGCCCAGCTCTGCGCTCCTCCCCCCAAGCCCTGCCAGTGCCCCTCACTCCTGACCTGCAGCCCCTTGCTAGCCCAGCCCTGCCCCCTGCAGCTCTGCTGGTGCCCCCTCATTACCAACCTGCAGTCTCTGCTAGCCCAGCCCTATTCTTCCCCCAACCCTTCCGGTGCCCCTCACTCCAGACCCGCAGCCCCTGTTAGCTCAGCCCTGAGCTCCCGCCCCAGCTCCTCTCTCCCGACCCACAGACTCCTGCTATCTGAGCACTGTTTGTCCTGCCTTCTCTGTGCCCCTCACTCCTGACCCACAGCCCCTGCTAGCCCAGCCCTGCCAGTGCCCCTCACTCCTGAACCGCAGCCCCTGCTAGCCCAGCATTGCCCCCGCCCTGCCAGTGCCCCTCACTCCCGACCCGCAGCCCCTGCTAGCCCAGCGTTGCCCCCGCCCCAGCCCTGCCAGTGCCTCTCACTCCCAACCCGCAGCCAGGGGCAGCTGTAGGTATTTTGCTGCCCCAAGCATGGCAGGCAGGCTACCTTTGGCTGCTCGCCTGTGAGAGGTCCGCCGAAGCCACAGGACCAGCGGACCCTCTGCAGGCATGCTGTCGAAGACAGGCTGCCTGCCGCCCTTGCAGCAACTGGCAGAGCACCCCCCGTGGCTTGCCGCCCCAGGCACATGCTTGGCGTGCTAGTGCCTGGAGCCACCCCAGCCCATAGCCCCTGCTAGTTCAGCCCTGCCGCCTACCCAGCCCTGCTGGTGCCTCTCACTCCTATCCTGCAGCCCCCTGCTAGCCCAGCCCTGTCTCTCCCCAAGCTCTGCCAGTGCCCCTCACTCCCGACCCGCAGCCCCTGCTAGCCCAGCATTGTCCCCGCCCCAGCCCTGCCAGTGCCCCTCACTCCCAACCCGCAGCCAGGGGCAGCTGTAGGTATTTTGCTGCCCCAAGCATGGCAGGCAGGCTGCCTTTGGCTGCTCGCCTGTGAGAGGTCCGCCGAAGCCACGGGACCAGCGGACCCTCTGCAGGCATGCTGTCGAAGACAGGCTGCCTGCCGCCCTTGCAGCAACTGGCAGAGCACCCCCCGTGGCTTGCCGCCCCAGGCACAAGCTTGGCGTGCTAGTGCCTGGAGCCATCCCAGCCCATAGCCCCTGCTAGCCCAGCCCTGCCGCCTACCCAGCCCTGCTGGTGCCTCTCACTCCTAATCTGCAGCCCCCTGGTAGCCCAGCCCTGTCTCTCCCCAAGCTCTGCCGGTGCCTCTCCCTCCCGACCCGCAGCCCCCTCCTAACCCAGCCCTGTCTACCCGGCCGTGCCTGTTCCCTCACTCCTCACCCGCAGCTCCCTGCTAGCCCAGCCCTGGGGTTCCCCCAGCTCAGATGTCTAGATTTTATAGGGACAGTCCTGATTTTGGGGGCTTTTTCTTATATTACCCCCACTCCGTGTCCCATTTTTTCACACTTGCTATCTGATCATCCTCACTCCCCACCTGCAGCCCCTGCTGGCCCAGCCCTGGGCTCGCTGCCTTCAGTTCTTTCAAAGCTGTTATCCCAGCTAATAGCTGGAGTGTGGGATAAGCACCTCTGTCCCCCCGTCTCTGCCTGGGGTGCACAGCCTGGCCTGTACCCGTCCTGGCCTCCGCAGCATATCCAGCCTGTGCAGAGGAGCCATGAGCTGCACCCTGCCCTGGTATTGGGTCCATACAGGGGGACATATCCCACTGCCCTTCAGGACAGAGCATAACAGTCTGGCTCCCATGTCCCCGTTCTAACTACTGGACCCCACTCCCCTTCCAGAGCTAGGGAAAGAACCCAGGAGTCCTGGCTCCCAGCCCCCCACTCTAATGGCTAGATCCCACTCCCATTCCAGAGCTGGTGAGGGAACCCAGGTGTCTTGCTCCCCTCTATAGCACACGCTTCACCCCATTTACCTCTGATGAGGTTAAAACACCCTCTGAACTCATGTCACAAGCCAATAGCAGCCACTTTCCTGGGATGGACTCACCAAATCACTGGCCTTGTTGGGTCACGACCCAACACTGTAGACCGGGGGATTCTGTCTGGGAGTCCAGCTCTGCTCTGTGTCTGTCGCAGAGCTCTTCTGAGGTATCTTTGCCTGTCAGACATCCCCTCTCCTCCCCACCCCCCCGATGGAAGTCAGGATAATTATAGATTGAGAACAATAGATGACGCCCTCTGGGGAGCTTTCACTGTTACAGCTGGTGGGAAGGTGTGAAAATTGGACAGGTGGGAGAGCACAGGGGGCTAAAACCGGGGTGAAAAAATAACATTGGTGTGACTTTCGCTTGCGTAAACTTCCCCTTTCAGCCCGTGTTGTTTGTTGGTCAGTTTCCCCCAGAGATTGGTCATGAGGGCTGCAGAGCTCAGAAAAGATTGAGGCCTCTTGGGGGGTCTTTTTGAGAACCTGCCATGCTGGAGGGTGAAGAAGGAGACTTTATGGCTGTCCTGGAACTGGGGATAGAACCCAGGAGTCCTGACTCCTGCCCAGCCCAGATGGGTAGTGGGTGTGTATGGGATAGAGAGATGTCCCTGTACATAGTTGCACACAAGTATGGTTTGAAAGCTCTGTTTGCACAGGAGGGCAGGGACCGGAGGAGAAAGGGCGCGTGTTGGGTTATCTCATCCATCCATGACTCATGGAGGGCTCTTCCCTAGCTTTAACTAATGGTCTTGTGATCAAACAGAGGAAGGGACTCGGGGAACTGGCTTCAATTCCCAGATTTTCCACAGACTCGCTCTGTCACCTTGGGGAAGCCACGTCACCTCTCCATGCCTCAGTTTCCCCATCTGTTCAATGAGGGTAATGATGCTCACTTCACATCGGAGAGCTGAGGTGGGCTGGACTCAGGTTGTGAGGCGCTTGGGGAATATTTGTGCCTTGTAAAGGACCAGAGTTTCCTCTCAGCGTCACTCGCACAAAGCAGAGCTATTCCAGCGCAGTTGCTCCAGGTTTACACTGCAACGGCCGAGGTCAGAATCCCATTTCTCATGTTTTTCGCCCGTCGCTAGGACACCACTGCAGAATGGGAAGTTAAAGGCAGAGAGAAGGTCAGTGACAGGCCCAAGGTCCCACAGCAGCTGGGAACAGAACCTGAGTCCTCTTCCCCCTTTTTGATGGTTTCTCTTGTATTCTCTTTATTTTTTCAGGGAACCCCACACCCCCCTTCGCCTTCCCCCTGGTTTCCTGCTGCACCAAGACTGGCAATGCTCCCCCGGACACAAGCTTGGCCTGCCTAGTAACGGGCTATTCCCCATCACCAGTGGAGATCAAGTGGAATTCGGGCAAAGTGACCCAGGAGGTCACAACTTTCCCAGAGGTGACGGTGAGCAACGGGCGCTTCACCCAGAGCAGCCTGCTGATCATCCCTGCCAGGCCCCGGCAGGGCGACACCTACCAGTGCGATGTGACACATCAAGGGACAGCAACGATCGAGTCGAAGAAGTTCCCTCAGGAGTGTAAGACACGCGGCAGGGGAGGGCGGCACAGCCAGGCTGAGCTTTTCAAAGCGCCTAGAGGGTCTGGGAGCCAGTGAATCTTAATCCACATCCCGCAGGCTCCTTTGGAAAAACCTCAGCCTGAAAGTCTGGGGAAAGTTTGGCCCAGTGTTGAAACACACTGAGCCCTGGTGCTTTGTCACTGCAGATCTCCTGCCCCCAGCGCCCCCTCCATGGACCCCTGAATGAGGGAAACCTTAGGGTGAAAGGTGCCTGGGGCAGAGACCTACATTCCACTAAGGGGGGGATTTTTCAGCTCTGCCTAAAGGATTTAGGCACCTGGTTCCCATGGGAACTTGGCATGCGAATCCCTTAGGCACCTGGGAAATCTGAGACCCGCAGCTGGGCTGAAGTGGCACCTAAGCCGCATGCTGGCCCCTCTGCACAGGGGAAATCTTCGGCTCACTGCCTTTCACCCTCACCCTCACCCAAACCCAACCCAACCGCCTCCCACTGGGGGAGGCAGAACAAAGCCCATTAGCCGCGTCAGTCCAAAGCCTCAAAGCAAAACCAGTGCAACTCTGAGCCCAGGGTCCTGGCCACCAGAGCCCCCCAGCGTTCAGCCGGCTGCATGGGGAGCCCCACCCTTTCCCACTAGGCCACCTTCCCTGCATGGTTCCTAGGCCTCCTGCCTGTCCACGTCTCGAGATTCCCCCTCAGGCGCTTTCCTCAGCACTGAGCCAGAAGCTTTCCCTGATACAGACAGCAGCAAGCAGCCCCATGGGACTACAATTCCCAGCAACCACTGGCCTTAAAGGGGCTATACCCCCTTATGAGCTAGCACTGGTTACACCTTTGTCATGGAGCTGGGTGTGTTCCTTGCACTTCGGCTTTTCTGAGGCATCTTTTGAAATGGATACAAGCCCAGAGCCGCAAACCTAGGCATTCTGCGGTCAGAACTTCAACGGGTGTAAATCAACTGATCTCCTCTGAAGTCAGTGGCACTGAGCCGACTTACATCAGCTGAGGATTTGACCCTTTATCCGTAGTCAGACACAGTCAGTGCTCTCCCAGATTTTCTTCTGATGCCATGTCATGCTGTACAGCGCCACGGTCCCCTTTAAATAGGGGACATTAATTGAGGGAAACATGTTCAAATAAACAAACACAGCTCAAGTTCCAGCTTTGTTCCAGCTGTTTACCAGGTGGAACACATGCAGGAAGAATGCCTGGAGGCTTTTAACATTTGCCTAGATGATTTAAGGGCCCCGTTCCCATTTGTTTTAATCCATTACATGGCTGTAAAAAATCTCAGTCCTGGAGGCTGATTAAAGCACTCAGTGTAAACGTACCAGAATAAGGTGGGATTTACTAGTGCTGGGAGCAGTGTAGAGTTATCTCTCTCTCTGGAAGGGGGCTGGGGATCTACAGAGAGTGACACTGGACTGTGTTTTCCCCTCTCTCTGCTCTCAGGGTGTGGTTTGACAGCACCACCTGAGGTTCACCTGCTGGTGCCCACCTGCGAGGAGAGCTCCACGGAGAGCCAGCTGGAGCTGGTTTGCCTCCTCCTGAGCTTCAAACCCAACAAAGCCAACGTGAAATGGCTGGTGAATGGAAAGGAGA
This sequence comes from Gopherus evgoodei, assembly GCF_007399415.2. Classification (NCBI taxonomy): domain Eukaryota; kingdom Metazoa; phylum Chordata; order Testudines; family Testudinidae; genus Gopherus; species Gopherus evgoodei. Next base: position 54,569 of record NW_022060060.1, read on the forward strand.
GCAGCCCCCCCACCCCGGCCTTTTCCTCTGCAATGGGCACAGACGGCTTCTACATGGGACAGAGCCGCATGAACGTCACCAAGCAGAGCTGGGAGAAGGGGGACGTCTACACCTGCCAAGTGACCCACCCAGCAGTGGGAGCAGAGCTCTCCATGCACAACACCAGCAAGTGTTTGGGTGAGGGGCTGGGCCCGTGCATGGCAGGGAGGTGGGGTGGAGAGTTACTGAGAAACCAGCCCTGCCTAAGGGTAGGTGGGACTTCACCTAGACACCAGTGTGATGGGAGACACAGGAGTGCCATAGAGAAACTGGTGCTATAGGTGGATGGGAAGAGAAAGAGATAGCAGGGCTGGCTGGATGAGAGGGACACTAGGAGTGTTCTGCTGGAGGTGGAAGGGATAGATTAGATTAGATTAGATTAGATTTCAATCGTCTTTTTCTGCCTTTCCACATTATTTGAACTGGTCAATGACATCTCTTTGCATTTCTCAGCCTGCCTCAGAAGCTCACTTGACCCAACCATCTACTTAACCAAACCCTCCTATGAAGACATCATCATAAATTCTGGTCATGTTACCTGTCTAGTTCTGGGCTTTGACTTAGCAGCCAGCAGAATTGCAGGAAAGTGGATGGGCAAGTCAGCTCTGCGGTGAAGACAGAACCCCCCAAGAAGAACAGCAAAGGGACCACCAGCCTGGTCAGTTCTCACCCTGTGTCGCTGGCACAATGGGGACAAGGCACCCAATTTACCTGCGAAGTGACCACACCCTGTTCTGGAGAACTAACCGAGGACATAACCATGAGCAATACAGGTGAGGAGCCTTGGCATCTCAAAGGGAAAGGCAAACTCCAGTCACTGTGAATTGGGACTGGAGGGTGAAACTCACCCCGCACAAGTCCTAGGCAGCCTTTATGTCCCAGTTAACCCTCCAAGAAGGACTTTAGTTGCGCCTAGGCCCTCAGCACAGGGGTGTGTTGCAGGTAGAATTAGTATTTCCTCTGTGAATTTCTCATTCTCAATCTCTCACTAATTTCCACTTGCACAGTTTTCCCAGGATTCTCTTCCCGATCATTAAATTCCAGCTCCTCCAAGAATTTCATTCCCTCAGCTCCCTGGTAAACGTGGATGTGGCCTGCTAGGGGCTCTGATCTGACTTGCGTCTGTACTTCTTACCTCTGGAAATCAGGCTGGTGCTTGTCACTCACCATCTGGCCTTTATGGGATATTTCCGGTGAGACTTTCTTAAGAATCTCCATTGAAATGCCCAAGTTGTCCAAGTCCTTAAGGCAGCCTTTGAAAATCTCAACTGTGTTGAATTTTGCTGGGAGCATTTTGAAGGAGGGAAGAGGCTGCACCGGAGTGAGAAAATGGGTTGGTGACTGTAGCGTGGTGGTCACTCGGTCCAGTCTGGAAAGGATTAAAGCGGCCCTGGGAGAGGGCTGCGGCTGTGGATCAAAGCCTGGGCTGGTTGGGGAAGGCAAGAACAGGTGGGGCCCTGGCCCAGTTGGGCCCAGCTGGTCCCTGTAAGAGGCTGTGAGCCAGAAGCCTAGTCAGACTGTCTCGCTAGCCTTTGAGAGGGAGGGGCCTGGCTGCTGGGGAGTGAACCTGAGGTAGAGTACGGCTGGGGGAAGGCCAGAAGAGCTGGGGAGTTCTGGCCTGGAAATCCCCCAGGCTGCGGCCTAGTATATGGCCAAATAGGTATTGGGGTTGTAGGGGGCAGCCAAAGGGCAGAGGAAGGGAGCAGGCCCAAACTCTCCTTGCCAGTGATGAGTGACTGACATTGCAGTCTGCCCCAGGGCATGGGGGCTACTTGGTGACTGGCAGTAGCCTACGACTAAGGAGAGGTGCGGATGGGGGATGGGGGTTCCCTGGGAAGGAGTAAGCCCTGAGACTGGGGGGTTACTGCCAGGGGCAGTACCCTGGATATAGGGGCACTGGAGTCCAGGGAGGGACACGGGGGCCAAGCAACAGCGGGACACTGGCCTTCAGAAGGTGCTCCGGAGGCTGGAGAGTTAATTCCCGAGGTGACCAGCAGGAGGTGCCGCAGGGGTGAGTCCCGCACCTTTACAGTGACCCAATGTGATGATGCTGCATGGTGGAGACTGGGGGAGAAGAGGAGATAGTGTGGTTCAATGGTGGGGGGAGGGTTCAGGTTTGCAGGACTAGCTCAAAGAACCATGTCCATCTGCGTTACTGTAAAATCAAGCTGAGGATAACGATCGTGATGATAATCTCGAAGGAGATGAAGATGCTGAAGGAGAAAAGGAGAAAGAGTGTCAGAAAGCTGAAGGAGATAATGAAGAGGATGGTAATGAAGGTTTTGCTCTGGAGAAGATGAAGATAAAGAGGAAGGAAGTGGTTATGAAGACAAGGAGGTGAAGAAGATGAATATGATGATGGTGATCAGGACGAAAATGAAGATGATGATGTTAAGTTGTTGCCGTTTAAGGCTGAGGATCTGGAAGGTCACTCTGACTCTGCGGGGAAGGCTTGGGAGTTCAGTTGAGGGTTTGGGTGAAGGCCCATGCTCTTTGAGTTTCAAGGGAGATGATGCTCAATGGTTGGGTTTTTATTTTGCCTGGCTAGAAGCCTAAAAATTCATGCAAACAAAGGAGAGAAACCCCTCAGCTCCATTGGCCCACCGTGGGGCTTGGGCATCCATGTGAATCTTGACTCCCAGCTCCAGCAGGATCCACTTTACAAACTTATTTCATGAGCCAGACCGTGCATATCCTTCAGAGAACATTCAATAGAGGCCGTTGTCCCTTGGTGCCAGGGCTCCAATCAGTCTGGGCTTCCTGGCTGAGATTTCTAAAGAGACTCAAGCTCTCCCCTTCCCCATCTGCTTGCAGTGGGAGTTGGGGGACTCATGCCCTGAGGGATCTTGGCAGACGATGGGTGTGAAATATAAAGGGCCCATCTGCCTGTGCAGGGAATAGGGGTTGGGGAACACAAGTTCCGTCCTGAGCTGTGGGTCCCATGTGGGGTCTAGTGGTTAGAGCAGGAATGTCTGGGTGCCAGGCATGACCATGGGCAGGTCATTTGTCCTCTGTGTCCCAGCTGCCATCTCTGGAAAATGGGGATAACTAAGCTGAGCTCAGGTGGGTCATCGAGCTCATGAATTTGTGTCTGGAAGGACTGTGAGTTGAGTAACCATGGCAGATCTGTCCCTGGCCATTTTTTCCACAATGGGGCTTTCTCCCAACAAAACCAGAGACCTTCAGATTTGTTCCTGGGACCCAGAGACCCAAATAACCATAATGGGATCCAGGAATCCCAATCCCTCAGTTGGTTGGAAAATCTCAGCCATTGTTCCTGCTAATCCATAAGATGAGGGTTCTGCCCCTTCCACCAGGGAACCAAGTGCCCTATTTACAAGTCCAATGATCCTTGGCCCCTTTCCCGAACAGCCCCTGGGCTCTGCACCCCTGAGAGAGAGGCACTCAGTTACCACCTGGTGCCCATTGAAATATTTGCTCAGCCCAGCCCTCAATGCCTCCTCTTGCCCCCACCAGGTGTCAGCAACTGTAATCAACACCCTCTGGAGGTGTCTCTCCTCCCCCCTTCCCTGAAGGACCTCTACATAGCGCAGAACGCCACCATCAGTTGTTTGGTGAGCGGCATGTATATCCCAGCAGCCTGGAGGTCTCCTGGAACCGGGGTAGCGGGGGCCCGTTGGCCGTGGTCTCCAGGGATCCGGTGCTGCAGGAAGATGGCACCTACAGTGCAACCAGCATCCTGCCGGTGTGCATGGAGGAGTGGCAGGCAGGGGAGGAGTTCACCTGCACCGTGAAGCACCAAGACTTCCCGTCGGCCATTGTCAAGACCATCCGCAAGAGTCACAGTAAGAACTCAGCCTTTCCCCTGTAGGGGGCGCCAGCTCCAATGGGGCCACAGGCTGGGGGAGTGGCTGGCACAGGGTGTGGGGAATGGGACGTGGGACCTTCTGTCTCTAGGGGCCCCCAGCTCTGATCCGGTTTCAGGTGTTTGGGACGGGGAGTTACAAATTTGTGGGTGGGAAGAAATGTGCAAATTGATGAGAGAGAAGGGGATGGAGAGTCAGGACTCCTGGGTTCTTTTTCTGTCTCTGGGACTGGAGTGGGATGTAGTGGGTTAGAACAGGGAGATTGGAGGCTGTGACACCTGGGTTCTAGCCCCTGTTCATGGAAGGGATTTGGATCTAGTGGGTTAGTGTGGCCTGAACTCCTGGATTCTGTCCATGAATCTGGGAGGCGTGTGGGGTGTCTAGTGGGATATAGCAGGGTCATGAGGGTGGGGGATGGTAGCCAGGACTCCTGGGTCCTAATCCTTAGCATTAATCCCTTGCTGTTTCTCATGGCAGTGGTCTCCCTCCGGGCCCCTTCTGTCTACATCTCCCCTCCTCACACTGAGGAACTGGCTCTCCAGGAATCAGCCACCATCACCTGCCTGGCCTCCGGGTTCCGGCCCAGAGACATCTTGGTGACATGGACCCAGCAGGATCGGCCCGTGCCCCAGGAAGCCTACACCAACGTCGGCCCCGTGTGGGAGGCTGGGAAGGAGGAGCGCTACTTCATCTACAGCAAGCTCAATGTCTTGGTGTCCGAATGGGAATGGGGGGACACCTACGCCTGCATGGTGGGGCACGAGGGTCTGCCCATGACCTTCATCCACTGGAGCATGGACAAAGCCTCTGGTAAACCCACCGCCATCAATGTCTCTGTGATCCTGTCCGACACCGACGTTACTTGCTACTGAGGATCAGAGCCCCGCGGGCTCCTCACGGCGTATCTGGGGTGGCCATGGAACCTCGTGGGGTCTGGGATTCCTCTGAGCCTGTGTGTAAAGCTGCGGGAGCTCTGGTGTACGGAGCGTGGCTGTGTGCGGGATATGCCCAAATAAAATGCACCAGTGTGTCTTCTGGCTGAGACTGTCCGTGCGTCTTATCTATCGACACATGCTTCCTCCCACAAAACCTAGATGTATCCATCCACCCTTTCTTTCTCTCTAGCCATCCTCCTTTCCTTATGGATTGTCTGCATCAATTCATCCTTCCACAGGATCCATCCATCCATCCTACCCTCTGCAGCACCTGTCTCTTTGATTCTACCTTATCCATCGAATCATGCATGGAAAAACAGGCAATGTTCTCTCTGCATCCATCCATCCTCTGCAGTGCATGTTTCTACCTGCCCACCCCTCTGCAGGGAGTTGCTATCCATCCATTGTTATTGATGATATTGCAGCTCCTAGATGTCCTGACTGAGGTTAGGGCCCCATTGGATGAGCACTACATGAACAGACGCAGAGCAAACGTCCTGGAACCAAGCAGAGAAAGGCTGGGAGGGGATATTTTGACACAAAGGGATTAAAATTGGGACACTAAAAATGAGTGAGACACCCAACTCCCACTGCAACTGTGAGTTTATTTCACTGGCACCTCATTTCCTCAAAGTCCTTTAAAGACCCCAGACTAAGTGGCTTGTATCTGGTCACACTGCAGGTCAGTGGTAGAGGTGGGAATAGAGCCCCGATCCCCCATCTCCAAGACTTGTTTCTTAACCGTTGCATCTGTCTAGCAATGTAGTCCTAGCCAGTCTGGCATCAGAACTCCTTGGAGATGTGTCCTCACCTGCCCACATCAGGTTCAGAGGCAGAGCCCCCAGGAATCTGGTATTATGTCTGATCGCCCCATGTCAAGAAAGGTATATTAGAAATGGAGAAGGTACAGAGTGGGGAGAAAATTGATCATGGGGATGGAACAGCTTCCATATGACGAGAGATTAGAAAGGCTGGGACTTTCCCTCTTAGAAAAGAATTGACTAAAGGGAAATATGATCAAGGTCTATAAAATCAGAGAAAGTAAATATTGAAGTGTTATTTCCCCCTTCACATAACACAAGAACCAGGGGTCCCCCACTGAGATTAAATGGCAGCTGGTTTAAAACAAACACAAGGAAATATTTCTTCTCACAACAGAGTCAACCCGTAGAACTAGTGGTCAGGAGATGTTGTGACGGCCAGAAATATAGTTGGGTTCAAAGAAGAATTAGCAAGTTCATGGAGGATAGATCCATCAAAGGTTATTAGCGAATATGGCCATGGATGCAGCCCTAAGCTCTTGTTGTCCTTCAGGCTCTGCCTGTCATAGGCTGGTTCTGTCTGACAGCAGATGGATGACTCAATAATTGCCCTGATCTGGTTATTCCCTCTGATACCTCTGGCATCAACCACTGTTGGAAGACAGGGTCCTGGGGTAGCTGGACCATTGGTCACATGCACTGTGGCCATTCTCTTGTCCAATATTCAAAAGAAGGTTGAAAAATTGGAGGAGGTGCAAAAGAGAGCTAGAAAAATGTTTAGAGGATGGAGGAAATGGCTTCCAGTGAGAGACAGGAGGAGACAAATTGTCTGAAAGAGACATTCAGGAGATGGCTTCATGGATATGTATAAGTACCTCCATGGGGAGAAAGTACCAGGCAGTAAAGGTCTGTAACTTAGTATAGAGAGGCTTAAGAGGAGCCAATGGCTGGACAGATACAAATGTGGAATAAAGCAGTGTGGGGTGGATCAGGGTTGTGCTGACACTGCAGATTCAGTCTGCCAGACTGTCCTGGCCTCACCACAATGCGGGCTAATTGCCAGAGTCTAAGTGGCATCCCTTGGGTTCTGGGCTGTGTGGCCTAATGGGCTGAGAGAATACAGCCACCCATGAGCACAGAATGGTGTGGCCTAGTGCCCAGAGTCAATTTATCAGCCCTCAAGTGCAGGATTCTGTTTCCTAGGGGTTAGAACAAATATAGCGGCCCTTGAGTGCAGGGGTGAGTGGCCTAGCAGCCAGGGTAAATAGAGAGGCCCTCAAACGCAGGGGAGTGTAGTGTAATGGCCAAACCCAGGGGCCATCACCAGAGGGGGTGATGGCAGTGCAGGAGGACAGGGGCCCACCCAACTCCACCGAGTCCTGACCCAGGGCCCTAGCAGTGGTGGAGTGGTCCACCAGTGGGTCAGTGGGGAGTCATAGAATCATAGACTCAAAGGTCTGGAAGGGACCTCGAGAGCTCATCTAGTCCAGGCCCTGTACTCATGGCAGGACTAAACATTATCTAGAGCATCCCTGACAAATCTTTGTCTAATGTGCTCTTAGAAACCCCCAATGATGGAGATTCTACAACCTCCCTAGGCAATTTATTCCAGTGCTTAACCACCCTGACAGGAAGCTTTTTCTAACGTCCGGCCTACACCTCCCTTTCTGCAATTGAAGCCCATTGCTTCTTGTCCTATCGCCAGAGGTTAAGGAGAACAATTTTTCTCCCTTCTCCTTGTAACAGCCTTTTATGTTCTTGAAAACGGTTATCATGTCCCCTCTCAGCCTTCTCTTTTCCAGACTAAACAAACCCAGTTTTTAATCTTCCCTCACAGGTCATGTTTTCTAGACCTTTAATCATTTTTGTTGCTCTTCTTTGACTTTCTCCAATTTGTCCACATCTTTCCTGAAATGTGGTGCCCAGAACTGGACATAATACTCCAGCTGAGCCATAATAAGTGTGGAGTAGAGCGGAAGAACTGTGCCACACAATAGCAGATCTTAAGGTGGCCATGCTACAGCAAAAAAACTTTAGACTTGAAAAGAGAAACTGCTGAGCTTCAATTCGTCTGCAAATTTCACACCATCAGCTCAGGATTAAACAAAGACTGTGAATGGCTTGCCAACTACAAAAGCAGTTTCTCCTCCCTTGGTTTTCACACCACAACTGCTAGAACAGAGCCTCATCTTCCCTGATTGAACTAACATCATTATCTCTAGCTTGCTTCTTGCTTGCATATATATACCTGCCTCTGGAAATTTCCACTACATGCATCAGACGAAGTGGGTATTCAACCACAAAAGCTCATGCTCCAAAATGTCTGTTAGTCTATAAAGTGCCACAGGATTCTTTGCTGTTTCTTCTACATGTTTGCAAACTGATTGACTAATTATTTGCTCCATTATCTTTCTGGGTACAGAAGTTAAGCTGATTGGTCTGTAATTCCCTGGGTTGTCCTTATTTTCATTTTTATGGATGGGCACTCTATTTGCCCTTTCCCAGTCTTCTGGAATCTCTCCCATTGTCCCTGACTTTTCAAAGATAATTGCTAATGGCTCAGATATCTCCTCAGTCAGCTCCATGAGTATTCTAGACTGCATTTCATCAGGCCCTGATGACTTGAAGCCAACTAATGCTGGGCTGTGAGTCCTTCCAGCTCTTGGGAAGGGGTCCCCAATGGAGCCCAGGCTGGTGGTGAGTGGAAAACCTCCTACTGAGTGGTATCCTATGTGGAATGAGTTGGGAGAGCTTTTACTCAGTCCCCATGAGATGCCTTCATTCCCCATGGTGCCGCTACTGCCCAGGAACCGGTCCCAGCACAACTCAAGCTGGCATTGACTGAGAAGATGCTGCTGCCTGATGGGTGTGCCTGGCCCCATTGAGTTCTGTACTGGCAGGTCTCAGCCCAGTTCCCTGGCTAGCCAAGGGAGGGGGAGGGCATGCTCGGGGAGGGGCATGAAGTGCTGCTGGCTGGAGTTTGCAAAGGAGCCAAAGGGTGTGAAATGTAATGGAAGTTGGAGGCTGAAATCCCTGAGGCTGCTCTGAGAATTGCAGCCTGTGACAGGGGGTCTCCACCTGCAGCCCACCCAGTGTCCCCTGGCAGGGAGCCCTCTGTCTCTGGCCCTGGACAGGAGCTCCTGCCAAGAGCACAGACCAGAGCTCCCTGCTGTGCCCACTCAGCTCCTTGGCTTAACGAAGAGGCCTCTCTAACCGGCCCCGTTTATCTCAACCCCAGCTCCTCACTGCCCAGTGGAGGACCAAGGCATCGATGCTGAAGGAGGAGAGGAGGAATCTGACGGTCTCTGGACATCTGTTGCCTTCATTGCTCTCTTCCTGCTCAGCCTGTTGTACAGCGCCGGCGTCACGCTGCTTAAGGTAACAGCAACCGCTACCTTCATGGTCACACTTCGCTGCTTCTAGCAATAACCAGTGCTCAGTAATCTATCCCAGCCCATCGGCATGCAGCCACCAGCCATCAGCCGTCCTTGGGAACTACCCAGTCACCCACAGTCAGTGATGAAATTCAGCGAGGACAAATGCAAGGTAACCACTTGGGAACGAAGAACCAGTAGCCCACATGCAGAACGGGAACTGACTGCGGAAAGGGATCTGGGGCCAGACTGCATCACAAGCTAAATATGAGTCAATAATGTAATGTTTTTGGGGAAAAAACAAATTCTGGGCTGTATTAGCAGGAGTGCTGCGAGCAAGATACAAGCAGTAATTCTTCTGCTCTGCTCCACACTGATACGGCTTCAGCTGGAGTCTTGTGTCCAGTGGTGGGCACCACATTTCAGGAAAGATGAGGAAAAGTTGGAGATAGGCCATAGGAGAGCAACTAAAATCATTTAAGGGCTAGAAAACATGAGCTGTGAGGGGAGATTGAAAGAACTGGGGTTGTTTAGTGTGGAACAGAGAAGACTGGGGTGGCGGGGACGGGGGAATGACATGGTAACATTTCTGAAATACATAAAAGGTTGTGACAAAAGGAGGGTGAAAATTGCACTCGTTATCCTGTGAGGACAGGACAAGAAGCAATGAGCTTAGACTGCAGCCAGGGCAGTTTAGTTTGGACACTGGAAAAAACTTCCTAACTATCAGGCTGGGTAAATAGCGGAACAAATTGTCCAGGGAGGTTGTGGAGCCTGCATTGTTCGAGGTTTTTAGGAACAGGTTAGAGAAATACCTATCAGGGATGGACGAGTTATTACTCAGTCCTGCCCCACGGCAGGAGATGGGACTAGGTGACCTCTCGAGGTCTCTCCCTGTCCTACAACTGTGTGATTTTATGGTTGTCAGAGGCTCAAACCAAAGTCAGGAATTAGAGCCCAGGTTTAGGACCAGGTTACCTGGAGAGAGGAAAGCCTGGGGCCAGGGCAGGACCCGGGCTGGAGCCAGACAGAAGCAGGGCTGGAGCCAGATGGGAACAAGGCAGGAGCAGGGCTGGAGCCAGACAGGAACAAGGCAGGAGCCGGGCTGGCCCCGGACGGGAACAGGGCAGGAACAGGCTGGAACAATCCAACACAGCTGCTTTCACAGCTCTAGGGAAATGCTTTGGGCAGCTGCTTAACTTCTGCTGGGCTTGTGAGCTGGTTGCTGACTCTGCCCAGGAACCAGGGTGGAGCCGATCAGGCTGCCTGCTACAGGTCAGGTGCACACGTTAGGTTACCTGGGACTTTCTTTGCTGCCAGACCAGATTCCTCACAGTGTGCAATGATCAATCAGAGATAATGAGAAAACCTTATTGGGACAGACCCAGGCCAGTGGGGTACAGGAGTCTGGTAGAGGGCAAATAGACTGGTCAGTGGACGAGTAGTTTTTTGTACCCTGAGTGACCAGAGCAGAGGCTGCACTAGAGTAATCAGGAACCTGCTAGAACCAATTAAGGCAGACAGGCTGATTAGATCACCTGCAGCCAGTCAAGGCAGGCTAATCAGGGCACCTGGGTTTAAAAAGGAGCTCACTCCAGTCAGGGAGGGGGGAGCCAGAGGAGAGGAAGTGCGTGTGAGGAGCTGGGAGCAAGAGGCACAAGGAGCTGAGAGTGAGAGGCTGTGCTGCTGGAGGGCTACGGAGTACAAGTGTTATCAGACACCAGGAGGAAGGTTCTGTGGTGAGAATAAAGAAGGTGTTTGGAGGAGTCCATGGGGAAGTAGCCCAGGGACGTGTAGCTGTCATGCAGTTGTTACAGGAGGTACTATAGACAGCTGCAATCCACAGGGCCCTGGGCTGGAACCCGGAGTAGAGGGCGGGCCCAGGTTCTCCCGAAACCTCCCAACTCCTGATCAGACACAGGAGGAGTTGACCCAGACTGTGGGGGAGATCACTGAGGTGAGCAAATCTGCCAAGAAGTGCAGGACCCACCAAGGCAGAGGAGAACTTTATGTCACATTATTTATTAGTAATCAACCACCTGTCATCACTAATTAGTGAGATCCCATCAAGGCTGACTCAGCAGTGATCAATGAATAAGAATCAAGAGTCAATTCCAGTCCTTTATCACTGAGAAATCAATAATCAGGGATTGGCTATTTCTGGTCAGTACCTAGTGATCTGTAATTAATTATCAATAATCAACACTCACAGACCAGTAATTAATGTTAAACAATGAAGGATCAATAAGCTGCTAGTAATTATTAACTGATCATAATCACTTATCCATAATCAGCAATGAATGATCAATGACCAAAAAGGAATGATCACTAATTAAGAAGCCAGAACAAATGTTCAAGGACCAATGAGCATCAATCACTAACCACTCAGCCATGATCACTAAGGATCTGTAGTGGGGCCTAGATGCACAAAGGGCCATAGGAGCCTGTGAAGCTGGTTCTGTGGCGGGGACATGGTGCAGGGGCCTGGAACCAGAAGCAGAATCGGCTTAGACAACTGTGGCTCCCCAGCAGGGCCGCCCAGAGGATTCAGGGGGCCTGGGGCAAAGCAATTTCAGGGGCCCCTTCCATTAAAAAAGAGTTGCAATACTATAGAACACTATTATCTTGTAGGGGACCCTGTGGGGCCTGAGGCAAATTGCCCCACTTGCCCCTCCTCCCCCGCCCGCTGGGCAGCCCTGGGAAAAATAAATATTTAAAAACCTTCCACATCTTGGCACAAACCATTTTCTGAAAACGTCTTTTCAAGTCAGCTTTACAACTTATCATTGGTTGTCAGCATCAGCGAGTGCTAAAAGGCACTAAAGCTCATTAAAAGGGTTGGACAAATATTTTCTGTCAAAACTTTTTTTGGATTGAAAACTAGGGGTTTTTAAAAAAGCCGAAAAAAATCTCGGACAATGTCTGCTTTCCTTCAAAATGTGTTGTGGTTTTTTTAATTGAAAAGCTGAAATTAGTCTGTCAAAGCCTGAACATGGTTTGGGGTTTCAGAAGTGCGTGGCCAAATATTTGCTGCTTTCTGTGTTTATTTAAAGAAACAATAAAAAAATTCTGCTTAAAAAAAAATCCAAAACTTTTGAACCACCTCAGCTCGTGACCCAACGCCTGAGCCCATCCAGTCAGAGATTTTTCCAGGCTTCTGATACTCTGTTTCAGAGTAGCAGCCGTGTTAGTCTGTATCCAAAAAAAGAACAGGAGTACTTGTGGCACCTTAGAGACTATCACATTTATTTGAGCATAAGCTTTCGTGGGCTACAGCCCACTTCTTCGGATGCACAGAATGGAACATATAGTGAGGAGATATATATACACATACAGAGGGCATGAAAAGGTGGGAGTTGTCTTACCAATTCTGAGAGGCCAATTAAGTAAGAGAAAAAACTTTTGAAGTGATAATCAAGATAGCCCAGTACAGACGGTTTGATAAGAAGTGTGAGAATACTTACAAGGGGAGATAGATTCAATGTTTGTAATGGCTCAGACCATTCTCAATCCCTATTCAAACCTAAGATGATTATGTCTAGTTTGCATATCAATTCGAGTTCAGCAGTTTCTCGTTGGAGTCTGTTTTTGAAGCTTTTCTGTTGCAAAATTGCCACCCTCAGGTCTGTCATTGAAATGACCAGACAGGTTGAAGTGTTCTCCTACTAGTTTTTGAATGTTATGATTCCTGATGTCTGATTTGTGTCCATTTATTCTTTTGCGTAGAGACTGTCTGGTTTGGTCAATGTACATGGCAGAGGGGCATTGTGGCACATGATGGCATGTATCACACTGGTAGATGTGCAGGTGAACGAGCCCCTGATGGTGTGGCTGATGTGGTTAGGTCCTATGATGGTGTCACTTGAATAGATATGTGGACAGAGCTGGCATTGGGCTTTGTTGCAAGGATAGGTTCCTGGGTTAGTGTTTATGTTGTGTGGTGTGTGGTTGCTGGTGAGTATTTGCTTCAGGTTGGGGGGCTGTCTGTAAGCGAGGACTGGTCTGCCTCCCAAGACCTGTGAGAGTGAGGGATCATCTTTCAGGATAGGTTGTAGATCTTTGATAATACTCTGTTGGCTTCCTTGACTCATATCTGTCTCCATAACTTTGGGTTCATTTAGCTTAGAACATAAGAATGGCCATACTGAGTCAGACCAAAGGTCCATCCAGCCCAGTATCCTGTCTGCTGACAGTGGTCAATGCCAAGTGCCCCAGAGGGAGCGAACCCAACAAGTAATGATCAAGTGATCTCTCTCCTGCCATCCATCTCCACCCTCTGACAAACAGAGGCTAGGGACATCATTCCTTACCCATCCTGGCTAATAGCCATTAATGGACTTAAACTCCATGAATGTATCTGTTTCCTAGAGATTGGCTCCATGGGGTCCCTCACGAACTGGAGACGGTTACTGTGGGTTTGTCTTTAGTATAGCTTATGTACTTACTCCACGAACTGAGCATTTGAACTTGTTCCAGAATCTGGGATGAGCCTATGTTGTGAAAACTGAAATGCTCAAAATAGCACATGGATGTGAATGGACACAGGGTGCTAAAATTAAATTAACCCAGGGGTTCTCAAACTGGGGGTCAGGACCCCTCAGGGGGGTCATGGGGTTATTACTGGGGGTCGCGAGCTGTCAGCCTCCACCTCAAACCCTGATTTGCCTCCAGCATTTATAGTAATGTTAAGTATATAAAAAAGTGTTTTTAATTTATAAGGGGGGGTCACACTCAAAGATTTGCTATGTGGAAGGGGTCACAGTACAAAAGTTTGAGAACCACTGAATTAACCCCTCTGGAGCCTCGGGGAATGCAGGGGAGGGGGGTCTCCCTTGGTAGGGTTGGGAAGGAGGTAGGTGGTGTAGGATATTGCTCTTCCCCTGTGATCCCTCCCCCATGGAAAAGATAACAGCTTGGCTCTTTGTGTTAAATAGCTGTCTGCAAGCCTCAAACTGCCGAATGAGCTTTAGGGTAGGGGAGGCTGTGCCTCCCCAAACAGCCTGTCCCTGTCCCCATCCGACCCCCACCCACTTCCTGCCCCCTGACTGCCCCGCCTCAGAATCCACGACCCATCCTGCTCCTTGTCCCCTCACCACCTCTCTTAGGTCCCCTCCCCAACCACCACAACGGGATGCCACCCCCCACCAACACCCCCGTTCCCTGTCCTCTGACTGCCCCGACCCCTATCCACCAAGTCCTGACAGATGCCAGGAATGCCTACAATCCAACCCCCTGTTCCCTGTCCCCTGACTGCCCCCCGGAGTCTCTGCCCCCTCCCTGTCCCTGGGACTTCCTGCCCCATATCCAACCCCACAGCCCTGGCCCCCTACCATGCCGCTTACCCCCGCCTCTCCCCTCTCTCGGAGCCTCAGTGCGCCGTGTCCAGGAGCGGCCTGGGACAGTGCTGCAGCAGCCTGGCTCCAGCAGGGCCTGAGCTCCCGCCACTCGGCCCAGAGCTTGCAGCCCCAGCCCCTTACCATGCGGCTCCGAGTGGGGAGGAGCTCAGGCCCCATTGGAGCCACACCGCTTTAGCTCTGTCCAGGGCCGCTCCTGGGTTTCCTCCACCTCTCCCCTCTCTCAGAGCCTCAGCGTGCCATGTCCAGGAGCTGCCCTGGCCCCTTACCACACGGCTCTGAGCCGGGGGGAGCTCAGGCCCCACTGGAGCCATGCCGCATTAGCTCTGTCCAGGGCCGCTCCTGGACGCGGCAAGCAGAGGCGCTGGGGATGGAGGAAGGCAGAGGCAGGTCCAGGGCCGGAGCATTCTCATGGGGGCCTCTGTGGGGCTCGGGCCTGGGGAAAATTGCCTCACTTTCCCCACCTCTGGGTGGCCCTGCTCCCCAGGGAGTTGGTGTGCGGCACCTGCTGGGCAGTGGCCGTTCCCTGAGGCGGTTTGACAAGGCTGGTGTCTCTGTCTGGAAGTTGAGCTGCAGCTCAACGCAGAGATCCTGGCAGGATACAGGCTTGACTGGGCCAGGTCCATGGCCCGGGCTACACAGCAGGACAGGCTAGATGGTCCCAACGGTCCCTTCTGGCCTTGCTCTCCCAGGATAGGATGCTGCCCGTGAGCCCAACACCAGGTCCAATGTCACCGGCTGAACCCCTCTGCTCTCTGTGTCCCACAGGTGCAGGGAGTGCCCGGCTCCAGGCTCCTAGGAGGTGGACAGCATTGCTTCATCCTCTTCCTTCCCTCCCTCCATCGTCAGCCCTCCCGGGCTCCTGCCCCTTCTCTGGACACCTGGAGGGACCATGTTCCACGGCAGCTCAGAGAGAGTGACAACGGCTGCTGAAGGGTCTGAGCTCTGCAGAGCCCAGAGCAGGGAGGACAGAGTCCTTTCCCAGACGTCCCCAGGGGGCAGCCCACGCTCTAGCTTGCACTCAGCCCCATGCCCCTCAATCCTCCACCCCACCTCCCATAACAGGGACTGGATTTCCTTGTGTGTGTGTGTGTAGGTCTGTAGTGTCATGAGGTCTGGTCAACTTGGACTCTGGCGAGGGAGAAGCGTCTCTCATTTGCTCTGTTGTTTAGCTTGCACAGGAAGTCTGTGTTTGATCCAAAATAAAATGAGTTAATAATTGATGTTTGATACTGTCAACAGGGAAGCCCTTTGGACCATTCTAACACGACTTGGCTGCCCAAGAAAATTTTTCGAGATTATACTCCTTTTTCACGACAGCATGACAGGCGAAGTATTGTCTGATGGAGCCACATCAGCCCCCTTCAACATCACCAATGGCGTGAAACAAGGATGTGTTCTCACTCCTTGTCCTATTTAACCTGTTCTTTGCATGCGTCCTTAACCATGCAATGAAAGATCTGGACCGAGGTATATATTTGAAATACCGGCACGATGGTTCACTTTTTGACCTCTGTCGCCTGAATGCAAAGACTAAGACAGTGCAGAAACTCCTTCTTGAGACACTCTTTGCTGATGACTGTGCCCTCATGGTTCACACTGAAAATGATCTTCAGCACATTGTCAACAAGTTTGCTGAGGCCTCGCAACTCTTCGGACTAACTATCAGCCTCGGAAAGACAGAAGTTCTTCATTAACCTGCACCTGGATCAAATGCTTCTGTCCCGAGTATCTCCATTGATGGCACTCAGCTTAAAATAGTGGAGAACTTTAAATACCTGGGTAGTGAATGAGATCAACGCACCAATATCCAAAGCAAGCCAGGCACTTGGCTGTCTGCGTGTCAAAGTTTTAAACCACCACAACATCCGGATGTCAACAAAACTGCTTGTGTACAGAGCTGTTGTTCTCTCATCTCTTTTGTATGGGTGCGAAACATGGACACTAGATAGGCATCACATCAAGCAGCTTGAAGCATTCCACATGCGCAGTCTCCGCAACATCATGAAAATCCGCTGGCAAGACAAAGTGCCCAGTCTCGAGGTCCTCGAGAGGGCCCAGATGACAAGCATCAAAATGATGATCATGAAGTCACAGCTACGTTGGACCCATCATGTCAGCCGCATAGATGCCAGCAGAATCCCCCGCCAGCTTCTGTATGGTGAGCTCTCCCAGGGCAGCCGGCATATAAGTCATCCACGGAAACTTTACAAGGACACCATCAAAGCCAATCTGTAGTACAGCAGTATCAAACCCAGGGACCTTGAGGATGCCGCCAGCGACAGAACACAGTGGCGTGCAACAGTCAGAAATACCTGCATCGCCATTGAGGAAGACCACTGCCGGCGTCTACAAGAGGCAAGCGAATGACGTCACAGAGCACCAGCAGCGCACAATCCACTGACCACGAACTTCCCATACACCATCTGCAGCAAAATGTGCACCTCTAGAATTGGCTTGTACAGTCATCAGAGAGCACACCATGAGACCAACAATAGATGACCTGCACAGATTTGTCATCGTCGGATTGAAGGACTGCCAAGTATAATTAGTGTGATGGTACCTCCCATAAGGCTTAATGGAAATATGCTCAGAATGTGTTGTATGCTACATATGCCATGTAACATATCTCTGTAAAGGTTACGATCTACTAAATGTATTAATCCTATTTGTATGCATGTATCATTTCTGTATTTGAAGTTATGACTGTTGGCTATGTACTGGTTTGATTTCTAAATATCCTTAGTAATGCATTTGGTCAGTTCCTGGAGAAAGGAATGTTGAAGTTAAGTACTTAATCAAGAAACACTTAAAGGACAATGGATCTTGGATTGCTCCAATCCACACAGGACGTCTACTTGAGGACATTCATGGTAGCATGTAAACAATGGATGCTACCTGTAAAACAGGGTTTCTCAAACAGGGGTTGCTGCTTGTGTAGGGAAAGCCCCTGATGGGCCAGGCCAGTGTGTTTACCTGCCCCGCCCACAGCTCCAGCCGATCACGGCTCCCACTGGCTGTGGATTGCTGCTCCGGGCCAATGGGAGCTGCTGGAAGTGGCAGCCAGTAAGTCCCTTGGCCCATGCTGCTTCCCACAGCCCCCATTGGCCTGGAGCAGCGATCCATGCCCAGTGGGAGCCGCGATCAGCTGGAGCTGTGGGTGGGGCCGGTAAATACACCAGCTGGGCCCACCAGGGGCTTTCCCTACACAAGCGGTGACCCCTGTTTGAGAAACCCTGCTGTAAAAACTGTGAGTCGTGCATGGACATGTGACCTACCCAGGTGACTCCTACATTCCATCTTGGAGCTGGACTTTGCATAGGAGTGAGGAGGGGTCTCCACCCACAAGAGAAAGTCTATTTAAACCCCTGGGAGACCCCTCCATTTGGTCTTCAGCTGTCTAAAGAGAGAGCATCTCCACCCCACAGGATACTTGGAAGAAACTGGAACCAAGGGCAGTGACTGCAGGGGGTGTGAGGGGTTGCTGGACCCAGGCTAAAAGGAGATGAACCTGTAAAAGGGAGCATTCTGGACCTGGGGAGGACCTTATCTGTATTCAGTTTGATTAGACATAGATTTGCGCATTTTATTTTAGTTTGCTTGTGACTGACTTTGTTCTGTCTGTTACTACTTGGAACCACTTAAATCCTACCTTTTGTATTTAATAAAATCACTTTTTACTTATTAATTAACTCAGAGTATGTATTAATAGGTGGGGGGGGAGCAAACAGCTGTGCAAATCTCTCTCTCAGTGTTATAGAGGGTGAACAATTGGTGAGTTTACCCTGCATGAGCTTTATACAGGGTAAAATGGATTTATTTGGGTTTAGACCCCATTGGGAGTTGGGTATCTGAGTGTTAAAGGCAGGAACACTTCTGTCAGCTGCTTTCAGGTAAACCTGCAGCTTTGGGGCAGGTAATTCAGACCCTGGGTCTATGTTGGAGCAGACGGGCGTGTCTGGCTCAGCAAGATGGAGTGCTGGGGCCCTGAGCTGGCAGGGAAAGCAGAGGGAGTAGTAGTCTGGGCACATCAGGCTCCCAAGGGGGGGTTCTGGGATCTAACCCAGCACAATTGGTAGCTGCATTTTAGGGTGGTTTTGGGGGATTTAACCAAGGAGAACGCTAGGCACTGTGCCCGGGGATCTATCTATGCATCTGTCCATCCTCATCCGTACACATCCATCTTTCTTTCTTTCTCATGCATGCCTCCCTATCTGATCGGTGGCTTTCCCTGCCCCAGAGATCTCCCCTTCCTGCCCCTCCATCCCAGCCTGTATAGGCTGAGGGATGAGGCCCCAGCTCTCTGGGTTTGTAGCTAGGCCCCCATCTCCCAAAGGGGCCAGTTCAGCGGGCACCTGTCATTTTATTCTCCATGCCCAACAGTGACCCTGCAGACACGACATGCCCCTCTGGAGGGCGTCAGGGGTCCCTGAAAGTCCGGGATGGAGGTTATGAATGAGATGGAGCCTGATTTATTTATTTATTTATTTATTTATTTATTTATTGTCACTCAGTGCACACAACAAAAGTCACACACACACACACACCACCCACAAAAATCCCAATGAAGAGCTAAATATGCAACATACAGCATGACAGACACAACTCTGGCTATGGTTCTGCCCCAGGGCAGGGGGCTGGCTGGCACAGGGGGTGGGGAAGGGAAGTGAGGCCTTTCCCCTCTAGAAGCGCTGGCTCTGATCCAACCCCAGAGCAGGGACTGTTGGGCTCAGGAGGGTGGGAAGTGGGAGAGGGGTTGTTTCTTCGCTAGGGGCGCTGGTTCCCTGCATGATATGTGTTGTCTGATCTCTGCCAAGCTCTAAGCAGGGTAGCATCCCTAGTGGCTGAGGGCTAATTAGGCCATGTGGGGTGAGGTCCTGTCTCCCCCCGAGGGGTCTCCCAGGGCTACAGTGCTGGCGAGGGGCAGCCGTGGGACTCAGGGTGGTGTCGCCAATGGAGCTGGGTGTCCCAGCCCCTTGTCTCTGGGCGGATGGGGGCAGTGGCCCCTACACCACGCGCTGGATCACGTTCTTGTACTCGGGGCCACTCGCCTCCTTCAGCTGCACCATTGCAGAGAAAAGCCACTTCACCTGCAGGGGGGCAGAGAGAGGAAGGGTGAGAGGGGTCAGTGCTGGGGGGAGCTGCTCTGTCTGTCTGTGTCATTCCTTCCTGCTTTTCTGTCTGTGTCTCATTCATTCAGTCTCTGCCTTGTTCACCCATTCTCCTTTCTCCTTCATTCTTCTCTTCTTTTTTCCCTTCCACGCTGCCCTCTGTGATGTTATTGACATAAACTGTGACCGCACAGATCATTGTGGCAACCACTGTTACATAGTTGCAGCAGATATTGTACAAAGGTTGTGGAGTGAGGTGTCTACGACAAGGTTCTGATTTACTGGTTATGATTGTGCTCTCTGTAAGTGTGTGTCATTTTTGTAGTTGAAGTTATGAATATTGGCTCTGAACTTGTATCTCAATGTGTTTTGATTCTAAGTAGCCCCAGTGAAGCATTTGGTCAGTTTCTTGAGAAAGGACTGTTCTCAGTAAGTGCCCAGTCGAGAATCACTTAACTGACAATGGACTTTGGGAGACCCCAATCCACATCTGAGCTTTCCCGAGAACGTTCAAACTAACATGTAAACAATGGTATCGGCCTGCAAACTGAGTCATTCATGGACATGTGACTCCAGACTCCATCTTGCTTCTGTTATTTACCACATTAAGAACAAAGGGGTCCTTCCATGGGCAGAGAATATAAAAGGCCCAGGAAACACCTCCATTTTGTCTTCAGTCCTGCTTCATACCTCTGGAGGAACCTTGGTACAAACCAAAGCTCTGAACAAAGGACTGAATGACCCATCCCAGCGGGGGAAATTCCAGAGACTTGATTTGAATCTGCAGTTTATTCCATCCCAGCTACAAGCCTGAACCAAGAACTTTGCCATTACTCTCCGTCTGGCTGGTTTGGTGCCTTAGAAGTGCAGAAACCCCAGCCTGGTGCTGTAACTGCCCGGCTCGTAGCAATTTGTCCTGAATTGATACTCTCCGAAGTGTCCCACAGGTAGCAAATAAACTGCAACATGAGAGTGAACAGACATTTGATGTCTGGAAAAGCAAAAGAGGCTGAATTAGAGAAGGAAGCTGCTGGGAGAGAGAGAAGCCAAGGAAAACTGAATTAGAAAGAGAAGCTGATGAACGAAAGGAAGGAGGCTGATGAGAGCTCTTAGAAGGAAGGAGATATGGATGGTGAGTGATCGGCTGTTGTGACCTGCACAGGTTGTGCCATGTTTGTCTTTCTTCCACAGGACAGAAGCGACTTTGTCTGTACAAAGTGCAAGCCTGTCTCCATATTGGAAGAGAAAAGTTCAGGGTCTGGAGAAACAAGTATTAACCCTGTGTTGCTTAAGAGAAAATGAGGTTTTCCGGGGCAGACGTCAGGATATGCTTCTACCAGCACAACATTCTGAAGAATCAGAGCAGGCTGCACAGCTGGGACAGAGGGACTGTGAAGAAATTTGGCAGCATGTGACCTCCAGAAGAAGAAAGAGGAGCGTCCATGTACCAGCAATGCAGACACAAGCAAGCAAGAGTTTTCATGTTCTCTCCACAGGTACTAATGTGGAGAGTGGACTAGATGGTACATCTGAGGGAAGGGAGCAGATGGAGACTCCACCGATTGGAAGGCATGAGATGCACTGTCCTAGGGATGGGGGGTTCCATGATCACCGCCCCCAAGAGAAGGAGGCGGGTGGTGGTGGTTGGGGACTCCCTCCTCAGGGGGACTGAGTCATCTGTATGCCGCCCTGACCGAGAAACTCAAGAGGTCTGCTGCTTGCCAGGAGCTAGGATTCACGATGCGACGGAGAGACTGCTGAGACTCATCAAGCCCTCGGATCACTACCCCTTCCTGCTTCTCCACGTGGGCACCAATGATACTGCCAAGAATGACCTTGAGCGGATCACTGCAGACTACGTGGCTCTGGGAAGAAGGATAAAGGAGTTTGAAGCACAAATGGTGTTCTCGTCCATCCTCCCTGTGGTAGAGACCGTTGAATCGTGGAAGCCAACGAATGGCTATGCAGGTGGTGTCGGAAAGAAGGCTTTGCATTCTTCGACCATGGGATGGCGTTCCAAGGAGGAGTGCTAGGCAGAGACGGGCTCCACCTAACGAAGAGAGGGAAGAGCATCTTCGCAAGCAGGCTGGCTAACCTAGTGAGGAGGGCTTTAAACTAGGTTCACCAGAGGAAGGAGACCACAGCCCTGAGGTAAGTGGGGAAATGGGATACTGGGAGGAAGCACGAGCAGGAGAGTGCAAGAGGGGAGGACTCCTGCTTCATACTAAGAAAGCAGGATGATCAGCGAGTTATCTTAAGTGCCTATACACAAATGCAAGAAGCCTGGGAAACAAGCAGGGAGAACTGGTAGTCCTGGTGCAGTCAAGGAATTAAGATGTAATTGGAATAACAGAGACTTGGTGGGATAACTCACACGACTGGAGTACGGTCATGGATGGATATAAACTGTTCAGGAAGGACAGGCAGGGCAGAAAAGGTGGGGGAGTTGCACTGTATGTAAGAAAGCAGTATGACTTCTTACAGCTCCAGTGTGCAGGGCTGGCTCCAGGCACCAGCATTCCAAGCTGGTGCTTGGGGCGGCAATCTGCAAGGGGTGGCAGGCGTGTTTCCGCGGTGGCGGCAATTTGGCAGCAGCTTCTATGTTTAGCTGTCTGCGGGGGCTTCGGCTAAACATAGAAGCTGCCGCCAAATTGCCGCCGCCGCAGAAACTCGCCTGCTGCTCTAAGGGCACATGGACTGTCCCCGCCGCCCGTGGCGGCAATTCAGCATGCTGCTTGGGGTGGCAAAAACTGTAGAGCCGGCCTGCCAGTGTGAAACTGCAGAAAAACTTGAGTCTCTGGATTAAGTTTAGAAGTGTGAGCAACAAGGGTGATGTCGTGATGAGAGTCTGCTGTAGGCCACCAGACCAGCGGGATGAGGTGGACAAGGCTTTCTTCCAGCAACTAGCAGAAGTTACTAGATTGGTTCTCATGGGGGACTTTAATCATCCTGATATCTGCTGGGACAGCAAGACAGTGGTCCACAGACAATCCAGGAAGGTTTTGGAAAGTGTTGGGGACAATTTCCTGGTGCAAGTGCTGCAGAAACCAGCTATGGGCAGAGCTCTTCTTGACCTGCTGTTCACAAACAGAAGAGTTAGTAGGGGAAGCAAAAGTGGATGGGAACCTGGGAGGCAGTGACCATGAGATGGTCGAGTTCAGGATCCTGACACAAGGAAGAAAGGAGAGCAGCAGAATATGGACCCTGGACTTCAGAAAAGCAGACTTTGACTCCCTCAGGGAACTGATGGACAGGATCCCCTGGGAGAATAACATGAAGGGGAAAGGAGTTTGGGAGAGCTGGCTTTATTTTAAAGAATCCTTCTTGAGGTTGAAGGAACAAACCATCCCGCTGTGTAGAAAGAATAGTAAATATGGCAGGCCACCAGCTTGGCGTAACAGTGAAATCCTTGCTGATCTTTAACACAAAAAAGCAGCCTACAAGAAGTGGAAGATTGGACAAATGACCAGGGAGGACTATAAAAATATTGCTCAGGCTGCAGGAGTGAAATCAGGAAGGCCAAATCACACTTGGAGTTGCAGCTAGCAAGAGATGTTAAGAGTACCAAGAAGGGTTTCTTCAGGTATGTTAGCAACAAGAAGAAAGTCAAGGCAAGTGTGGGCTCCTTACTGAATGAGGGAGGCAACCTAGTGACAGAGGATATGGAAAAAGCTAATGTACTCAATGATTTTCTTGCCTCTGTCTTCACGAACAAGGTCAGCTCCCAGCCTGCTGCACTGGGCAGCACAGCATGTGGAGGAGGTGACCAGACCTCTGTGGAGAAAGAAGTGATTCAGGACTAGTTAGAAAAGCTGGACGAGCACAAGTCCATGGGGCCGGATGTGCTGCATCCGAGGGTGCTAAAGGAGTTGGCGGATGTGATTGCAGAGCGATTGGCCATTATCTCTGAAAACTTGTGGCGATCGGGGGAGGTCCTGGATGACTGGAAAAAGGCTAATGACCATCTTTAAAAAAGGAAAGAAGAAGGATATGGGGAAATACAGGCCAGTCAGCCTCCCAACTTCAGCTCCAAGTAATGGAAGAGTGAAGAAAGTCATCATCACTGGATATTCCGCTTCCCTGCCATGAGGAAAGAAACTGAGAAAGGATCTGTCCCATTTACAAAGATACTGAAGACATCGAGGAGTTTTTGTCTACCTTTGAACATCTATGCACTTTGCATGGGATCCCAGATGAGCAGCGAATGCCTGTTCTGCTGACCAAATTGATGGGAAAAGCCAGGACACGAGGAGGCCATGAAGGTGATTTGATTGTGTTACCTACTGACAGTATGGAAACTTGTAGCAAGAAGGAAATAATTCCTAAATGGTGTGTGTTGAGCCTGACAATTTCCACGTTGCCTGTGACAGTGAGGAAAGTTGCAGAGGGAAGGAGAGTACCTCTAACCTTTTATCTAGTGAATCTATGAGTTTGCCTGAAAGGGGATTGTGTAGAAATTTGCCTGATGAGCCAAAGGTAATCCAGAATGTAAGTGAAACCCAGAAAAAGTCTGTGGTTGCTCAGGAAAGTGTTCCTTTAGAGCAAGCCCTTGGCGAAGTGCGTAAGGGCAGAATTTCTGTGAGAAGAGAATTGTTGCTTAGAGAAGGTCCCGGGGAAAGAAATTCTCGTGGTAATCTGTGCAAGCAGTTTGCTGTAGCTGAAGGGTGTGGAAGTAATTTAATTAAGAAAGTTTCAGTTCCTAATGGCCAGAAATTTTCTGTTGTGAATGGATCCACTGACTGTCCTTTTGGAAGATCCAGTGTGGGTCACTTTGAGAAGGTCTCAGATGGAGTAAAAGCTATTAAGAAAGTTGAACAGCCTTATAACCAAGTGGCTGTGTGTGACCAGCTTGTTGGGAAGACAAGGTTGTTGAGAGAGAAATGTCTCCATGCTGATTCTTTAAGCAATGAGTCTGTGCTTCAGGGTCTGATGACAGATTTGGCTACTAATGTTTTAGAGCAGAACAATTTTATGGCTGAATGTTTAAGGATGCAGGGAAGTGTAAGAAAACTCTAACCCTCAGACTCTTTGGATTGTGTGGTATCTCTTCAAGACAGAGTCCAGCCATGGAATTGATAGCGGTTAAGAATTTGAAAACTGGTGAACAGGCTCCTGTCTGTGTTGATCCAAATTACCTGGCTGGCAGGGAGAAGAAAGACTTGCTAATAGCTGTTAGCACAGAGAGCCCACCCAATCAGCCAGTAAATTCTGTTAAGGAAAAGAAATTGGGGTTTGATCCATCAGGACAAGGAGGAAAAAGAGAAGTTAATTTTTCAAAGGGAAGCCACAGGTTAATCCTAAAATGCCAAAAGCCCAATGGCAATGAGCCAAAGGTGTGGCATGATAAACATGATTGTAGATGGACACCTGCAATGAATTTGTTGTTATTGCTAATGGTAATTTTTGTAACTAATGTGTTGCTGTTACCAAGAACTGTAAGAATGTGGGTAAGATCTGATTTGTATATTGACCTGGATCTGGGGCTTGGTCCCTTGGGATCGGGAGAACTTTTTTCTTTTACTGGGGTATTGGTTTTCATAATCATTCGTCCCCATAACAAGTGACGCTGGTGGTGATACTGGGAAACTGGAGTGTCTAAGGGAATTGCTTGTATGACTAAGGGTACATCTACACTACCTGCCAGATCAATGGGTAGTGATCGATCTATAGGGAATTGATTTATCGTGTGTAGTGTAGACGTGATAAATTGATCTCCGATCACTCTCCCATTGACTGCTGAACTCCAGCAGTTTGAGAGGTGGAAGCAAAGTCGATGGGGGAGCCACAGTCCTCGATCTAGTGCCACAAGGATGTGAAGTAAGTAATTTTAATTTGATCTAAGATATGTCGACTTCAGCTATGCTATTCTCATCTCTTAGATCGATCCCCCCTTGAGTGTAGACCAGGTCTTATTGTTAGCCAGTGGGGTAAAACCAAAGTCCTCTCTGGCTGGCTGGTTCAGTGTCTTAGAAGTGGAGAAACTCCAGCCTTGGGCTGTAACTGCCCTTCTCTAAGCAATTTATCCTGAACTGATACTCTCTGAAGTGTCCCACCAGAGACACCATCGTTACAAGAGGCACCATCATTACACTCTCTACTGTGCTAATCTCATTAATTTCTTTGTTCCTACGTTTGTTCTCTCTCTCTCTCTCACCTTGAACAGGGTCACGGTGGCACTGTAGCACACGCTCAGGAGGAAGAGGGTGATGAAGACCGAGATGGTGGACCAGAGGCCGTCTAACTCCTTGTCTCCATCCTCATTGCAAAACTCACCTGACACGATCACCTCTGTTGGGGGGGAGAAAGAGACATCAGCTCCGGCTTAGCCACTGAGACAGAGAGAGCTCGGACTGTGCAACCAACACCAACCCGCCTTCTCTACCCATCCTTCCGTCCCTTCACTCATCTATCTCTGGATACATCCATCCATCCCTGACCCCAAACCATCCATCATTCCATCCCTAGACACACCCCTCCTTCCATTCATCTATCTCTAGATGCATGCATCCATCCACCCATCCCCATTCACCCCTCCATTCATCGATGACCACAAACCATCCATCCATCCGTCTGTCCCTAGAAACCTCCATCCATTCATCCATGCCTGCACCCATCCATCTTTAGATACCTCCATCCATCCATGACCACAAACCATCCATCCCCAGAAACCATCCATCCATCTAAATATATCCATCCATCCCCACTTACCCCTCCATTCACTGATGACCACAAACCATCTATTCATCCATCAAGCCATCCCTAGACACTTCCATCCATCCATCTATGCCTCTCCACTGCACTCCATCCATGACCACAAACTGCCCATCGATCCATCAGTCCATCCTTAGACACCTCCCTCCATCCAACCATCTCTAGATGCACCGCTCCAGCCATCCATCTTTAGGTACATCCTCCATCCATCCATCCATGACCACAAACCATCATCCCTAAACACATCCCTCCATCCATCCATCCATGACTTCAAACCACCCATCCATCCATCCACCCACCCCTGCCCGCTGTGATGAAATGAAGGATGCAGAGATTCCCAGGTCTCATCTCACTCATCCCATGTGGCTGTGGCCCTACACCCTGGCACTGAAGCTTGGCCGCCTGTTGAATTTCTCTGTGCCTTAGTGTCTCTGCCTGTGAAAGGTGGCTCAGGAGCCCTCTGAGGTGTGCGAGATGCCAGGATGCTGCCATGGTGGGGGAGCTCCCTTAAGACCAGGATGGATGGATTTCACATGCGTGCCTCTATGACCCTGCTCCCAGTGTAACAAAACACCCAGGAGTCACTTCAGGTGGAACGCAGCCACCTCGGGGCCTGTTTATCCCAAGCTCTCTTGCCCAGGTGCAGCCTGTAGTTGCCTCAGCTGAGGGAGGTGGGGATTTTGAACACTGTCACTTTTATGAACAGAGCCACAAGTATTTTAAGGATGGGATCTCAGGTCTCTCTGGTATGACAGATGCTGCTCCCTGAGCATGGTTCCCCCTACTGAGCCCTCTGCCCTAGGGATGTCTGGAGAACAGGTGCATAGATCTGTGTGGGTGCATGTTTGTCTCTCTCTGTGTTGTGTGTCTCTCTGTGGGTACATACACGACAGCCTTCTAGCCAGCAGAGGAGTGTGTGTGGGGGCCAGGGTATTTTAATTACCTTCCCCCACTGACTCTGTCTGGAAAATCCCCATGGGGCCTCTGCTTCTCTCTGGGGTGGAAGAGGGTGTAGGGTAAATGCTGATCATGATACGGTGCCCCCGTGGGTATGCATGGGTAATAGCCTAGAGAGGATCCCACCTCAGTGAGATGCCAGGAATGGCTTGGCCATCTGCCGATTCATCTACCCACCCAGCCATCCCAAGCTCCATGCAGCCTTATCTCTAACCATCCTCCATATCTTCCATCCATCCATATAGATCTATACCCATCCATTCTCCTACCTCCCCATCCATCCATCTCCAGCATCATCCCTAACCATCCATCCATTCATCCTCACCCATATCTTCCATCCATACATGCAACCCCATCCACTTATCTATCATCTCTTTATATATTATCCATCCCAAAACATCCATCACCATCTGTCCCCATTAACACACTCAGTCATCCATCCATCCATTGCCATATTCACCCATCCACTCATCTTCATCTATCTATCACTCATCATCTGTACCAGCCCATCCATCCGTCTGTCGGTCCATCCCCATCCATTCTCATTTTCCCACCACCATCCATCCCATCAGTACTGATTCATTACCATATGCACCCGCCCATCCATTCATTCATACATCCATCTGTTCCCACCCATCCCCACCTCTAGCCATCCATCTATCGCAGTCCATCTGTGGCCATCCATTTATCCATCCCTTCATCCTTCAGAATGGGCACCCCTCCAGCCTTCACCATAGATTTATCCATCCATCCCCATCCACTTATCCATTGGCACCGCACCTGCGAACCATCCAACCATCCTTCCCTCAGCGCAGCGCAGTCTAGTGGGACTGGGTGGGACTCTCAGAACACCTGGGTTCTGTTTCTAGCCTGGTAATGGACGTGACCTTGGGCAGGTCCCTTCCCCTCTTGGTGACTCTGTATCTTCTCCTTCTTTCTCTATCTATATGTGAGCCCTTTGACACAGGGACTGTCTCCCACAGTGTCTGTGCCATACCCAGCCCGACAGGGCCCTATCAGAGTTGGGGGTGGAGGTGCTACTTTAATCCAAATAATAATTTCTCTCTCTCTCTCTCTCTCTCTCCTTCTCTCTGTGATATCTGTTGGTCTATGAGTCCTTCCCGCTGAAGTATGTATGTATCCATCTGACCATCTCTCTGAACACCTGGCCTTCCAACAGAGCTGGAACAGAGCTGGGTTTGGATATGGGCTCTGCACTATGTATGTGTGTAACTGTCCATCTACGCCCCACTCCATCACTGTTTACATGGGTACATCCACACCATGGATCTACCCATCCTTCCTTCCTAAGGCACAACCCATCCTTCCTTCCATGGCACCTACCCATGTATCTACCCAGCCTTCTTTCCATGCCTT
Organism: Gopherus evgoodei; assembly: GCF_007399415.2. Classification (NCBI taxonomy): domain Eukaryota; kingdom Metazoa; phylum Chordata; order Testudines; family Testudinidae; genus Gopherus; species Gopherus evgoodei. The sequence goes on from NW_022060060.1 coordinate 83,015, forward strand.
CAACCCATCCTTCCTTCTGTGGCTTCTACCCACGTATCTGCACATCCTTCCTTCCATGGCATCTACCCAGCCTTCCTTCTATGCCTTCAACCCACCCTTCCTTCCATGGCACTTACCCATGTATCAACCCATCCTTCCTTCCATGGCATCAACCCATCCTTCCTTCCACGGCATCTAACCATGTATCAACCCATCCTTCCTTCCATGGCATTAACCCATGTATCCCCCCATCCATCCATGGTGTATATGTATCCACTCATACAGGCATTCTCAGCCTTGTAGCATCTCGGCTTTTCCCAGCCTGCAACCTGGGACCTCGTCCACCTTGGGCCACCCGCAGATTTCACCCAGTCACACCACAAGGAGACCTGGGTGTGAGCTCAAACTAGTTCCATTTATTCACTTGTTGTCATGCAGGGCACAGAGATTATTTACAGGAAGCTGTACTGGACAGTGCTAGCAGTGGGACAGGGAGGACCCTTCTTCATTTACCAGAGACTTTGCTGATGCTGCGTTGGGTGAACTTCATGGAGAGGGCTTCGTGGATGACCATGCAGGTGTAGATGTCCCCGCTGTTCCAGCTGGCCTTGCTGACTTTCAGCTTGCTGTAAAGGAAGAAGTTCGAGTCGCCGGCTCCGTCCTTGAAGGGCTGGGTGGTGATATATTCCAAGCTCTCGTTGGGTTTGTGGTTCTTCATCCACTGCACCGAGATGTCCTTGGGGAAGAAGCCCTGCACCAGGCAGGTGAGGCTGACAGAGTCTTCGGAGTTGCTCAGTTCTTCATTGTGAGGTCGCAGGAGGTAGATGCCAGGGCCAGAGCGCCTGCCTTCGGTGGGTGGGGATGGAGGACACAGGAGATCCAAGTACATCACTCAGCAGGAGCCACGCAGGAAGAATGATGGGATGTGTGTGTGTGGGAGGGGGGTAGGAAGATCCCCTCTCTCCTCCAGGATGGAGGGGCTGGGGACTGGGAGCTGGTAGTCCTGGAGCACAGGATGGGGGATAGGATGGACTCCATCTCAGATGGGGACGCAAAGGGACCCAGGGCTCGGATCCCAGGTTGTTGAGTCTTCCCCTTAAGAAGCATCCCTCCCTGCTGGGGCCTGGGATAGGGGAGTCTCTCCCCTTAGGGATCCTGCTGTCCTCCTACCTGGCTTCTTGGAGATCGATTTGATGAGGGGCGAGGGCAGCTCTGAGTGCTCCACTTTGCAGGTGAAGGTCTCTCCGGCCTCCCAGTCATGGGTGAGGATGGGCATGGAGCTGGAGGCGGTGATGGTGCTGTTGAAATGCTCAGTGAGGGTCAGCGGTTCAGGGACAATGGACCCTGGCTTCTCCCGGGACCAGACCACCTGGATGCTGGAGTTTCTAGGCAGGTTGACCACCAGGCAGGTGAGCATGGGGCTCTGGGCCACGTACAGGGCAGCAGGAGACGGGGGTACCAGGAAGACTTGGATGTTGCTGGGAGATGTTGTTTCTTCTGGGGACACGAGAGCCCAGGTCAGCTGCTAGACCTGGTCTGCCCTGCCAAGCCCATCCCAGTCTGTCCCCACCCCTCTCCCCCCTCGAGCCCAGTCTGGTGTCCCCCTCCCCACAGGTGGATTTACAGTAAATCACAGGGTGCCCTGGCACAGGGAACCCCAATGACAGGGGGTCCCATGGTCGGGCAGCTGAGGGGGCAGAAGCTTGGTCCTGCCCAGTGGCAGTTTTAGAGTGAGTGGGGCCCTATGCTCAGCTTCGTTTTTGGGGTCCCTCCTTGGGACCCAGCAAAGACCCTTATTGATGGGAGTCTCAGCGGACCACTTAATGATCTTTCCAAATATTGTTTGTACCGTTAGCTAACTATTGTAAAGTGCTTTGGATAAGAGTGCTTTATAAAAAAAATGTTAAAAAATGTGCAGGGTCTGGCCAGGAGTTAGGGTGAGGGATGGGGCTCAGGGCTGGGGCAGGGGATTGGGGTGTGAAGCGCTTACGTGGGGCAGCTCCCGGTTGGTGCAAGGGATGGAGGTGGAGGTGTGCAGGAATCATAGAGGAAAGGGGGCTGGGTGTCTGTGAGTGTGTGCATGAATTAGGGCTGGGTGTGTGTGTGTGGGGGTGCAGGAGTCAGGGCTGGGGGTGCAGGATCTGGGAGGGAGTTAGGGTGCAGGAGCAGGCTGAAGGTTGGGGTGCAGGGCCTGGCCAGGAGTTAGGGTGCAGGAGGCGCTCCGGGTTGGGACAGGAGGTTGGGGTGTGGAGAGCTTACCTGGGGCAGCTCCATTTGGTGCGAGGGGTGGAGTCTGGATGTGTGTGGGGTATAGGAGTCAGGGCATGGGTTGAGGGGGCTGAGTAAGTGTGGGGGTGCAGGAGTCAGAGTTGGGGATGCAGAGTCTGGCCAGGAGTTATGGGGAGGGAGGGGGCTCAGTGTTGAGGCAGAGGTTGGGGTGTGGAGCGCTTACCTGGGGCAGATCCATTTGGTGCAAGGGGTGCAGGTGGGAATGGGGGGGTGCAGGAGTGAGGACCGGGGGATGAGGGGGGTGCAGGAGTTGGGCTGGGCTGTGTGAGTGCTCCCAGCCCCCTGGCCCTGGAGGATCATGGCAGAGGGCTGGAAGGGGGTATGTGTAGTGGAGTGCGGGGGCCCTGCCTTTGCGCCGCCCTGTCCCAATTCCACCGCCTTCCCCAATGCCCCACCCCCACCTCTTCTATGCCTCCTCTCCCCCGAGAGCACTGCAGCCCCGCCCCTCCCCGTCCCCCTCCCTCCCGGAGTGCCGGCAAACAGCTGTTCGGTGGCTGGGGAGGCGCTGGGGGCAGGGGCGGGGAAGAGGTGGGGGAGGGGGAGCTTGGTTGCCGATGGGGGCAGAGCCTGCAGCAGGAGCCCCTCGAGGCGGCAGGACCAGACGCGGATTCACAGTAAAACACAGGGGGCCACAGGGCCGGGCAGCTGTGGGGGCAGCACCCTGCTCCCCACACTCCCCCTACACATACCCCCCCCGACCCCAACCCCCTGCCATGATCCGCTCAGGGTAGGGGCAGGGGACTGGGAGCATCCCCACGACTGCAGCTCTCTGCCCTGACTCCTGCACCCCCCAACATACTGAGCCCCTTCACATCCTATGCCCTGACTCCTCCCCCCACCCCTCACATTCCCACAACACGAAATGGGAGCTCCTAGGTAAGCGCTCCACACCCCAACCTCCTGCCCTGACCCTGACCCCCTCCCTCATCCTAGCTCCTGGCCAGGCCCTGCGCCCCAACTCCCAGCCTGCTCCTTCACCCCCTAGATTCCTGCACCCCCTCACACACTTCCAGCCCCCTGCCCTCCCTGACTGCTGCTGCCCCCCACATCCCCACCTGCACTCCACACCCGAATTCCCTGCTGCAGCCCTGAGCCCCCTCCCTCACTGTAACTCTTGGCCAGACCTCGCACCCCAACCCCAGCCTGCTACTGCACCCTAACTCCCTCCCAGATCCTGCACCCCCTGCCCTGAGCCCCCTCCTGCACGCTAAGTCCTGGCCAGACCCCGCACCCCAATTTATTTACATTATTTTTATAAAGGGCTCTTATCCAAAGCGCTTTGCAGTAGTTAGCTAATGGCACAAACAGTATTTGGAAAGACCGTTAAGTGTCCGCCGAGACCCCCAGCGATTTTCAAGTGGTCTGTGGAAAAATAAGTTTGACTACAAAACCAGTCAAGGAACCTCACTTTATTTCCATTTACTTGCTATTACTGACAGGAGGAGGATGAAGAAAACAAGAATGACAAATGGTTGTGGGGGAGATATGAGAGAATGTTCTTTTTCTTGGCAGGGTCCCAAAGGGTGGCCCCAAAAATGAAGCTGAGCACAGGGTCCCACTCACTCTAAATCCGCCACGGCCCCTCCTCTTCGTAGGGAGCCTAGCCCTGGGGAGAGTCACCTTCACACATGCGGGCGTGGGCCTGCTTTGTGGTGGCAGTGCCCTGGTGGTACACCTGGCAAGTGTACGTCTTGCCCGTCAGCCACTCGCTCTGGGGGACACTGGAATTGCTGCGGATGCTGTAGGTGTGGCTGTCGGGGTCCTTCTTGACAGGGTAGAGGTCGCTATGAAGTAGCCCGTGCTCGCCGTCCACCAGCCATTCCACCGTCAAAGGCTTGGGGGAGAAGCCGGAGATTAAGCACACCAGCTGGACGGTGCCTGGGTTGGTGGTGCAGGAGTAGAAGACTTCCACCTCGGGGGCAGTGGGTTCAGGGACGGGGGGCTCTGGGAGAAGGGTGACGGGTTAGGTTTTGTACAGACCCCTACTGAGCTCCCTCCCCAACTCCCTGCAGCACAGCGTCCCCTGCTGAGGTCCCCGCTCCCTGCAGTCCAGCACCCAGCATGCAGCCCTCTGCCCCTTTCCCTGCATTGCAGCACCCATCGCTTCTCTTGGCGTGGTGTCTCTTTTCATCCCTCCACCCTTCGGTGCCTCCACACCCAACACCATCTACCTGTCCCCATTCCCTCCCATCGCTCTGTGGTGTCTCTCTCCATCCGACCACCCACCCACCCCAGCGACTCCATCAGCTCACAGCACTAGCAGGCTCCCATCCTCTCTCCCTGCAGCAGTCACCAGAGCAGGGTCCTGAGACAACCCCAGCCCTTCCCACCCCCCCCTCCCTGGGCCGCGCCGCAGCGTCCCTACTTGGGATTTCCTTGGAGATGCTGGAGCTGGTGGGCTGGTGCTCTACGGTGCATCGATAGGTGTTAGACTCCCAGCTGCTGGCCGGAACGGTGACCTGGCTGCTGAGCGAGTAGAGGCCGCTGGAAGGTTGCAGCACGGAGGGATAGCTCCTCACACCCGAGGAGCTGACATTTGGGCTCCATGTCACGGTGACCGGCTCGGGGAAGTAGCCTTTGGCCAGGCAGCCGAAGGTGACCTGGGGGGTGGTGACTTCGCCGGTGCAGGAGGTCAGGGGGAAGACAGACGGGGCTGTGGCACTAACTGCAAAGGGAGAGAGAGTGAGGCCATGAGACACAGCCCCACTGATCCCTGCCCCGCTCTGTGCAGACCAGGCCCTAGCTTGGCACTGGGGCCAGCACTCAATGCCGGGGGAGAATGCCCCTAGTGAGCCCCACGCTGCTCCATTCACACAGCACAGTTTGGGGTGAGACTGTTGCCAGTTGCAAGGTCTTACTAATGTCTGTGTGTAAGAGGGCGCCTGAGATAGGCTGCCCCCCATCTTCAGGTTGTGTCACAGACTGAGCAGGATCAGGGCCCTCAGTTCGCTTGGTGCTAAAGAGACCCAGTGTTTGATCGGGGGCCCCATTACACCAGGTGTTGCAGAGAGACACAATGACAGACAGTCCCTACCCCACAGAACTTACAGGCCAAATAAAGGAAGAGTCAGAGGGGAAACTGAGGCAGTGAGCAAGGAAGGGACCTGGTCACAGCAGGTCAGTGGCACAGCCAGGTAGAGAACCCAGGAGTCTTGTGTCCCAACTTCTGCTCTGTGGACTGGATGATGCATTGTGCTGTGCCGCTGGGCAGCAGTAATACGGGTTGATTTCACAGAGTGGAGGGTTGTTCCCAGTAATTTGCAGTGGGTTTCTTCTGAGGGAATTAGGTGCCAAAGTGGCAGAGAAATTCCCCTTGGAGAAATCACAGCGCCTGCAGCTGGAAAATAACCCTGTTTTTGACCAAGGAACTGAAATTGGGGGACACTTCTGGGCTCTCGAAGACGTGTTGTGCCACTAACCTTTGGGTTTTCAGGTCTCCAGCTGAAGACGTGCAGATGTTATTCTAACAATTTTAGCTTGGGTAATAATATTAAATGTTATATTCTCATTAGGCTTCTAGGTTCATTGCTAACATCATCAGCCCCTAGTGGCCAATTACCAATTCCACATCTCAAACACACGTCGTTAGAGTCCTGAGAACTCACTGAGACACCGGTAGGAGGGACTGGGACTGTCCAATTGAACCAGGGACATACGGGCCCTTTGGGTGAGAGTTCGGTCGGGTTTTAATTATATGTGGGGAGGAGGATTAAGGGTTAGTGGTTAGGGTTAGGTGCTGCGGTTAAGGGTTATAGGTTGCCGGGATAGAATTATGGGTGATGGTTTAATGGTTTGGGTCAAATATCCTTCCACTGTCAAGTTCAATATTTGATGTGTTGTGATTGGATTTCTAACCAATTTGCAGCCATTCAACCACCAGATACCAATCGGTTCTGCTGCCATTTTCCAGACGGTTAGTGAGACTCTTGGGTCCTATTCCCAAGGTTCAGTTTGCCACGATGACTCATAATTCTGAGGCTGGGATGCTTGATACCAACTGGAGACACATAAACCCTAGTGCTCAGAGAGTCAAGGTGGGAGGTTCAGGTTAGAGCTGGGGTTATGGTTAGGGGTATAATTGGTTGTTAGTACTTGTATCACAGTGGTCTAGAAAACCCAGTCTAGGACCAGGTCTCATTGTGCCAGGAACTTTACAGAGAAATAACAATGAGGACTCTACTGATCCCAGGACCATTGCAACCTGAGCAATCTAAAGTCAGGGTTTGGGGGATAATGTTGGGCCATTAGGGTTAGGGGTTAGGGGTTGGGTTTGAAGAAAGGGTCAGAGTTGGGGGTCAGAGTTAGGTAGTAGGGGCTAGAGAGCCGCGGTTAAGGATGAGGATAGATCTCTAGGGAAAGGGTGAGGATTAGGGTGTTGGGGTGAAGGAATGGGTGCATCTATCGGGGGTTAGGATGCTGGGGTTAGGATCATGGTTAGGGAGCTAGGACAGAGTTGGGGGTCTAAGTAGTTGGGTTTAAGGTTTGGTTTAGGGTCATAGTTCTAGGGTTAGGGTAAAAAAACCTTCCCTCCCCCAAACTCAGTAGTCGACTGGTTATCACCACCCCTAGCTCACGACCTTTCTAGCCAGGTTCCCACTCAAGAAACCACTCGGATTCCAAGCAATTGGGTTGAAGATTTTCTGGACACTTTCCCAAACTCTGCGGGAGAAATCTCCCAAGAATTCCAGCTGCCTCACTTTCTAGGTGCTCAAAGCTGAGGCGCCTTTGGGAGCACTTACCGGGGTCTGCATCTCCAGTGGGCTTTAGCCAGAGACGTCAGAGCTTGTCCCCCAGAAAGGAAGCCCAACACGTCTCCAGCTGAGTGCGCCGCAAAAACGGAGCCATCTCAACTCAAAGGCCAAGTTAGGAAGTTGACCCCTGAGCTGTCGCCTCTGAGCTGCCAGTTACGTCCAGCCCCAGGCAGCCGAGCTCACATCTAGCTGTGCTGGGAATCCCCCTGCCCGGTTCTCAGCATGGAGCATGAGCGCAGAGCTGGTGGAAGGAGGCAGGGCCGGCTCAGGGAGACGCGTTCCTGCACTCGGTGAGTTCAGGGGTTACCTCTGACAAGGGACATGCCAAAGGGGAAATTTGTGCCTCAGTTTAGAAATTTTTTGTTTGCAACTATTTGTTACTGGGCTAAAGATAGGAGACAATAAAATCCCCTTAAAAGAATTCAGCTGTTCCCCTGAATGTCTAGTTGCAGCCCCCCAACCCTGAGCACCCCATATCTGCTAATCACCCTCAGTCCTGACCCCCAGCCTCCTGCTCACCCAGCCCTGGCTTCCCTCCAGCTCTGCACGGGCCCCTCACTCCCAACCTGCAGCCCATATTAGCCTAGCCATGGGCTGCCCACACCTGTGCTGATGCTCTTCACTCCTGACCCACAGCCCCTGCTACCCCAGAACTGGGCTCCCCCTACAGCACTGCTGGTTCCCCCTCACTTACAACCTGCAGCACCTGCCCCCCCAACCCTGCCGGTGCCACTCAGTCCCGCACCCCACCCCTGCTAGCCCTGTTTTGCCTCCCCTGCTCTGCTGGTGCCCCTCACTCCTGACCTGCAGCCCCTGCTAGCCCAGCCCTGCCGGTGCCCCTGACTCCCGCCCCCCACCCCTGCTAGCCCAGCTCTGTCTCCCCTGCTCTGTCATTGCCCCTCACTTCCAACCCACAGCCCCTGCCAGCCCAGCCCTGGCGTCCCCCTGCAGCTCTGCCAGTGCCCCTCACTCCCGACCTGCAGCCCCTGCTAGCCCAGTCCTGGGTTCCCCGACCCAGCTCTGCCGCTGCCCCTCACTCCTGACTCACAGCCCCTGCTATCTCAGCCCTGCCCCCACCGCCCTGCCAGTGCCCCTCACTCCCGACCTGCAGCCCCTGCTAGCCCAGCCCTGGGCTCCCCGACCCAGGTCTGCTGGTGCCCCTCACTCCTGACCTGCAGCCCCTCTTAGCCCAGACCTAGGTTCCCTGATCCAGCTTTGCCAGTGCCCCTCTCCACCTGCAGTCCCTGCTAGCCCAGCCCTGGGTTCCCCCTGAGCCCTGCTGGTGCCCCTCATTCCTGACCTGCAGCCCCCTGCTAGCCCAACCCTGGGCTCCCCCACTCAGCTCTGCCAGTGCCCCTCACTCCCCACCTGCAGCCCCCTGCTAGCCCAGACCTGGGTTCACTCCCTGCAGTTCTTTCAAAGCTGTTATCCCAGCTAATAGCTGGAGTGTGGGATAAGCACCTCTGTCCCCCCGTCTCTGCCTGGGGGGTGCACAGCCTGGCCTGTACCTGTCTTGGCCTGGGCAGCATATCCAGCCTGTGCAGAAGAGCCATGAGCTGCACCCTGCCCTGGTATTGGGTCCACACAGGGGGACGTACCCCACTGCCCTTCATAGGTCAGAACAGAGAACAATACTCCTGGCTTCCCGCCCCCCTGCTCTAACCTAATCCCCTTCCAGAGCTTGGGAAAGAACCCAGGAGTCTTGGATCCCAGCCCACCACTCTAATGACTAGACCCCACTGCCCTTCCAGAGCTGGGGAAAGAACCCAGAAGTCCTGGCTCCCAGCCCCCAACTCTAATGTCTAGATCCCACTCCCATCCCAGAGCTGGTGAGGGAACCCAGGTGTCTTGCTCCCCTCTCTAGCATACGCTTCACGCCATTTATCTCTGAGGGGGTTAAAACACCCTCTGAACTCATGTCACAAGCCAATAGCAGCCACTTTCCTGGGATGGACTCACCAAATCACTGGCCATGTTGGGTCATGACCCGACACTGTAGACCGGGGGGTTCTGTCTGGGAGTCCAGCTCTGCTCTGTGTCTGTCGCAGAGCTCTTCTGAGGTATCTTTGCCTGTCAGACATCCCCTCTCCTCCCCACCCCCCCGATGGAAGTCAGGTAATTATAGATTGAGAACAATAGATGACGCCCTCTGGGGAGCTTTCACTGTTACAGCTGGTGGGAAGATGTGAAAACTGGACAGGTGGGTGAGTGCAGGGGTCTAAAACTGGAGTGAAAAACAACCTCGCTGTGACTTTCATTTGTGTAAACTTCCCCTTTTCAGCCCATGTTGTTTGTTTGGTGGTCGGTTTTCCCCAGAGATTCGGTGACAAAGGCCGCAGACCTCAGAGAAGATTGAGGCCTCCTGGGGCGTCTTTTTGAGAACTTGCCATGCAGGAAGGTGAAGAAGGAAACTTTACAGCTGTCCTGGAACTGGGGATAGAACCCCGGAGTCCTGACTCCCAGCCCCCTCACTCTAATCTTGGAGATCCTTGTTCACTCTCCCAGCTGGGGACAGATTCTAGGAGGTGACGTTTCAGCCCATCTGCACTAACCTCGTAAAGACCAGAGAGAAAACCCAGGAGTCCTGACTCCCACCCACCCAGGATGGATAGATTGACAGTGGGCGTCTATGGGGATGGATAGATGTCCTGTACATAGTTGTACACAAGTATGTCTCCTTTCTAGCATCTTTTCTTTCTTTTAATGTCTCCTGGCAGTTTGTTGTTGTTATACAAAGGGTCTCTTCTCGTCCTTGCTCCTGTGACGGTGGTGAGAAGTAGTTGGGTGGTTCCTCGCACCGTGACTTGTGGTGGAATGTCCACTGCAATTTGACGTGTTTAGAACTGATCGATTTGTGGAGTTTCAGGGCACAAGAAGGGATCGCTGTGATTGGCATGTCCCCCGGCGATTTCTGGCCCAAGCCCCCACCTTCCGGTCGAGCAGAGCAGTTAGAAAGAGAGGCCAAAGCTGTGAGTCCTGGAGAGTTCACCACAGTCCAGAAATCAGGACTGCAACCCCCAAAGTATTGTAAAGCTGTGAAATTTCCCCTGGACCTGTCAGTGTCCCGGAGAGGCGGATTGAAGAGGCCAGAGGCCGAGGTTTATGGTTTGAAAGCTCTGTTTGCACAGAAGGGCAGGGACTGGAGGAGAAAGGGCGCATGTTGGGTTATCTCATCCATCCATGTCTCATGGAGGGCTCTTCCCTAGCTTTAACTAATGGTCTTGTGATCAAACAGAGGAAGGGACTCGGGGAACTGGCTACAGTTCCCAGATCTGCCACAGACTCGCTCTGTCACCTTGGGGAAGCCACGTCACCTATCCATGCCTCAGTTTCCCCATCTGTTCAATGAGGGTAATGATGCTCACTTCACACCGGAGAGCTGAGGTGGGCTGGACTCAGGTTGTGAGGCACTTGGGGAATATTTGTGCCTTGCAAAGGACCAGAGTCTCCTCTCAGCATCACTCGCACAAAGCAGAGCTATTCCAGCGCAGTTGCTCCAGGTTTACACTGGAACGGTCGAGGTCAGAATCCCATTTCTCGTGTTTTTCGCCCGTCGCTAGGACACCACTGCAGAATGGGAAGTTAAAGGCAGAGAGAAGGTCAGTGACAGGCCCAAGGTCCCACAGCAGCTGGGAACAGAACCTGAGTCCTCTTCCCCCTTTTTGATGGTTTCTCTTGTATTCTCTTTATTTTTTCAGGAAACCCCACAGCCCCCTCCGTCTTCCCCCTGGTTCCCTGCTGCACCAAGACTGGCAATGCTCCCCTGGACACAAGCTTGGCCTGCCTTGTAACGGGCTATTTACCATCACCAGTGGAGATCAAGTGGAATTCGGGCAAAGTGACCCAAGGGGTCACAACTTTCCCAGAGGTGACGGTGAGCAACGGGCGCTTCACCCAGAGCAGCCTGCTGATCATCCCTGCCAGACCCCGGCAGGGCGACACCTACCAGTGCGATGTGACACATCAAGGGACAGCAACGACCGAGTCGAGGAAGTTCCCTCAGGAGTGTAAGACACGTGGCAGGGGAGGGTGGCACAGCCAGGCTGAGCTTTTCAAAGTGCCTAGAGGGTCTAGTAGCCAGTGAATCTCAATCCACATCCCGCAGGCGCCTTTGGAAAAACCTCAGCCTGAAAGTCTGGGGAAAGTTTGGCCCAGTGTTGAAACACATTGAGCCCTGGTGCTTTGTCTCTGCAGATCTCCTGCCCCCAGCGCCCCCTCCACGGACCCCTGAAGGAGGGAAACCTTAGGGTGAAAGGTGCCCCGGGCAGAGACCTACATTCCACTAAGGGGGGGATTTTTCAGCCCTGCCTAAAGGATTTAGGCACCTGGTTCCCATGAGAACTTGGCATGCGAATCCCTTAGGCACCTTGGGAAATCTCAGACCCGCAGCCGGGGTGAAATGGCACCTAAGCCGCATGCTGGCCCCTCTGTACGGGGAAATCTTCGGCTCACTGCCTTTCGCCCTCACCCTCACCCAAACCCAACCCAACCGCCTCCCACTGGGGGAGGCAGAACAAAGCCCATTCGCTGCATCCAAAGTCCAAAGCCTCAAAGCAAAACCAGTGCAACTCTGAGCCCAGGGTCCCGGCCACCAGAGCCCCCAGAGTTCAGCTGGCTGCATGGGGAGCCCCCCCCTTTCCCACTAGGCCACCTTCCCTGCATGGTTCCTAGGCCTCCTGCCTGTCCACATCTAGAGATTCCCCCTCAGGCGCTTTCCTCAGCACTGAGCCAGAAGCTTTCCCTGATATAGACAGCAGCAAGCAGCCCCATGGGACTACAATTCCCAGCAACCACTGGCCTTAAAGGGGCTATACCCCCTTATGAGCTAGCACTGGTTACACCTTTGTCATGGAGCTGGGTGTGTTCCTTGCACTCTGGCTGTTCTGAGGCATCTTTTGAAATGGATACAAGCCCAGAGCCGCAAACCTAGGCATTCTGGGGTCAGAACTTCAACGGGTGTAAATCAATTGATCTCCTCTGAAGTCAGTGGCACTGAGCCGACTTACATCAGCTGAGGATTTGACCCTTTATCTGTAGTCAGACACAGTCAGTCCTTTCCCAGGTTTTCTTCTGATGCCATGTCATGCTGTACAGCACCACGGTCCCCCTTAAATAGGGGACATTAATTGAGGGAAACATGTTCAAATAAACAAACACAGCTCAAGTTCCAGCTTTGTCGCAGCTGTTTACCAGGGAGAACACACTCCATGCAGCACGTGCAGGAAGAATGCCTGGAGGCTTTTAATATTTGCCTAGATGATTTAAGGGCCCTGTTCCCATTTGTTTTAATCCCTTACATGGCTGTGAAAAATCTCAGCCCTGGAGACTGATTAAAGTATGCAGTGTAAACGTACCACAACAACGCTGGTGTTACTCGTGCTGAGAGGACTGTAGAGTTATCTCTCTCTCTGGAAGGGGGCTAGGGATCTACAGAGAGTGACATTGGACTGTGTTTTCCCCTCTCTCTGCTCTCAGGGTGTGGTTCGACAGCACCACCCGAAGTTCACCTCCTGGTGCCCACCTGCGAGGAGAGCTCCACGGAGAGCCAGCTGGAGCTGGTTTGCCTCCTCCTGAGCTTCAAACCCGACCAAGCCAACGTGAAATGGCTGGTGAATGGAAAGGAGAGCAGCCCCCCCACCCCGGCCTTTTCCTCTGCAATGGGCACAGACGGCTTCTACATGAGGCAGAGCCACATGAACGTCACCAAGCAGAGCTGGGAGAAGGGGGACGTCTACACCTGCCAAGTGACCCACCCAGCAGTGGGAGCAGAGCTCTCCATGCACAACACCAGCAAGTGCTTGGGTGAGGGGCTGGGCCCGTTCATGGCGGGGAGGTGGGGTGGAGAGTTACTGAGAAACCAGCCCTGCCTAAGGGAAGGTGATACTTCACCTAGACCCCAATGTGATGGGAGACACAGGAGTGCCATAGAGAAACAGGTGCTGTAGGTGGGTGGGAAGAGAAAGAGATAGCAGGGCTGGCTGGATGAGAGGGACACTAGGAGTTTTCTGCTGGAGGTGGGTAAGGGATAGATTAGATTAGATTAGTTTAGATTTCAATCGTCTGTTTCTGCCTTTCCACATTATTTGAACTGGTCAATGACATCTCTCTGCATTTCTCAGCCTGCCTCAGAAGCTCACTTGACCAAACCATCTACTTAACCAAACCCTTCTATGAAGACGTCATCAAAAATTCTGGTCATGTTACCTGTCTAGTTCTGGGCTATGACTTAGCAGCCAGCAGTATCGCATGGAAAGTGAATGGGCAAGTCAGCTCTGCGGCGAAGACAGAACCCCCCAAGAAGAACAGCAACGGGACCACCAGCCTGGTCAGTTCTCACCCTGTGTCGCTGGCACAATGGGGACAAGGCACCCAATTTACCTGCAAAGTGACCACACCCTGTTCTGGAGAACTAACCCAGGACATAACCATGAGCAAAACAGGTGAGGAGCCTTGCCATCTCAAAGGGAAAGGCAAACTCCAGTCACTGTGAATTGGGACTGGAGGGTGAAACTCACCCCGCACAAGTCCTAGGCAGCCTTTATGTCCCAGTTAACCCTCCAAGAAGGACTTGAGTGGCGCCTAGGCCCTCAGCACAGGGGTGTGAGCAGGTAGAATTAGTATTTCCTCTGTGAATTTCTCATTCTCAATCTCTCACTAATTTCCACTTGCACAGTTTTCCCAGGATTCTCCTCCTGATCATTAAATTCCAGCTCCTCCAAGAATTTCATTCCCTCAGCTCCCTGGTAAACGTGGATGTGGCCTGCTAGGGGCTCTGATCTGACGTGCGTCTGTACTTCTTACGTCTGGAAATCAGGCTGGTGCTTGTTACCTGGCATCTGGCCTTTATGGGATATTTCGGGTGAGACTCTCTAAGAGTCTCCATTAGAGTAAGGTGCCCAAATCCCATTGAAATACCCAAGTTGTCCAAGTCCGTAAGGCAGCCTTTGAAAATCTCAATTGTGTTGAATTTTGCTGGGAGCATTTGAAGGAGGGAAGAGGCTCCGTCGGAGTGAGAAATGGGTTGATGACCCAATGTCACGATGATGCATGATGGAGACTTGGATGAAGAGGAGATTCAATGTTTGGGGTGAGAGTTCAGGTTTGGGATGCAGGACCAGCTGAAAGCCCCCTGCCCCTCTGCGTTACTGTAAAGCCAAACTGAGGATAATGATCCTGAAGATGATCTTGAAGGGGATGAAGATTGTGTCGATGACAATGAAGAGGGAAATGAAAATTCTGAAGGAGAAAAAATGTTAGATTGCTGGAGAAGATGAAGATAAAGAGGAAGGAAGTGATTATGAAGATAAGGGAGGTGAAGAAGATGAATATGACGATGGTGATGAAGACGAAGATGATGGTGTTAAGTTGTTGCCGTTTAAGGTTGAAGATTGAGAAGCTCACTGTGCATTCTGTGGGGAAGGTTTGGGAGTTCAGCTGAGTTCTTGGGTGAAGGTCCAGGCTCTTTGAGTTTCAAGGGAGATGATGCTCAGTGGTTGGGTTTTTATTTTGCCTGGTCTAGCTTCACACATACCCGGAACAACTGCCCTCCCTGGCCCCTTCACGCAGTGATAGCTGCTGGAGCTAAGTCCTTAACTTAGTCATGCAAAGCAAGTCATCTTCTTCTCTTGCCCCTCTTCCTTTTCATTTAGGCATCAGGAAGAAGGAGCCCTCAGTCACCATCTCCTGAGCCTACCACGAAGACATCTCCGGGAATAGAGTTTCCTTGACTCTCATCTGTGAAGCTAGTGGCTTTTACCCAGCAGAGATCAGCATCTCATGGTTGAAGAACAACTCCCCAGAACTCAAGTCGAGTTACAATAATGGCCCTGTGTCAGGAAGTGGCACTTTCTCTGCCTACAGCATCCTGAAGGTTGACAAAAGTGTAGGAGCAGTAAATTACACCTGCGTGGTGCATCACCCGGCCATGGAAGAGCCCAAGAAGGTTGTGGAAAAGGTGTCCCTTGGTAAGTGGATTCTCAGAGGCAGGTATTAGTTTGGGGATGTCCACACGCTTTCTGATGTCATCCAGCCAATGGCATGAACATCTGCATGACTGCATGTGAACCCTGGTGGGAGGAGTGGCAATGAAGGATTTCTATCTCCATTATGATGACATATCAGATTGAGAAGCTGATGAATTCATGCAAATAAAGGAGAGAAACCCCTCAGTTCTATTGTCCCACAGTGGGGACTGGGCATGCATATGAATCTGGACTCCCAGCTCTAGCAGGATCCACTTTACAAACTTATTTCATGAGCCAGACCATGCATATCCTTCAGAGAACATTCAAGAGAGGCCTTTGTCCCTGGGTGCCAGGGCTTCAATGAGTCTGGGCTCCCTGGCTGAGCCTTCTAAAGCGATTCAATTTCTGCCCTCCCCCATCGGTTTGCAGTGGGAGTTGGGGGACTCATGCCCTGAGGGATCTTGGCAGATGATGGGTGTGAAACCTAAATAGCCTTTCTGCCTGTGCATGGGGTAGGGATTTAGGGAACACAAGTTCCGTCCTCAGTCCTGGGTGTGGTGAGGTGTTTAGTGGTTAGATCGGGGGGTCTGGGTGCCAGGCATGACCATGGGCAGGTCATTTGTCCTCTGTGTCCCAGCTGCCATCTCTGGGAAACAGGGATAACCACGCTGAGCTCAGGAGCGCCATTAAGCTCATGAATTTCAGGCCAGAAGTACCCTGAGTTTAGCAACCATGGCAGGTCTGGCCCTAGTCATGTTTTCTGCAATGGGGCTTTCTCCTAACAAAACTAGAGACCTTCAGATTTGCTCCTGGCTCCCAGAGACCCAAATAACCATAATGGGAGTCAGGAATCTCAATCCCTCGGTTGGCTGGAAAATCTCAGCCATTGTTCCTGCTGCTCCATAAGATGAGGGTCCCGCCCCTTCCACCAGAGAACCCAGTGCCCTATTTACAAGTCCAATGATGCTCAGCCCTTTTCCCAAACAGCCCCTGGGCTCTGCACCCCTGAGAGAGAGGCACTCAGTTACGACCTGGTGCCCGTTTAAATATTTGCTCAGCCGAGCCCTCAACGCCTCCTCCTGCCCCCACCAGGTGTCAGCAACTGTAATCAACACCCTCTGGAGGTGTCTCTCCTCCCCCCTTCCCTGGAGGACCTCTACATAGCGCAGAACGCCTCCATCAGATGTTTGGTGAGTGGCATGGAGACCCCCGGCAGCCTGGAGGTCTCCTGGAACCGGGGTAGCGGGGGCCCATTGGCCGTGGTCTCCAGGGATCCGGTGCTGCAGGAAGATGGCACCTACAGTGTAACCAGCATCCTGCCGGTGTGCGTGGAGGAGTGGCAGGCGGGGGAGGAGTTCACCTGCACCATGAAACACCAAGACTTCCCGTCGGCCATTGTCAAGACCATTCGCAAGAGTCACAGTAAGAACTCAGCCTTTCCCCTGTAGGGGGCGCCAGCTCCAACGGGGCCGCAGGCTGGGGGAGTGGCTGGCACAGGGTGTGGGGAATGGGACATGGGACCTTCTGTCTCTAGGGGGCCCCAGCTCTGATCCGGTTTCAGGTGTTTGGGACGGGGAGTTACAAATTTGTGGGTGGGATGATATGTGCAAATTGATGAGAGAGAAGGGGATGGAGAGTCAGGACTCCTGGGTTCTTTTTCTGTCTCTGGGACGGGAGTGGGATGTAGTGGGCTAGAACAGGGAGACTGGAGGCTGTGACACCTGGGTTCTAGCCCCTGTTCATGGAAGGGATTTGAATCTAGTGGGTTAGTGTGGCCCGAACTCCTGGATTCTGTCTATGGGTCTGGGAGGGGCGTGAGGGGGTCTAGTGGGATATTGCAGGGCGATGAAGATGGGGAATGGTAGCCAGGACTCTGGATCCCAATCCTTAGCATTAATCCCTTGCTGTTTCTCATGGCAGTGGTCTCCCTCCGGGCCCCCTCTGTCTACATCTCCCCTCCTCACACTGAGGAACTGGCTCTCCAGGAATCAGCCACCATCACCTCCCTGGCCTCCGGGTTCCGGCCCAGAGACATCTTGGTGACATGGACCCAGCAGGATCGGCCCGTGCCCCAGGAAGCCTACACTAACGTCGGCCCCGTGCGGGAGGCTGGCAAGAAGGAGCGCTACTTCATCTACAGCAAGGTCAATGTCTTGGCGTCCAAATGGGAGCGGGGGGGACACCTACGCCTGCGTGGTGGGGCAGGAGGGTCTGCCCATGACCTTCATCCACCGGAGTGTGGACAAAGCCTCTGGTAAACCCACTGTCGTCAATGTCTCTGTGATCTTGTCCGACACCGACGTCACTTGCTACTGAGGATCAGAGCCCCACGGGCTCCTCACGGCGTATCTGGGGTGGCCATGGAACCTCGTGGGGTCTGGGATTCCTCTGAGCCTGTGTGTAAAGCTGTGGTAGCTCTGGTGTACGGAGCGTGGCTGTGTGTGGAATATGCCCAAATAAAATGCACTATGCTAGAGTTTGTGATGAAGGGTGTGTCCTCTGACTGAGACTGTCCGTTCATCTTATCTACCAACCCACGCTTCCTCCCACAATATCTAGATGTATCCATCGACTCTTTCTTTCTCTCTAGCCATCCTCCTTTCCTTATGGATTGTCTGCATCAATTCATCCTTCCACAAAATCCATCCATCCATCCTACCCTCTGCAGCACCTATCTCTTTGATTCCACCATATCCATCGATTCATGCATGGAAAATCATGCCATGTTCTCTCTGCATCCATCCATCCTCTGCAGTGCATGTTTCTACCTGCCCACCCCTCTGCAGGGAGTTGCTATCCATCCATTGTTATTGATGATATTGCAGCTCCTAGATGTCCTGACTGAGGTTAGGGCCCCATTGGATGAGCACTACATGAACAGATGTAGAGCAAACATCCTGGAACCAAGCAGAGAAAGGCTGGGAGGGGATATTTTAGCACAAAGGGATTAAAATTGGGACACTAACAAGGAGTGAGACACTCAATTCTGACTGCAACTGTGAGTTTATTTCACTGGCACCTCATTTCCTCAAAGTCCTTTAAAGACCCCAAACTAAGTGGCTTGTATCTGGTCACACTGCAGGTCAGTGGTAGAGGTGGAAATAGAGCCCTGATTTCCCATCTCCAAGACTTGTTTCTTAACCGTTGCATCTGTTTAGCAATGTAGCGCTAGCCAGTCTGGCATCAGAACTCCTTGGACATGCTTCCTCACCGGACCACATTAGGTGAGAGGCAGAGCCCCCAGGAATCTGGTGTTATGTCTGCTGGGAGCTAGGCGGCAGGTGAGACTGAGTTAGGAGCCTCCATTCCCACCAGCCCTATCCCTGGATGTATGAACACAGGGTGGGGTGCAGGGGAAGTGATTTCACCTCTGTGTACGCGGTTAGGGGGACTGATACTGGACCAGCCTTCAGTTCTGGAGTCAACATGCAGTGACAGTCAGAAAAGGTAACAATGGGCAGAATCATTAGGAAAGGGGGAGACAATAAAACAGTAAACCTTATAATGCCACCATATAAATCCATGGTATGTCCACAGCTTGAATAGCTCATGCAATTCTGATCTCCCCATGTCTAGAAAGGTGTATTAGAAATGGAGAAGGTACAGAGAGGGGAGAAAATTGATCATGGGGATGGAACAGCTTCTGTTTGAAGAAAGATTAGAAAGGCTGGGACTTTCCATCTTAGAAAAGAATTGACTAAGGGGAAATATGATTGAGGTCTATAAAATTGTGACTCGTGTGGAGAAAGAAAATATTGAAGTGTTATTTCCCCCTTCACATAACACAAGAACCAGGGGTCACCCACTGAAATTAAATGGCAGCTGGTTTAAAACAAACACAAGGAAATATTTCTTCCCACAACAGAGTCAACCCGTGGAACTAGTGGTCAGGAGATGTTGTGATGGCCAGAAATATAGTTGGGTTCAAAGAAGAATTAGCAAGTTCATGGAGGATAAATCCATCAAAGATTATTAGCCAAGATGGTCATGGATGCAGCCCTAAGCTCTTGTTGTCCCTAAGGCTCTGCCTGTCATAGGCTGGTTCTGTCCGACAGCAGATGGATGACTCAATAATTGCCCTGATCTGGTTATTCCCTCTGATACCTCTGGCATTAGCCACTGTTGGAAGACAGGGTCCTGGGGCAGCTGAATCATTGGTCGCATGCACTGTGGCCATTCTCTTGTCCAATATTCAAAAGAAGGATGAAAAATTGGAGAAGGTGCAAAAGAGAGCTAGAAAAACGTTTAGAGGGCTGGAGAAAATGGCTTCCAGTGAGAGACAGGAGGAGACAAATTGTCTGAAAGAGACATTCAGGAGATGGCTTCATGGATATGTATAAGTACCTCCATGAAGAGAAAGTACCAGGCAGTAAAGGTCTGTAACTTAGTATAGAGAGGCTTAAGAGGAGCCAATGGCTGGACAGATACAAATGTGGAATAAAGCAGTGTGGGGTGGATCAGGGTTGTGCTGACGCTGCAGATTCAGTCTGCTGGACTGTTCTGGGCCTCACCACAGTGCGGCCCAATTGCCAGAGTCTACGTGGCATCCCTTGGGTTCTGGGCTGTGGGGTCTAATGGGCTGAGAGAATACAGCCACCCATGACCACAGAGCGGTGTGGCCTAGTGCCCAGGGTCAATATATCAGCCCTCAAGTGCAGGATTTTGTTTCCTAGGGGTTAGAATGAATATAGCAGCCCTTGAGTGCAGGGGAGTGTGGCCTAGCAGCCAGGGTGAATAGAGAGGCCCTCAAATGCAGGGGAGTGTAGTGTAATGGCCAAACCCAGGGGCCATCACCAGAGAAGGTGATGGCCAGCGTAGGGGGACGGGCCCACCCGACTACACTGGGTCCTGACCCAGGGCCCTAGCAGTGGTGGAGTGGTCCACCAGTGGGTCAGTGTGGAGTCATAGAATCATAGACTCAAAGGTCTGGAAGGGACCTCGAGAGCTCATCTAGTCCAGTCTCCGTACTCATGGCAGGACTAAATATTATCTAGACCATCCCTGAGAAATGTTTGTCTAATGTGCTCTTAAAACTCCCCAATGATGGAGATTCCACAACCTCCCTAGGCAATTTATTCCAGTGCTTAACCACCCTGACCGGAAGCTTTTTCTAATGTCCAGCCTACACCTCCCTTTCTGCAATTGAAGCCCATTGCTTCTTGTCCTATCCCCAGAGGTTAAGGAGAACAATTTTTCTCCCTTCTCTTCATAACAGGCTTTTATGTTCTTGAAAACAGTTATCATGTCCCCTCTCAGCCTTCTCTTTTCAAGACTAAACAAACCCAGTTTTTAATCTTCCCTCACAGGTCATATTTTCTAGACCTTTAATCATTTTTGTTGCTCTTCTCTGACTTTCTCCAGTTTGTCCACATCTTTCCTGAAAAGTGGTGCCCAGAACTGGACACAAGACTCCAGTTGAGGCCTAATCAGTGTGGAGTAGTTTGGAAGAATGACTTCTCGTGTCTTGTTTACAACTGCCCTGATAATATGTCCCAGAATGATGTTCACTTTTTTTGCAACAGTATTACACTGCTGACTCATGCTTAACTTGTGATCCACTATGACCCCCAGATCCCTTTCTGAAGTACGCCTTCCAAGACAGACATTGCCCATTTTGTATGCGTGCAACTGATTGTTCCTTCCTAAATGGAGTATTTAGCATTTTTCCTTATTGAATTTCATCCTATTTACTTCAGACCATTTCTCCAGTTTGTCCAGATCACTGTGAATTTTAATGCGATCCTCCAAAGCACTTGCAACCCCTCCTGGCTCGGTATCATCTATAAACTTTATAAAAGTATACTCTGTATGCTCTTATCTAAATCATTGATGAAGATATTGAACAGAACCAATCCTAGAACTGATCCCTGTGGGACCCCACTCATTATACCCTTCCAGCATGACTGTAAACCACTGATAACTACTCTCTGGGAATGGTTTTCCAACCAGTTATGCACCCACCTTATAGTAGCTCTATCTAGGTTGCATTTCCCTAGTTTGTTTATGAGAAGGTCATGCAAGACAGTATCAAAAGCCTTACTAAAGTCAAGATATACCACATCTACCACTTCCTCCCTATCCACAAGCCTTGTTACTCTGTTAAAGAGAGCGAGCTGGTTGGTTTGACATGATTTGCTCTTCATAAATCCATGTTGTTACTTATCTTATTTTCTTCTACGTTTGCAAATTGATTGCTTAATTATTTGCTCCATTATCTTTCCGGTACAGAAGTTAAGCTGCTTGCTCTGTAATTCCCTGGGTTATCCTTATTTTCATTTTTATAGATGGGCACTCTATTTGCCCTTTTCTGGTCTTCTGGAAGCTCTCCCATCGTCCCTGACTTTTGAAAGATAATCGCTAGTGGCTTAGATATCTCCTCAGTCAGCTCCTTGAGTATTCTAGGAAACATTTCATCAAGCTCTGATGACTTGAAGCCAACTAACTTATCTGAGTAATTTTTAACTTGTTCTTTCTCTATTTTAGCCTCTGATCCTGCCTCATTTTCACTGGCATTCACTATGTTAGATGTCCAATCGCCACCCACCTTGTTGGTGAAAACCGAATCACAGACGTCATTAAGCACCTCTGCCATTTCCACATATTCTGTTTATTTTCTCCCCTCATTGCAACACTGCAACATGCTGACCTTACACGGGTGGGAGATACCCCTCCCTCCACCTACCTGCGTCACTTCTGACTGCGCTTCCTGAAGCTGCAGTCCATGTCACATTGGGGTCTCCAGGCTCCTCGGCGCTGGTAATTCCCTGGGACTCCAACTCCAGCTGGTCAGCTGTAGGCAACAGGTCTCTGGTCTGTGTCTTGAGATCTCAGCCTTCCGTAGGCAAGGGTTGTAATGGCTCCGGGGCTGGAGCCTCGACCAAGCGTCCTTCCTCCTTGGCTGTCTGTGCAGACTGAGCTGGGCTGCTCTTCTTTATACCAGCACAGCATTTGGAACATGCTTAGCATAGTCTGAGGAGCAGGACTTCCTCCACCCATAGGGTGGGATGAACACTTTCCTGGCTAGTGTGGGTATGCGCACCCCGTCACAGGCCAGAAATCTGGAAGGGAACCACTGGAACTAACTTCCAGTGGAAGTGGTGGAGTCTCCATCTCGAGATTTGAACATCCAGCCTGGGGTCCATTCTGGAAAATATGCTCCCAACAAAGACAAGTCATTGGGCTCCATAGAGGGTTAGCTGGGTTAGAGTCTCTGACTTGTGATATAGAGGAGGTCAGGCTCGTTGCTGTCATGGTCCCTTCTTGCCTTAAGATCTACAAAAGCACCAGTCAAGGTTTCAGAGCTAGGAAGGTAACATCAATTATCTACCACTGAACTCTATGGCCCAGGCCTTATAGCGCACAGATGGGTGAATTAAGATTTCAGCTGGTACCTTGGTGATTGCCCAGGTATGTACTAAATTGAGGAGGCTCCAGGCCATTTCCCAGTCAACGTTCATGCCATTGACAAGACGCATGGATGAGCTCAGGGAATGCTGGGCTGTGAGTCCTTCCTACTCTTGGGAACAGGTTCCCAATGGAGCCCAGGCTGGTGGTGAGTGAAAGAGGCTCCTACTGAGTGGTATCCTATGTGGAATGAGTTGGGAGAGCTTTTACTCAGTCCCCATGAGATGCCTTCATTCCCCATGGTGCCGCTACTGCCCAGGAACCGGTCCCAGCACAACTCAAGCTGGCATTGACTGGGAAGATGCTGCTGTCTGGGGGGAGGGATAGCTCAGTGGTTTGAGCATTGGCCTACTAATCCCAGCATTGTGAGCCCAGTCCTTAAGGGGGCCATTTAGGGAGCTAGAGCAAAAATTGGTCCTGCTAGTGAAAGCAGGAGTCTGGACTCAATGACCTTTCAAGGTCTCTTCCAGTTCTAGGAGATTGGGATATCTCCAATTATTACCTTTTTTTTTTTAAATTATCTGTCTCTGGCCCTGGACAGGAGCTCCTGCCAAGAGCACAGACCTGCTGTGCCCACTCAGCTCCTTGGCTTAACGAAGAGGCTTCTCTAACAGGCCCGTTTATCTCACCCCCAGCTCCTCACTGCCCAGTGGAGAACCAAGGCATCGATGCTGAAGGAGGAGAGGAGGAATCTGACGGTCTCTGGACTCTGTGACAGACCCAGACCAGTAGGGTACAGGAGTCTGGTCCTATTGGCATCCAGTGGGGGTGGGCGGGCGAAGCCCGCCCACTTCTAAAGGGCCTCCCCCCAGCCTAAGAGGAGGACCCACAGGTCTGGGACACCAAGTAATTATGGGGGACAACTAATGAAAAAACAGGATCGGGAGTGAGGTCAGAGGGCTAAATGAAGGGAACCTGATGGGGACACCGAGCAGAGAACCCCGGACAAGGCCCACTGCTCCTCGAAGGCGTCAAGGGAGCCAGTGGACGCCGCCCAGAGGAACTCTGCCCAGATGCGTGAACAGACAGAGGAACGGAAATAGGCCCTACAGTCGCAGGAAATCCCGTCGGCCATCCTCCTCTCCCTGGTGTTGTAGATGACCAGTTTGGCCAGGGCCAAGAGGAGGTTGAGAAGGAGATCCCGCGACTTCGTGGGGCCACGGATGGGGAGCGTGTAGATAAAAAGGTGAGGGGAAAAGTGCAACCAAAAATGCAAGAAAATATTCAGGAGGAGCCGGAACAGGGGCTGCAACCTGGCGCACTCCAAATAAACGTGCGCCAAGGTCTCCTTCTCACCACAGAAAGGGCAGGTGCTAGGGACAGACGTGAACCGCGCCAAGTACACGCCCGTTCTCACGGCTCCGTGAAGGAGCCGCCAACTGATATTCCCTGCCGGCCTCGGGACCAGGGCAGAGTACAAGCTGGCCCACCGGGGCTCCTCACTCTTGAGAGGCGGCAGGAGGTCCCGCCATTTGGTATCGGGGCGGGATGCGAGGGTGAGGTAGTGAAGGGTATGGAGCACGAGCGAGTACAGATGTTTCCGTGGCGTGGTCTGGAACAAAACCGGCTGCAGATCATGCAGCTGGCTGGCAGTGAAAGGGTGAGGGGGCCGATTGGGTCCACGGGGCAGGAGCCCGATAAAAATGTCCACGGAGCCTGGGGTGGAGGGTGGGCGGGGCGTGCCCTCTCGCAGGACCCGGTCGAGGTAAGCCCGAGCAGCGGGCAGTAAAGCGGCCTTCACCTCCTGAAATACGCGCTGGGGAGTACGAGGTCTGAAGAGCCCCATGCGCTGAGCGAGCGTCAGGGGATCCAGCCAGTCTCCCCTGTCGTAGTCCAGGAGGTCTCCGACCCTGGTGACTCCCGCCGAGACCAGCCTCTGGCACACCGTGGGGGACTCCGCCACCTGCACACGAAGCTGGGGATTGTGTAGCAGGGGCTCTGCGAGGAGGTCAACCCCCATGGTGGCCGCCCCGGACCTGGTCGTTGAAAAGAGCTTCCAGGTCCGGAGGAGGTCTTGGTAGAAGACCGGCAGCCCAGAGAGGTCTCGCGGAAGACCTCTCAGATGGAGGTAAAAGAGCTGCCGGTCATATCGGAGCCCTCGGAAGTGGCGGAGGAAGGCGTGCGCCTGTACGCTCCACGCCGGACTACCCGCACCAAACAGGAGCCTCTGCAGGGCCTGGAGGCGGAAGACATGGACCTGAGCGCGTAAGCACTTCAGGCCCTGCTCCCCCTCCTCCAGGGGCAGGTGGAGGACCCCTGCAGAGACCCAGTGCGTCCCTGGCCAAAAGAACTCCAGAATCACAGTCCGGAGCTTGGCCAGGAAACCCGGGGCCGGGACCAGGGTGTTGAGTCGGTACCAGAGCATGGACAGGACCAGTTGATTAAGCACCAGTGCCCTCCCCTAAAGGGAGAGGCACCGGAGTAGTCCTGTCCATTTCCGGAGCCGCTCCGTCACCCTGCCCTGCAAATCCTGCCAGTTCTCCGGCGGAGACGGATGCGTGGCAGAAAGGTAAACGCCGAGATAGAGCAGCGGACCCGCGCTCCACCTGATGGCCTGAAGCGTGGGTGGGAGGGAGCTCGCCTGCCACCCGTCCCCGACCACCAGACCAGAGCTCTTGACCCAGTTGACCCGGGCGGAGGAGGCCGCCGAGTACACAGCCTGGCAAGCCTCCACCTGCGCCAAGTCGCCCGGGTCCTGGACCACGAGGAGCACATCGTCAGCGTATGCCGACAGGACCAGCTGCAGCCCCAGCTCCCGAAGCACCAACCCCGTCAACCTCTTGCGGAGGAGACAGAGGAAGGGCTCGATCGCCAGAGTGTACAGCTGGCCCGAGAGGGGGCACCCCTGCCGCACTCCCCGCCCGAAGCTGACCGGCTCGGTCAGGGTCCAGTTGAGCCTGACCAGACACTCCGCAGAAGCGTACAGCACCTGGAGAAAACCCACAAACTGGGGTCCGAAGCCGAACGCTCGCAGAGTGCCCAGGAGATACCCGTGATCCATCCGGTCGAATGCCTTCTCCTGATCCAGGGACAAGAGGGCGAACGACAGACCATCCCTACACCCCAATTCCAGAAGGTCCCGGACCAGATACAAGTTATCAAAGATGGTGCGGCCCGGGACGGTGTAGGTCTGGTCTGGATGGACCACGTCCGCCAGCACGGACCCTAGCCGCATTGAGATGGCCTTCGCAACAATTTTGTAGTCCGTGCTGAGGAGCGAGACGGGACGCCAATTCCGTAAGTCGCGGAGGTCCCCCCTCTTCGGCAATAAGGCCAGCACGGCTCGCCTGCACGAGAGAAGGAGGACCCCGCTCTGCAAAGCCTCGGCCCAGACGGTGACCAAGTCTGGGCCGAGGACGTCCCAGAACACGCGGTAGAACTCCACGGTCAGCCCATCCAAGCCCGGAGATTTATTGGTGGGCATGTGACGGAGGGCCTCCGAGAACTCAGCCAGAGTGAGAGGCAGCTCTAGCCGGTCCCGGTTGCCCGTGCTGACCGTCGGGAGCCCGTCCCAGAGCACTCTGCAAGCGTTAGGATCGGTCGGATCTGGGGAGAAAAGAGTGGCGTAGAAGGCCCTGGCCCTCTGGCACATCTCCGCCGGATCCGTGAGGGGGGTGCCGTCCTCCGCCAGGAGGCAGGTGACGTGCTTCTTGGCCCCCCTCCTTTTCTCCAGGGCGTAGAAGAAGCGGGAGCCGCGATCCATCTTCCGAAGGAGGTGGATGCGGGATCGAACAAAAGCACCCCGGGCCCGATGGTCTTCGAGAGCCCGGAGCTCCTCCCGCTTCTCCCGGCACGCTCCGCAGAGGGATGGATCCTCGGGGCTGGACGGCCAGACGCCTCTCCAGCTCCAAGACCTCCCGCTCCAACTGTCCTATCGCCGCATCCCTCCGTCGGCTGGCACCCCGAGTGTAGTCACGGCAGAAGAGCCGGGCGCGCACCTTCCCCAGATCCCACCACCGCCGCGCCGAGGAAAAGGCGCGCCTCTGCCCTCGCCAGGCCAGCCAGAACTCCCGGAAGGATGCCACGAAGCCCGCATCCTCCAGCAAACCATTATTAAAGTGCCAATAGGCCGGCCCCGGCCTCTCCGCACAGAGAGAGGCCGTCACGGTGGCAAGGTGGTGATCCAAAAAGGGGGCCGGCCGAACGCTGGGGGAGTGGGCCCGTGAAAGGTGGAAACGTGACAGGTAAATACGGTCCAGCCGGGAGTGGCAAGACCGATGGGCCTCCACCCGGGCGAAGGTGAACGTCGAGACGTCGTCTGGGTGGTGGTTGCGCCAGACGTCCACCAGGGAGTGGCGGTCAACAATCTCCCGGAGGACGTCCGCAGCTGCCGGGCACTGCTCGGTCCCCGAGCGGTCCCGTTCCTCGAGGGTGGTGTTAAAATCCCCTCCCAGGACCAGGCACTCACGAGGATCCAGGGAGCCAAGGAAGGCGGACGCCTGCTGATAAAAATGCAGCCTCTCTGGGGCCGATGTCGGGGCGTAAACATTGACGAGATTAACCACAAGCCCCTCCACACGGATCCGGAGGTGCAGCAGGCGACCCGGCACAGCCTCGGCGACCCCTAGCACCTCGGGCCGTAGGTCGGGGGAGAACAGGGTCGCCACTCCAGCCGCGCAGACAGAGAAATGGCTAAAGTAGGCCCCATCCCCCCACTCCAGCCGCCAGCTAGCTTCAGCGGCCGGATCCGTATGGGTCTCCTGCAGGAAAACCACAGAGTACCCCCCCTCCCGGAGGAAGGAGAGCACCTGGCTCCTGCGGAGACCCATCCTACAGCCTCGGGTGTTCAAGGTGGCAAGGACGATCGGCGCCATGAGGAGGGCTGGGGGGGATCCTCGCTGGCAGACACGCCCACGGCTTCTGGCAGGCCGCGCAGCAATCCGTGACCAACCCCAAAGGTAAGCAAGGAGTCACGGAAGGCACGGACCCGCCGGTAGGCCGTGGCGGCCTGCTTCCCGGTCCTCCTACCCTCCCCCATGAGGGCCCTTGCGGCCCGGAGGACCTGATGGAAATCCCCCCACCGCTGGAGCGCAAGATGGACTTTGTTCCGGGAGCCACGGACGTCCTCAAGGAACTCCCGCAGCTCCTCCCTCAGCACATGGGGGGGTGGGGTCACTGATCGAGGACTGGCCCCCAGTGGGGCCCCCGTCACAGCCCCGTGGCCCACCGAGGCGGGCAGGCAGGGGGCAGATCCCCAACGTGGCAGCAGATGGACCGACGCCACACGACCCGCCCCGCTCTCAGAGTCAAGAAGGGGTGGTGGAAGGGAGAACAGCAGCCCCTGGGGGTCGGGACAGGAAAGAGCTAGTGAACCCGCTCCCTGGGAGGTACTGCCAGGGGCGGCACTGGC
The DNA here is from genome assembly GCF_007399415.2 of Gopherus evgoodei. Lineage (NCBI taxonomy): Eukaryota > Metazoa > Chordata > Testudines > Testudinidae > Gopherus > Gopherus evgoodei. The sequence continues at coordinate 110,752 of NW_022060060.1, forward strand.
ATCACAGGAAGCGGGGGGGATAAGGACAGGGCCGACAGGAGTAGGGCGGGGATCAGGGAGAGAATCCGGGAAGGAGGTAGAGGCAGGATCCGGAGCCTCCATAGGTGAGACGCCAGAAGGTGGCTCCTCCTGGCCAGGGCTCAAGGATCTGGGAAGATGGCAGGGGACCCCTAACGATGCCGGGCTCAGCCACTGTGGCACGTGCGGCAGCCTCGGCATCCAGAGAGAGATGGTGGTCAATGGGGTCCCCGCTGGGGAAGGAGGGCGGGTCCTCCACACCAAAGAGGGACACCCCCTGGGAAGCGGGGCTCGGCAGCGAGGCACTGGCCGTCGCCCCAAGGGGCTCGGCAGCCGTCAACAGAGTGCCACCCGCAGCCAGGTCGATAGAAGAGTCCAGGGGACCCTCTGAGGTGGGAGCAGAAACAGCGGGTAGGGGAAGGGAACCCGGGGACAGGGGGGATGTAGGGAGGTCACCCAGATCGAGGCCCGCCGGCAGAGGGTCGTCCTCCCCCTGCATGACCGGGGTCAAGCCCAGGGCCTCGATTTCTGCGTAGATGGGAGGGAGATCACCGTCCACCACCCCAGGGCCCTCCCCGCCAGCACCCGAGGCGATACCCACCGCGGCGCTCTCAGAGGCGCCAAGTGGGAAGGGGGCGAGAGAGGCTCCCTCGGGGGCATCCACGGGAAGGGACTCCGGAGCAGGGGCGGTGTCACCTTCCGATGCTGCCACAGCATCCCCAGCCAGCTCCACACAACGGGAGTCATCAGGGGGCAAGGCAGAAGACTCGTCATCGGTGCCCCCCTTCCTGCTCTTCCGGGGGGCCTCCGAATCCGAAGGATGTAAGCAAACTCGAGCCTTCCGCTTGCCCCGCTTCCCCTGCACTAAGGACCATCCCTCCATGGCATCATCCGGGGGCTGGCTAACAGGGGTCGGCTCGGGGGGCAAGGGCAATGGCTCAGGGACTCGGGGAGGCAGTGGTGGGACAGCAGAAACCGGGGAGGATTCCCCCTGGGACGAGCCCTCTCCCACGTCCGGCGGTAGCCCCGCCACACCCTCCTCCACAGAGGTGGACCGAGAAGGAGGAGGAGGGGCAGCTTCCGGTGCCGGGCAGTCAGGGGGACCGGCGATGACAGGGTCGGCGCCTTGCCGGGGCTCAGGGGTCCCGGACGCTCCTCCGTGCTGGGCCAAGGGACAGTCCCTCCGGACGTGCCCCATCGCCCGGCAGAGGTAGCACCGGGCCTCCCCCGTTGAGTAATGCACCCGGTAGTGGGCTCCCTGGTAAGGGACCAGAAAGGACCCCTCGAGCGCCTCTCCGCCACGCGCCGCCGGCGGCAGTTGAAGCTGCACTTGCCGGCGGAACGAGAGAACATGACGGAGGGCGGGGTCCTTGCAGCCCAAGGGGAGAGGGCTGATGACAGAGATGTGGCGTCCCAGGGCAGAAAGGGCGGGCAGCAGGGCGGCATTGGGCAGGAAGGGAGGGACGGAGGTCAAGATCAAGCGGACCCCCAGGTCTTCTAACGGCTCCAGGGGGACGAACACGCCCCCCACCGCCAGGCCCGTCTCTACCGCTTCCTGGGCGGCGGCCTCCGATGCCAGGAAGAAGACCACCTTCCCGTACATTTTGGAGGCCGCCACGATGGCCGTGGGCCCCACTACCCTCGCCAACGCCCGCACGTAGGTCTCCACGTGGGGCGAGGCGGGTACCAGGAGGCAACGGACGCCGTGCTTCCTGGTCAAAGTGGGAAAGGGGCCCCGGCTGCTGTAGATGTTGGCGGAAGCAGCGGGCGGAGGAGCAGCGGCAGGCGGGGGGGCCGCCGCCACCTGGGCGTACGCCCTGGGGGCCGAGGGAGGGACACCTGCAGCGCTGGTGGAGGGAATAGCGGGGAGGGATGCCGCAGCCGGTAGCGGGGCTGCGGCAGCGGGGGCAGTCTCCGCCATGGAGGGCCTGGCCTTTCTAGCGGGGCCCTTACCCTTCTTCCCACCCCGACCCTTCCCACCGGCTGGGGGGGCTCCCCCCGAATCAGAAGGGGCGAGAGAAGTGGCAGCAACGGAGGTCTCCCTAGTACTCGCCGCCGCCGGTGCCCCAGCAGGGGCGGTGGTAGGTGGATCGGCAGCGGCGGTCGAGGTAGAGGCTTGGGCAGTGGACACGGGGGCAGGTGGAGGAGGGGTAGTGGGAGCATCGCGAGGGGTCTCCCCCGCCGCATCCCCCGCCATAACGAGAGCGGGGAGGGGGACAAACAGCGAGGGGAGGGGAAGGAGAGGAGGCGGCCACCCTTCCCCGCTAGGCTGCAGGCAGGAGAGGAGGGTGCCAGAAGGGGAAGGCTAAAGGGGCGTAGGGAGCAACCAAGGACTAAGGGTGGGATTGTTGCAGGGCACCAACGCAGAGGAGGTTCCGGCTCCTCCAGTTGCACTAGGGGAGCGGGGGGGCAACAGCAGAGGGGGGAGTGCAGTGAACAAGGGGAAACCAAATGGGGAAGGGCACAAGCGCCTGAGAGGGGGCGTGGGCGCATGGGGGGGAACCGATCAGGGCTGGGGGAGCACCGGGTGGGGGGAAAGAGCGAGCTGGGATTGGGGTAGAGGGACCACGGGGACAGCTGCAGGGCCGGGGCAGAACTATCAGGCGGCAGAGGGAAATAGGTGGGGTGGACAAATGTGGCAAAGGGGAGGGGGTCAGTCTAGGAGGAGGGGGGAGGTGGTGCAGCCACAGGCACTTGTGCCAAAAAGTCAATGGTTGGCTGCTGCTGCTGCAGGCCCAAATGGTGGAAGTGGGCGTGGTGAGCCAGGCGAGCAGCTCAGTCCCAGAGGCAGGAGTCCAAAGCAGAAGGAAAACAGGCAGCAGGGGTGGTGGAGGGGGCAACGATGGTGGTGGGGAAGAAGGGGGACACGGATGGACTGGGGGCAGGCTCCACGCCACACCCCCGGTGCTCCAGCAGACACAGTCCAAACCCCCACCACAAGAGCACAGTTCGAAAAAGACTCAGTCCAGAAAAGCCCCCTCCACAGCGGTCTTCGCACAGTCTCCAGCAGCGGGTGGTCCTCTTCTCCTTCCTCTCCTCCTCCAGGCACCAACAGCTCCCCAGCAACAGCCACAGCAGCCCCAGTTGCTCCAGGTGGTGGTGGTCTGGCATCCAGGCAGGAGGGACCCCGCTCAGATGGTGTCTTCAGCAACAAGAGCTGGGGTCCCTCACTCCCCTCCTCTCTGGGAAGCAGGCCAGCAGCCCCCCGGGGCTGTAGGTGGAGTAACAGCAGTAACTGAGGTGGGGGGGAACCACCAGCCAGCCAGCAAACAGACAGCAGAGAGAGGGGCTGGTGGTGGTGTCTAGCCCAGCCAGGGGAGCAGCTGGAGCAGGAACAGCAGCAGGAACAGCAGCAGCAGCAGCGAGGGCCCAGTGCCCAGCAGGAACAGCAGCAGCAGCAGCTGCCCTCTCCCTCCTTCCTCTACAGCAGAGCGATAGAGGGAAGAGCCGGTACTGGCCCCAGGAGAAGCAGGCTTCTGTTCCCTGAGGGACCAGAGCAGGGGCTGCAGTAGAGTAATCCGGAACCTGCTAGAACCAATTAAGGCAGACAGGCTGATTGGATCACCTGCAGCCAATCAAGGCAGGCTAATCAGGGCACCTGGGTTTAAAAAGGAGCTCACTCCAGTCAGGGAGGGGGGAGCCAGAGGAGAGGAAGTGCGTGTGAGGAGCTGGGAGCAAGAGGCACAAGGAGCTGAGAGTGAGAGGCTGTGCTGCTGGAGGGCTACGGAGTACAAGCGTTATCAGACACCAGGAGGAAGGTCCTGTGGTGAGGATAAAGAAGGTGTTTGGAGGAGGCCATGGGGAAGTAGCCCAGGGAGGTGCAGCTGTCATGCAGCTGCTACAGGAGGCACTATAGACAGCTGCAATCCACAGGGCCCTGGGCTGGAACCCAGAGTAGAGGGTGGGCCTGGGTTCCACCCAAGCCTCCCAATTCCTGATCAGACACAGGAGGAGTTGATCCAGACTGTGGGGAAGATCACGGAGGTGAGCAAATCTGCCAATAAGCGCAGGACCCACCAAGGTAGAGGAAGAACTTTGTCACAACACCTGTTGCCTTCATTGCTCTCTTCCTGCTCAGCCTGTTGTACAGTGTTGGCGTCACGCTGCTTAAGGTAACAGCAACCGCTACCTTCATGGTCACACTTCACTGCTTCTAGCAATAACCAGTGCTCAGTAATCTATCCCAGCCCATCGGCATGCAGCCACCAGCCATCAGCCGTCCTCGGGAACTACCCAGTCACCCACAGTCAGTGAGGACAAATGCAAGGTAACCACTTGGGAACGAAGAGGGATCTGGGGTCAGACTGCATCACAAGTTAAATATGAGTCAATAATGTAACACTTTTGGAAAAAAGCAAAATCAGGAATGCATTAGCAAGAGTGTTGTAAGCAAGACACGAGAAGTAATTCTTCCAATCTAGTCTGCACAGATTAGGCCTCAACTAGAGTCTTGTGTCCAGTGGTGGGCACCACATTTCAGGATAGCTGAGGAAAAGTTGGAGACACGCAATAGGAGAGCAACAAAAATCATTTAAGGGCTAGAAAACATGAGCTGTGAGGGGTGATTGAAAGAACTGGGGTTGTTTAGTGTGGAACAGAGAAGACTGGGGTGGCCGGACGGGAACAAGGCAGGAGCCGGGCTGGAGCCGGACGGGAACAAGGCAGGAGCCGGGCTGGAGCCGGACGGGAACAAGGCAGGAGCCGGGCTGGAGCCGGACAGGAACAAGGCAGGAGCCGGGCTGTAACAATCCATCACAGCCACCATCACAGCCCTGGGGAAATACTTTGGGCAACTGCTTAACTTCTGCTGGGCTTATAAGCCAATTGCTGACTCTGCCCAGCAACCAGGGTGGAACTGATTAGGCAGTGAGCTACAGGCCAGGTGCGAAGGTGTCAGGTTATCTGAGACTGACTCTGCTGCCAGCCCTGATTTTCCTGACAGGGCCCAACGATCAATCAGATACAACCAGGAATGATTATATATTAATAATCAACCACCCATCATCCCTAATGAGCGAGTTCCCATCAAGGTTGATTCAGCAGTGATCAATAAATGAGAATCAAGAGTCTATTATCAATTCCATTAATTTATCACTGAGAAAATCAATAATCAGGGATTGAGTATTTCTGGTCAGTACCTAGTGATCTGTAATTAATGCTGAGTAGCCATTAATCTGCAATTAATTATCAATAATCAACACTCACAGACCAGTAATTAATGTTAAACAATGAAGGATCAATAAGCTGCTAGTAATTATCAACTGATAATAATCACTTATCAATAATCAGCAATGAATGATCAATGACCAAAAAGGAATGATCACTAATTAAGAAGCCAGAACAAATGTTCAAGGATCAATGAGCGTCAATCACTAACCACTCAGCCATGATCACTAAGGATCTGTAGTGGGGCCCAGATGCACAAAGGGCCATAGCAGCCTGTGAAGCCGGTTCTGTGGCTGGGACATGGTGCCGGGGCCTGGAACCAGAAGCAGAATCGGCTTAGACAGCTGTGGCTCCCCAGGGAGTTGGTGTGCGGCACCCGCTGGGCAGTGGCAGTTCCCTGAGGCTGTTTGACAAGGCCGGTGTTTCTGTCTGGAAGTTGAGCTCCAGCTCAATGCAGAGACCCTGGCAGGATGCAGGCGTGACTGGGCCAGGTCCATGGCCAGGGCTACACAGCAGGACAGGCTAGATGGTCCCACAGGACCCTTCTGGCCTTGCTCTCCCAGCGTAGGATGCTGCCTGTGAGCCCAACACTGGGTCCAATGGCACCGGCTGAACCCCTCTGCTCTCTGTGTCCCAAAGGTGCAGGGAGTGCCTGGCTCCGGGCTCCTTGGAGGTGAACAGCATTGCTTCATCCTCTTCATTCCCTCCCTCCATCGTCAGCTCTCTCGGGCTTCTGCCCTCTCTCCAGACACCTGGAGGGACCATGTTCCACAGCAACTCAGAAGGCACGACAAGGACATCTGGAAGGGTCTGAACTTTGCAGAGCCCAGAGCAGGGAGGGCAGAGTCCTTCCCTGGACATCCCCAGGGGGCAGCCCACGCTGGAGTTTGAACTCAACCCCATGCCCCTCCATCCTCCACCCCCATCTCATGGCAGGGACTGGATTTCCTTGTGCGTGTGTGTGTGTAGGTCTGCAGTGTCCTGAGGACTGGTCAACCTGGTCTTTGGTCTGTTGAAGAAAGTTTGTGCCAGAGTGAAGGATCCAGGAATCAGCCATCTAACATTTCTAAAAAGTAGTAAGTGGTTAGAGAAGGAATGTATTAGATTATATTTATTTTCTTTTGTGATTTTTTTCTGCATAGAGGGAGAATCAAATTGGGTTTCTTTGTGTAACTAAGGTTTTGCCCAGAGGGACATCCTCTGTGTTTTGAATATGTTGTCTGTGAGAGTAGCTTCCGTGCTAGTCTCACAGAGGTATTCCTTTCACCTTTTGTCTGTAATTAAAAGTCCTTCTTTTAAGAACGTGATTGATTTTTCCTTGTTTTAAGATCCAAGGATTTTTTGGATCTGGGCTCACCAGGAATTGGTGGGAGGTGAATCAGTCTCCATCCTGCCAGGAAAAGGGGGATAAAGACTGGGGAAATATTTGGGGGGAAGACAGAGTTTCCAAACGACTCTCCCATAAACGTTTGCTTAAACTATTTGGTGGTGGCAGCTACTAGATCGAAGCTGGTAAATAAGCTTAGGGGTTATCTCATGCAGGTCACCACATCTGTACGCTAAAGTTCAGAGTGAGGGTGACACCTTGACACATGCCTCCCTATCTGATCGGTAGCTTTCCCTGCCCCAGAGATCTCCCCTTCCTGCCCCTCCATCCCAGCCTGTACAGGCTAAGGGACGAGGCCCCAGATCTCTGGGTTTGTAGCTAGACCCCCATCTCCCATTGGGGCCAGTTCAGCGGGCACCTGTCATTTTATTCTCCATGCCCAGAGGCGCCCTTACAGACATGACATGCCCCTCTGGAGGGCGCTAGGGGTCCCTGAAAGTCCGGGATGGAGGTTATGAATGAGATGGAGCCTGATTTGTATATTTATTTATTTATTTATTTATTGTCACTCAGTGCACACAACAAAAGTCACACACACACACACCACCCACAGAAATCCCAATGAAGAGCTAAATATGCAACATACAGCATGACAGACACAACTCTGGCTATGGTCCTGCCCCAGGGCGGGGAGCTGGCTGGCACAGGGGGTGGGGAAGGGACGTGGGGCCTTTCCCCTCTAGAGGCGCTGGCTCTGATCCAGCCCCAGAGCAGGGACTGTTGGGCTCAGGAGGGTGGGAAGTGGGAGAAGGGTTGTTCCCTCGCTAGCGGCGCTGGTTCCCTGCATGATACAAGTTGTCCGGTCTCAGCCAAGCTCCGAGCAGGGCAGCATCCCTAGTGGCTGAGGGCTGATTAGGCCATGTGGGGTGAGGTCCTGCCTCCTCCCTGGTGGCTCTCCCAGGGGCACAGCGCTAGCAGGGAGCAGCTGTGGGACTCAGGGTGGTGTCACCAATGGAGCCAGGAGTCCTGGTCCCATGTGTCCAGTATGATGGGGGCAGCAGCTCCTACACCACGCTCTGGATCACGTTCTTGTACTCGGGGCCACTCGCCTCCTTCAGCTGCACCATTGCAGAGAAAAGCCACTTCACCTGCAGGGGGGCAGAGAGAGGAAGGGTGAGAGGGGTCAGTGCTGGGGGGAGCTGCTCTGTCTGTCTGTGTCATTCCTTCCTGCTTTTCTGTCTGTGTCTCATTCATTCAGGCTCTGTCTTCTTCACCCACTCTCCTTTCTCCTTCATTCTTCTCTTCTTTCTTTCCCTTCCACGCTGCCTTCTGTGATGTTACTGACATAAACTGTGACCGTACAGATTGTTGTTGCAACCACTGTTATATAGTTGCAGCAGATATTGTACAAAGGTTGTGGAGTGAGGTATCTACGACAAGTTTCTGATTTACTGGTTATGATTGTGCTCTCTGTAAGTGTGTATCATTTGTGTAGTTGAAGTTATGAATATTGGCTCTGTACTTGTATCTCAATGTGTTTTGATTCTAAGTAGCCTCAGTGAAGTATTTGGTCAGTTTCTTGAGAAAGGACTGTTCTCAGTAAGCGCCCAGTCAAGAAACTGGAGTGTCTTAGGGAATGCTTGTATGACTTATGGTTAGCCAGTGAGGTGAAACCAAAGTCCTCTCTGTTTCGCAGGTTTGGTGTGCTTAGAAGTGGAGAAATACCTGCCTTGGGCTGTAACTGCCCATCTCGAAGCAATTTCTACTGAATTCATACTCTCAGAAGTGTCCCACCACAGGCACCATCGTTACAAGAGGTAGCATTGTTACACCATCTACTATGCTAAACTCATTCATTCTTTCGTTTCTACGTTCGTTCTCTCTCTCACCTTGAACAGGGTCATGGTGGCACTGTAGCACACGCTCAAGAGAAAGAGGGTGATGAAGACCGAGATGGTGGACCAGAGGCCGTCTAACTCCTCGTCTCCATCCTCGCTGCAAAATTCACCTGACATGATCACCTCTGCTGGGAGGAGAGAAAGAGACATCAGCTCCGACTCAGCCACTGTGACAGAGAGAGCTCGGACTGTGCGTCCAATACCAACCCGCCTATCCCCTTCTCTACTCATCCTTTCCTCCCTCCATTCATCTATCTCTGGATACATCCATCCATCCCTGACCCCAGACCATCCATCATTCCATCCCTAGACACACCCCTCCTTCCATTTATCCATCTCTAGATGCATCCATCCATCCACCCATCCCCACTCACCCCTCCATCCATCAATCCCTAGACACCTCCATCCATTAATCCATGCCTGCACCATCCATCTCTAGATACTTCTGTCCATCCATGACCACAAACTGCCCATCGATCCATCTTTCAATCCATCCCTAGACACCTCCATCCATCCATCTATTCATTCATCCCTCCCTCCACCCATCCATCTTTAGATGCATCCATCCATCCATGACCACAAATCATCAATCCCCATAAACCATCCATCCATCTCTAAATACACGCATCCATCCATCCCCACTCACCCACCATCCATCCATGACCACAAACCATCTATTCATCCATCATTCCATCCCTAGACACTTCATTTATCCATCAATTCCTCTCCACTCCACTCCATCCATGACCACAAACTTCCCATCGATCCATCAGTCCATCCTTAGACTCCTCCATCCATCCAACCATCCCCAGATGTACCCTTCCTGCCATCCATTTTTAGGTACATCCATCCATCCATCCATGCCCACTAACCATGATCTCAAGACACACCTCTCCATCCATCCATCCCCACAAACCATTCATCTGTCCATGCCTCCACCGTCCATCTCGAGGCACCTCCATCCATACATCCATCTCTAGATACCTCCATCCATCCATGACCACAAACCACCCATTGATCCATCCATCCATCCAAACATCCCTAGACACACCCCTCCATCCATCCACCCACCCCTGACCACTGTGATGAAATGAAGGATGCAGAGACTCCCAGCTTTCATCTCACTCATCCCCTGTGGCTGTGTCCCTACACCCTGGCACTGAAGCTTGGCCGCCTGTTGAATTTCTCTGTGCCTTAGTGTCTCTGCCTGTGAAAGGTGGCTCAGGAGCCCTCTGAGGTGTGCGAGATGCTGGGATGCTGCCATGGTGGGGGAGCTCCCTAAAGACCAGGATGGATGGATTTCACATGTGTACCTCTATGACCCTGCTCCCAGTGTAACAAAACACCCAGGAGTCACTTCAGGTGGAATGCAGCCACCTCTGGGCCTGTTTATCCCGAGCTCTCTTGCCCAGGTGCAGCCTGTAGTTGCCTCGGCTGAGGGAGGTGGGGATTTTGAACACTGTCACTTTTATGAACAGAGCCACAAGTATTTTAAGGATGGGATCTCAGGTCTCTCTGGTATGACAGATGCTGCTCCCTGAGCATGGTGCCCCCTACTGAGCCCCATGCCCTAGGGATGTCTGGAGAACAGGTGCATAGATCTGTGTGGGTGCATGTTTATCTCTCTCTGTGTTGTGTGTCTCTCTGCGGGTACATACACGACAGCCAAGGTGGGAGGGTCCCTGGGTCATGCCATGTTACAGGTGTGTCCATCTGAACTGGACTGAGCTCTGTCACAGCCACCCCCCCACTCTCTTGGTCTGTGTGCCCCTGCGCTGCCCCAGGATAACAGCCCTAACACTGCCGCTGCAGGCTACCCCCCTTTAATGCCAGGTGTGAGCTCTGTGCTCGTACTGATGGGTTTGATTCCTGCACTCGCCCATCCAGCTTTGGGGCTGATACACACATGGGGGGCGGGGGGAAAGTGTGTAAGTGAGGGGCTGGGTAGGAGACAGAGCTCATGTGCGGGGGCATAGGGGCATCTGCATCATCTGTCCCATCCCACTGCCTGGATGTCCTATGACACCAAAGCTAGGTAGACTTTTTGTGAGCCCCTGCTTAGTGTCTGCTCCAGAAAACAGCCCTGCTACTGCTTCTACTTAGTGGGGGCTGAGACCAGGAGCTGATCCCTGCTGTGGGGTATTTGCTGAATGTTGTCCTATCTCCCCCTCCACAGCTGCTGCTGTGGGTAAGGGGTGGAAGGAGACCCCTTAGCTGTCTAGCCAGCAGAGGAGTGTGTGTGGGGGGTCATGGTATTTTAATTACCTTCCCCCACTGACTCTGTCTGGAAAATCCCCATGGGGCATCTGATCCTCTCTGGGTTGGAAGGGGGTGTAGGGTAAAGGATGGTTCTGACACGGTGCCCCCGTGGGTATGCATGGGTTATAGCCTAGAGAGGATCCCGCCTCAATGAGATACCAGGAATGGCTTGGCCATCCACCGATCCACCTACCCCCCAGCCATCCCATGCTCCATCCAGCCTTATCTCTAACCATCCTCCATATCTTCCATCCATCCATATAGATCTATACCCATCCATTCTCCTACCTCCCCATCCATCCATTCATCCATCGTCATCCCTAACCACCCATCCATTCATCCTCATCTACCACTGACCATCTGTAACAGACAATCCATCTGTCTATTCATCCCCATCGGTACTGTTCCACTACCATATGCATCCATTCACCCATTCATTTATACATCCATCCATCCCCACCTCTAGCCATCCATCTATCGCAGTCCATCTGTGGCCATCCATTTATCCATCCCTTCATACTTCAGAATGGGCACCCCTCCAGCCTTCACCATAGATTTATCCATCCATCCCCATCCACTTATCCATTGGCACCGCACCTGCGAACCATCCAACCATCCTTCCCTCAGCGCAGCGCAGTCTAGTGGGACTGGGTGGGACTCTCAGAACACCTGGGTTCTGTTTCTAGCCTGGTAATGGACGTGACCTTGGGTAGGTCCCTTCACCTCTTGGTGTCTCTGTTTCTTCAATGTCTTTCTCTATTTAGGTGTGAGCCCTTTGATACCGGGACTGTCTCCCACTGTGTCTGTGCCACACCCAGCCCAACAGGGCCCTATCTGAGTTGGGGGAGGAGGTGCAATTTAATCCAAATAATAATCTCTCTCTCTCTCCCCTTCTCTCTGTGATATCTGTTGGTCTATGAGTCCTTCCCGCTGAAGTATGTATGTATCCCTCTAACCATCTCTCAGAACACCTGGCCTTCCAACAGAGCTGGGCTTGGGTATGGGCTGTGTAGTATGTATGTGTGTAACTGTAAATCTACCTCCCTCTCCATCACTGCTTCCATGGTGTGTATGTACCCATGTATCTACCCATCCTTCCTTCCATGCCTTCAATCCATCCTTCCTTCCAGGGCATCAATCCATGTATCTCCCCATCCATGCATGGTATATATGTATCCACCCACACAGAATCTGGAAATTGGCGTCCCCAGCCTTGTAGCATCTCGGTTTCTCCCAGCCTGCAACCTGGGACCTCGTCCATCTTGGGCGACCTGCAGATTTCATCCAGTCACACCACAAGGAGACCTGGGTGTGAGCTCAGACTAGGTCCATTTATTCACTTGTTGTCACTCAGGGCACAGAGATTATTTACAGGAAGCTGTACTGGACAGTGCTAGCAGTGGGGCTGGGAGGACCCTTCTTCATTTACCAGAGACTTTGCTGACGCTGCGTTGGGTGAACTTCATGGAGAGGGCTTCGTGGATGACCATGCAGGTGTAGATGTCCCCGCTGTTCCAGCTGGCCTTGCTGACTTTCAGCTTGCTGTAAAGGAAGAAGTTCGAGTCGCCGGCTCCGTCCTTGAAGGGCTGGGTGGTGATATATTCCAAGCTCTCATTGGGTTTGTGGTTCTTCATCCACTGCACCGAGATGTCCTCAGGGAAGAAGCCCTGCACCAGGCAGGTGAGGCTGGCGGAGTCTTCGGAGTTGCTCAGTTCTTCATTGTGAGGTCGCAGGAGGTAGATGCCAGGGCCAGAGCGCCTGCCTTCGGTGGGTGGGGATGGAGGACACAGGAGATCCAAGTACATCACTCAGCTGGGGTCACGCAGGAAGAATGATGGGGCGTGTGTGTGTTGGGGGGTAGGAAGATCCCCTCTCTCCTCCAGGATGGAGGGGCTGGGGACTGGGAGCTGGTAGTCCTGGAGCACAGGATGGGGGATAGGATGGACTCCATCTCAGATGGGGACGCAAAGGGACCCAGGGCTCGGATCCCAGGTTGTTGGGTCTTCCCCTTAAGAAGCATCCCTCCCTGCTGGGGCCTGGGATAGGGGAGTCTCTCCCCTTAGGGACCCTGCTCTCCTCCTACCTGGCTTCTTGGAGATCGATTTGATGAGGGGCGAGGGCAGCTCTGAGTGCTCCACTTTGCAGGTGAACGTCTCTGCAGACTCCCAGTCCCGGGTGAAGATGGGCATGGAGCTGGAGGCGGTGATGGTGCTGTTGAACTGCTCAGTGAGGGTCAGCGGTTCAGGGACAATGGACCCTGGCTTCTCCCGGGACCAGACCACCTGGATGCTGGAGTTTCTAGGCAGGTTGACCACCAGGCAGGTGAGCATGGGGCTCTGGGCCACGTACAGGGCGGCAGGAGACGGGGGCACCAGGAAGACCTGGATGTTGCCGGGAGATGTTGTTTCTTCTGGGGACACGAGAGCCCAGGTCAGCTGCTAGACCTGGTCTGCCCTGCCAAGCCCATCCCAGTCTGTCCCTACCCCTCTCCCCCCTCGAGCCCAGCCTGGTGTCCCCCTCCCCACAGGTGGATTTACAGTAAATCACAGGGTGCCCTGGCACAGGGAACCCCAATGACAGGGGGCCCCATGGTCGGGCAGCAGCAGGGGCAGAAGCTTGGTCCTGCCCAGTGGCAGGTTTAGAGTGCGTGGGGCCCTGTGCTCAGCTTCGTTTTTGGGGCCCCTCCTTGAGACCCAGCCAAGAAAAAGAACAATCTCTTTTATCTGCCCCCACTCCTGGTTTTCATTCTTGTTTTCTTCATCTTCCTCCTGTCAGTAATAGCAAGTAAATGGAAATAAAGTGAGGGACCTTTATTGTTTTTGTAGTCAAACTCATTTTTCCTCCAACCACTTGAAAATTGCTGGGAGTGGGGTGGTGGAGGTGCAAGAGTTCCCGTTTGGTGCTCAGGGCAGGGGTGGGGATTCGGGAGGGTGCCGGAGTCAGGGCAAGGAGTGTGGAGGACCTAGGCTGTGTGTGACGGGGTGCAGGAATCAGGGCAGGGGGTGCAGGGTCTGGAAGGGAGTTAGGGTGCAGGAGTGGGCTGGGGATTGATGTGCAGGGCCTGGCCAGGAGCTAGAATGAGGGAGGGGCTCAGGATTGAGGCAGGGGGTTGAGGTGTGGAGCGCTTACTCGGGGCAGCACCATTTGGTGTGAGGGGTGCAGGTGGGAATGCGGGATGTGTGTGCAGGAACTCCCGTTTGGTGATCAGGGGGATCTGGAAGGGGTGCAGGAATCAGGGCAGGGGGCTGGGGATGTGGGCTGGGATCGTGGGGGTGCTCCCAGCCCCCTGCCCCGAGCTGCTCAAGACAGGGGATTGGGAGGGTATGTGTAGGGGAGTGACTGGGGGCGGCCTTTGCTCCCCGCCTCTTTCCCTGAGCACGCTGCAGCCCCCCCTCCCTCCCGGAGCGCCGGCAAACAGCTGTTTGGCAGTGGGGGAAGCGCTGGGGGGAGGGGCAGGGAAGAGGTGGGGGTGGAGGAGCTTGGCTGCCGGTGGGGGCAGAGCCTGCAGCAGGAGCCCCTCGAGGCGGCAGGACCAGACGCGAATTCACAGTAAAACACAGGAGGCCACTGGGCCGGGCAGCTGTGGGGGCAGCACCCTGCTCCCCACACTCCCCCTATACATACCCCCCGCGACCCCAACCCCCTGCCATGAGCCGCTCAGGGTAGGGGCGGGGGGGTGGGGCAGGGGGCTGGGAGCATCACCACGACTGCAGCTCCCTGCCCTGACTCCTGCAGCCCCCCAGATCCTCCCACCCTGAGCACCAAATGGGAGATCCTTCACCCCGCCCCACATCCCCACCCCCACCCCTTGCCCCAAATGGAGCTACTCCAGGTATACGCTCCACACCCCAACCTCCTGCCCCAACCCTGAGCCCCTCCCTCATCCTAGCTCCTGGCCAGGCCCTGCACCCCAACCTTCAGCCTGCTCCTGCACCCTAAATCCCTCCCAGACCCTGCACCCCCCCACCCTGATTCCTGCCCCCCCGTCACACACCTCCAGCCCCCTGCCCTCCCTGACTGCTGCAACCTCTCACATCCCACCCCCACCCCTCGCACCAGACAGGAGCTGCCCCAGGTACGCGCTCCACACCCAAATTCCCTGCTGCAGCCCTGAGCCCCCTCCTGCACGCTAAGTCCTGGCCAGACCCTGCACCCCAACCCCAGCCTGCTACTGCACCCTAACTCCCTCCCAGATCCTGCACCCCCTGCCCTGAGCCCCCTCCTGAACGCTAAGTCCTGGCCAGACCCCGCACCCCAATTTTTTTTACGTTATTTTTATAAAGGGCTCTTATCCAAAGCGCTTTGCAGTAGTTAGCTAATGGCACAAACAGTATTTGGAAAGACCGTTAAGTGTCCGCCGAGACCCCCAGCGATTTTCAAGTGGTCTGTGGAAAAATAAGTTTGACTACAAAACCAGTCAAGGAACCTCACTTTATTTCCATTTACTTGCTATTACTGACAGGAGGAGGGTGAAGAAAAGAAGAATGACAAACGGGGTGGGGGGCAGCTAACAGAGAACGTTCTTTTTCTTGACTGGCCCCCAAGGAGGGCCGCAAAAATGAGGCTGATCACAGGGCCCCAGTAACTCTGAATCCGCCCCGGCCCCTCCTCCTCGTAGGGAGCCTAGCCCTGGGGACATTAACCTTGGCACTTGTGGGCGTGAGCCTGCGTTGTGGTTTTGGTGCCTGGGTGGAACACCTGGCAGGTGAGGGGAGAGTCACCCATCCAGTCCCTCAGGGGGACACTGATATTGCTGTGGGTGCTGAAGGTGCGGCCATCAGCGTCCTTCGTGGGCTGCTCAGTGTCACCAGCTCGTTTCTCGCCATTCACCAGCCAGTCCACCTCCACCGGCTCGGGGGAGAAGCCGGAGATTAAGCAAACCAGCTGGACCTCTGACTGGCTGTTGCAGTTGTAGAAGACTTTCACCTGGGGTTTAATGGAGCTGGCCTCTGGGAGAAGGCGGCAGGGGTTAGTTTTTGTACAGACCCCTGCTGAGCCCCCGGCTCCCTGCAGCCCGGCCCCCCGCTGCTGAGCCCCCCCCGCCTGCAGCCCGGCGCCCCCTGCTGAGCCCCCCCCTCTCCCTGCAGCCCGGTGCACCCTGCTGAGCCCCCATCCCCTCTCCCTGCAGCCTGGCGCCCCCTACTGAGCTCCCCTCCCACTCCCTGCAGCCCAGGGCCCAGTTTAGAGCCCTCTGCCCCTTTCCCTGCATTGCAGCACCCATCGCTTCTCTTGGCGTGGTGTCTCTTTTCATCCCTCCACCCTTCGGTGCCTCCACACCCAACACCATCTACCTGTCCCCATTCCCTCCCATCGCTCTGTGGTGTCTCTCTCCATCCACCCACCCACCCACCCCGGCGACTCCATCAGCTCACAGCACTAGCAGGCTCCCATCCTCTCTCCCTGCAGCAGTCACCAGAGCAGGGTCCTGAGACAACCCCAGCCCTTCCCACCCCCCCCTCCCCGGGCCGCACCGCACCGTCCCTACTTGGGATTTCCTTGGAGATGCTGGAGCTGGTGGGCTGGTGCTCTACGGTGCATCGATAGGTGTTAGACTCCCAGCTGCTGGCCGGGACGATGACCTGGCTGCTGAGTGAGTAGAGGCCGCTGGAAGGTTGCAGCATGGAGGGATAGGTCCTCACGCCCGAGGAGCCGACATTTGGGCTCCATGTCACGGTGACCGGCTCGGGGAAGTAGCCTTTGGCCAGGCAGCCGAAGGTGACCTGGGGGGTGGTGACTTCGCTGGTGCAGGAGGTCAGGGGGAAGACAGATGGGGCCGTTTTGCTAGCTGCAAAGGGAGAGAGAGCGAGGCCATGAGACACAGCCCCACTGAGCCCTGCCCTGCTCCGTGCAGACCAGGCCCTAGCTTGGCACTGGGGCCAGCACTCAATGCCGGGGAAGAGCATCTCCTAGCAAGCCGCACGCTGCTCCATTCACACAGCACAGTTTGGGGTGAGACTGTTGACAGTTGCAAGGTCTTACTAATGTCTGTGTGTAAGAGGGCACCTGAGGTAGGCTGCCCCCCATCTTCAGGTTGTGTCACAGACTGAGCAGGATCAGGGCCCCCAGTTCACTTGGTGCTAAAGAGACCCAGTGTTTGATCGGGGGCCCCATTACACCGAGTGCTGCAGAGAGACACAGTGACAGACAGTCCCTACCCCACAAAACTTACAGGCCAAATAGGCAAGATAAAGGAAGGGTCAGAGGGGAAAGTGAGGCAGCGAGCAAGGAAGGGACCTGGTCACTGCAGGTCAGTGGCAGAATCCGGTAGAGAACCCAGGAGTCCTGTGTCCCACCCTCTGCTCTGTGGACTGGATGATGCATCGTGCTGTGCCGCTGGGCAGCAGTAACACGGCTTGATTTCACAGAGTGGAGGGTTGTTCCCAGTAATTTGCACTGGGTTTCTCCTGAGGAGCCAAAGGGAATTAGGTGCAAAAGTGGCAGAGAAATTCCCCTTGGAGAAATCACAGCGTCTGCAGCTGGAAAATAACCGAAGTTTTTGACCAAGGAACTGAAATTGGGGGGCACTTCTGGGCTCTCGAAGACGTATCGTGCCACTAATGTTTGGGTTTTCAGGTCTCCAGCTGAAGACGTACAGATTTTATTCTGGGAATTTTAGCTTGGATATGAATATTAAATGTTATTCTCATTAGGCTCCTAGCTTCATTGTTATCATCATCAGTTCTAGTTGCCAATTAGCAATTCTGTATCTCAAACACACGTCCTTAGAGTCCTGAGAACTCACTGAGACACTGGTAGGAGGGACTGGGACTGTCCAATTGAACCCGGGACATATGGGCCCTTTGGGTTAGAGTTCGGGTTATAATTATACGTGGGGAGGAGGATTAAGGGTTAGCGGTTAGGGTCAGGTGCTGGGGTTAAGGGTTATAGGTTGCAGAGATGGAATTAAGGGTGATGGTTTAATGGTTGGGTCAAATACCCTTCCAACCTCAAGTTTAATATTTAATGTGTTGTGATTGGATTTCTAGTGAATTTTGCAGCCATTCAACCATGAAATACCAGCTGGTTCTGCTGCCATTTCCCAGAGGGAGTTAGTGAGACTCTTGGGTCCTACCCCAAGGCGTCAGTTTGTGATGATGACTCATATTTCTGAGGCTGGGATACTTGATACTAGACTGGAGACACCAAAACTCTGTTGCTCCGAGGGTGAAGGTGGGGAGGTCGGGTTAGAGCTGTGGTTATGGTTAGGGGTATAATTGGTTGTTAGTACTTGTATCACAGTGGTCTAGAAAACCCAGTCTAGGATTAGGTCTCATTGTGCCAGGAACTTTACAGAGAAATAACAATGAGGACTCTACTGATCCCAGGACCATTGCAGCCTGTGCAATCTAAAGTCAGAGTTTGGGGGATAAGGTTGGGACGTTGGGGTTAGGGGTTGGGTTTGAAGAGAGGGTCAGAGTTGGGGGTCAGAGTTAGGGAGTAGGAGCTACAGAGACGGGATTAAGGATGAAGATACGACTATAGGGAAAGGGGGAGGATTAGAGTGTTGGGGTTAAGGAATGGGTGCATCTGTCGGGAGTTAGGACATTGGGGTTAGGGTCATGGTTAGGGAGTTAGGACAGAGTTGGGGGTCTAAGAAGTTAGGTTTAAGGTTTGGTTTAGGGTCATAGTTCTGGGGTTAGGGTAAAAAACCTTCCCTCCCCCAAACTCAGTAGTCGACTGGTTATCACCACCCCTAGCTCACAACCTTTCTAGCCAGGTTCCCACTCAAGAAACCACTCGGAATCTAACCAATTGGGATGAAGATTTTCTGGACACTTTCCCAAACTCTGCGGGAGAAATTTCCCAAGAATTCCAGCTGCCTCACTTTCTAGGTGCCCAAAGCTGGGGCACCTTGGGGAGCACTTACCGGGGTCTGCATCTCCAGTGGGCTTTAGCCAGAGACGTCAGAGCTTGTCCCCCGGAAAGGAAACCCAACGCGTCTCCAGCTGAGTGCGCCGCAAAACCGGAGCCATCTCAACTCAAAGGCCAAGTTAGGAAGCTGACCTCTGAGCTGTTGCCTCTTAGCTGCCATTTACGTCCAGCCCCAGGCAGCCGAGCTCACATCTAGCTGTGCTGGGAATCCCCCGGCCCAGCTCTCAGCATGGAGCGTGAGCGCAGAGCTGGTGGAGGGAGGCAGGGCCGGTTCAGGGAGACGCGTTCCTGCACTCGGTGAGTTCAGGGGGTTACCTCTGACAAGGGACATGCCAAAGGGGAAATTTGTGCCTCCGTTTAGAAAGATTTTGTTTCCAAATATTTATTACTGGGCTAAAGATAGGAGACAATAAAATCCCCTTAAAAGTATTCAGCTGTTCCCCTGAATGTCTAGTTGCAGACCCCCAACTCTGAGCACCCTACGTCTGCAAATGGTCCTCAGTCCTGACCCCCAGCGTCCTGCTCACCCAGCCCTGGGCTCCCCCTACCCAACTCTGCTGGTGTCCCTCACTCCCGACCCTCAGCCCCCTACTTGTCCAGCCTTGGCTTCCCTCCAGCTCTGCACGGGCCCCTCACTCCCAACCTGCAGCCCCTGTTAGCCCAGCCATGGACAGCCCCCAGCTCTGCTGATGCTCCTAACTCCTGATCCACAGTCCCTGCTAGCCCAGCCCTGCCTGTGTCCCTCACTCCTGCCCCCCACCCCTGCTAGCCCAAGTCTGCCTCCCCTGCTCTGTCAGTGCCCCTCACTCCCGACCTGCAGCCCCCTGCTACTCCAGCCCTGCCGGTGTCCCTCACTCCCGCCCCCCACCCCTGCTAGCCCAGCTCTGCCTCCCCTAATCTGTCATTGCCCCTCACTCCTGACCCGCAGCCCCTGCTAGCCCAGCCCTGCCAGTGTCCCTCACTCCCGACCTGCTGCCCCCTGCTACCCCAGCCCTGCCCCCTAGCCCTGCCAGTGCCCCTCACTCCCAACCTGCAGCCCCTTGCTAGCCCAGCTCTGCCTCCCCTGCTATGTCAGTGCCCCTCACTCCTGACCCGCAGCCCCTGCTAGCCCAGCCCTGCTGGTGCCCCTCACTCCTGCCCCCCACCCCTGCTAGCCCAGTGCTGCGCCCCACTCTGCCAGTGCCCCTCACTCCCGCCCCCCACCCCTGCTAGCCCAGCCCTGCCCCCTCTGCTCTGCTGGTGCCCCTCACTCCCGACCCACAGCCCCTGCTAGCCCAGCCCTGTCAGTGCTGCTCACTCCCGCTCCCCAGCCCTGCTAGCCCAGCTCTGCCTCCCCTGCTCTGCTGGTGCCTCTCACTCCCGACCTGCAGCCCCTGTTAGCCCAGCCCTGCCGGTGCCTCTCACTCCTGCCCCCCACCCCTGCTAGCCCAGCCCTCCTCCCCTACTATGTCAGTGCCCCTCACTCCCGACCTGCAGCCCCTGCTAGCCCAGCCCTGCCAGTGCCCCTCACTCCCGACCTGCAGCCCCCTGCTACCCCAGCCCTGCCAGTGCCCCTCACTCCCAACCCGCAGCCCCCTGCTAGCCCAGCTCTGCCTCCCCTGCTATGTCAGTGCCCCACACTCCCGACCCGCAGCCCCTGCTTGCCCAGCTCTGCCTCCCCTGCTCTGTCAGTGCCCCTCACTCCCGCCCCTCCCCGCTAGCCCAGCTCTGCCTCCCCTGCTCCGCTGGTGCCCCTCACTCCCGACCCGCAGCCCCTGTTAGCCCAGCCCTGCCTCCTAGCCTTGCCGGTGCCCCTCACTCCCGACCCGCAGCCCCCTGCTAGCCCCGCTCTGCCTCCCCTGCTCTGTCAGTGCCCCTCACTCCCGACCCGCAGCCCCTGTTAGCCCAGCCCTGCTGGTGTCCCTCACTCTCGCCCCCCACCCCAGCTAGCCCAGCTCTGCCTCCCCTGCTCTGTCAGTGCCCCTCACTCCTGCCCCCCACCCCTGCTAGCCCAGCTCTGCCTCCCCTGCTCTGTCAGTGCCCCTCACTCCCGACCCGCAGCCCCTGCTAACCCAGCCCTGCCAGTGCCCCTCACTCCCAACCTGCAGCCCCTGCTAGCCCAGCTCTGCCACCCACTCTGCCAGTGCCCCTCATTCGCCACCTGCAGCCCCCTGCTAGCCCAGCCCTGGGCTCACTCCCTGCAGTTCTTTCAAAGCTGTTATCCCAGCTAATAGCTGGAGTGTGGGATAAGCACCTCTGTCCCCCCGTCTCTGCCTGGGGGGTGCACAGCCTGGCCTGTACCCGTCCTGGCCTGGGCAGCATATCCAGCCTGTGCAGAGGAGCCATGAGCTGCACCCTGCCCTGGTATTGGGTCCACACAGGGGAACGTACCCCACTGCCCTTCATAGGTCAGAACAGAGAACAATACTCCTGGCTTCCAGCCCCCCTGCTCTAACCTACTCCCCTTCCAGAGCCTGGGAAAGAACCCAGGAGTCTTGGATCCCAGCCCTCCACTCTAATGACTAGACCTCACTCCCCTTGTAGAGCTGGTGAGGGAACCCAGGTGTCTTGCTCCCCTCTCTAGCACACGCTTCACCCCATTTATCTCTGATGGGGTTAAAACACCCTCTGAACTCATGTCACAAGCCAATAGCAGCCACTTTCCTGGGATGGACTCACCAAATCACCGGCCATGTTGGGTCACGACCCGACACTGTAGACCGGGGGGTTCTGTCCGGGAGTCCAGCTCTGCTCTGTGTCTGTCGCAGAGCTCTTCTGAGGTATCTTTGCCTGTCAGACATCCCCTCTCCTCCCCACCCCTCCGATGGAAGTCAGGATAATTATAGATTGAGAACAATAGATGACGCCCTCTGGGGAGCTTTCACTGTTACAGCTGGTGGGAAAGTTTGAAAATTGGACAGGTGGGTGAGTGCAGGGGGCTAAAACTGGGGCGAAAAACAAGCTCGCTGTGACTTTCATTTGCGTAAACTTCCCCTTTTCAGCCCATGTTGTTTGTTTGTTTGGTGGTCGGTTTTCCCCAGAGATTCGGTGACAAAGGCCGCAGACCTCAGAGAAGATTGAGGCCTCCTGGGGTGTCTTTTTGAGAACTTGCCATGCAGGAAGGTGAAAAAAGAAACTTTATGGCTGTCCTGGAACTGGGGATAGAACCCAGGAGTCCTGACTCCTAGCCTTCCAGGGCTGCCCAGAGGTGGGAGGGGGGCAAGAGGAGCAATTGCCCCAGGCCTCCACGAGAGTTTTTGGGGCCCTTGGAGTGGAGTCCTTCACTCGCTCCGGGAACGCTGGAAAACTCTCACGGAGCTCAGGCCCTCAGAGCTTCTTCTGCTCCTGGTCGTCATCGGGAATTTGGTGGTGGAGGGGGTCCTTCCGCCCAGGGACCCGCCGTCGAAGTGCCCCGAAGACCTGCAGTGGGAGGCTTCTTCCGGCACTTCGGTGGCGGGTCCCAGGGCGGGTCCCAGGACGGGTCTTCAGCGGCAATTCGGTGGCTGGGGGTCCTTCTGCCCTGGGACCCGCAACCAAGACCCCAGGCCCCCTGAATCCTCTGGGCGGCCCTGCAGCCCCCCTCCTCTAATCTTGGAGATCCTTGTTCACTCTCCCAGCTGGGGACAGACCCTAGGAGGTGATGTCTCAGCCCCATCTGCACTAACCTCGTAAAGACCAGAGAGAAAACCCAGGAGTCCTGACTCCCACCCACCCAAGATGGATAGATTGACAGTGGGCGTCTATGGGGATGGATAGATGTCCTGTACATAGTTGTACACAAGTATGTCTCCTTTCTAGCATCTTTTCTTTCTTTTAATGTCTCCTGGCAGTTTGTTGTTGTTATACAAAGGGTCTCTTCTCGTCCTTGCTCCTGTGACGGTGGTGAGAAGTAGCTGGGTGGTTCCTCGCACTGTGACTGGTGGTGGAATGTCCACCGCAATTTGACGTGTTTAGAACTGATCGATTGGTGGAGTTTCAGGGCACAAGAAGGGATCGCTGTGATCGGCATGTCCCCCGGCGATTCCTGGCCCAAGCCCCCACCTTCCGGTCGAACAGAGCAGTTAGAAAGAGAGGCCAAAGCTGGCTTTAAGGACTGTGAGTCCTGGAGAGTTCACCACAGTCCAGAAATCAGGACTGCAACCCCAAAGTATTGTAAAGCTGTGAAATTTCCCCTGGACCTGTCAGTGTCCTGGAGAGGCGGATTGAAGAGGCCAGAGGCCGAGGTGTATGGTTTGAAAGCTCTGTTTGCACAGAAGGGCAGGGACCAGAGGAGAAAGGGCGCATGTTGGGTTATCTCATCCATCCATGACTCATGGAGGGCTCTTCCCTAGCTTTAACTAATGGTCTTGTGATCAAACAGAGGAAGGGACTCGGGGAACTGGCTTCAACTCCAAGGTCTCCCACAGATTCGCTCTGTCACCTTGGGGAAGCCACGTCACCTCTCCATGCCTCAGTTTCCCCATCTGTTCAATGAGGGTAATGATGCTCACTTCACACCGGAGAGCTGAGGTGGGCTGGACTCAGGTTCTGAGGCACTTGGGGAATATTTGTGCCTTGCAAAGGACCAGAGTCTCCTCTCAGCATCACTCGCACAAAGCAGAGCTATTCCAGCGCAGTTGCTCCAGGTTTACACTGGAACGGCCGAGGTCAGAATCCCATTTCTCGTGTTTTTCGCCCGTCGATAGGACACCACTGCAGAATGGGAAGTTAAAGGCAGAGAGAAGGTCAGTGACAGGCCCAAGGTCCCACAGCAGCTGGGAACAGAACCTGAGTCCTCTTCCCCCTTTTTGATGGTTTCTCTTGTATTCTCTTTATTTTTCCAGCGAACCCCACAGCCCCCTCCATCTTCCCCCTGGTTCCCTGCTGCACCAAGACTGGCAATGCGCCCCCGGACACAAGCTTGGCCTGCCTAGTAACAGGCTATTTCCCATCACCAGTGGAGATCAAGTGGAATTCGGGCAAAGTGACCGAGGGGGTCACAACTTTCCCAGAGGTGACGGTGAGCAACGGGCGCTTCACCCAGAGCAGCCTGCTGATCATCCCTGCCAGGCCCCGGCAGGGTGACACCTACCAGTGCGATGTGACACATCAAGGGACAGCAACGACCGAGTCGAAGAAGTTCCCTCAGGAGTGTAAGACACGCGGCAGGGGAGGGCAGCACAGCCAGGCTGAGCTTTTCAAAGCGCCTAGAGGGTCTGGGAGCCAGTGAATCTTAATCCACATCCCGTAGGTGCCTTTGGAAAAACCTCAGCCTGAAAGTCTGGGGAAAGTTTGGCCCAGTGTTGAAACATATTGAGCCCTGGTGCTTTGTCACTGCAGATCTCCTGCCCCCAGTGCCCCCTCCACGGACCCGTGAAGGAGGGAAACCTTAGGGTGAAAGGCACCCGGGGCAGAGACCTACGTTCCACTAAGGGGAGGATCTTTCAGTCCTGCCTAAAGGATTTAGGCACCTGGTTCCCATGGAACTTGGCATGCAAATCCCTTAGGCACCTGGGAAATCTCAGACCCGCAGCTGGGCTGAAGTGGCACCTAAGCCGCATGCTGGCCCCTCTGTGCAGGGGAAAGCTTCGGCTCACTGCCTTTCACCCTCACCCTCACCCTCACCCAACCCAACCGCCTCCCACTGGGGGAGGCAGAACAAAGCCCATTAGCCGTGTCAGTTCAAACCCTCAAAGCAAAACCAGTGCAACTCAGAGCCCAGGGTCCCGGCCACCAGAGCCCCCCAGCGTTCAGCTGGCTGCATGGGGAGCCCCCGCCTTTCCCACTAGGCCACCTTCCCTGCATGGTTCCTAGGCCTCCTGCCTGTCCACATCTAGAGATTCCCCATCAGGCGCTTTCCTCAGCACTGAGCCAGAAGCTTTCCCTGATATAGACAGCAGCAAGCAGCCTCATGGGACTACAATTCCCAGCAACCACTGGCCTTAAAGGGGCCATGGAGCTGAGTGTGTTCCTTGCACTTCGGCTTTTCTGAGGCATCTTTTGAAATGGATACAAGTCCAGACCCGCAAACCTAGGCATTCTGGGCTCCGAACTTCAATGGGTGTAAATCAACTGATCTCTGCTGAAGTCAGTGACACTGAGCCGACTTACATCAGCTGAGGATTTGACCCTTTATCCGTAGTCAGACACAGTCAGTCCTCTCCCAAGTTTTCTTCTGATGCCATGTCATGCTGTACAGCACCATGGTCCCCCTTAAATAGGGGACATTAATTGAGGGAAACATGTTCAAATAAACAAACACAGCTCAAGCTCCAGCTTTGTCGCAGCTGTTTACCAGGGAGAACACACTCCATGCAGCACGTGCAGGAAGAATGCCTGGAGGCTTTTAATATTTGCCTAGATGATTTAAGGGCCCCGTTCCCATTTGTTTTAATCCCTTACATGGCTGTGAAAAATCTCACTGGAAGCTGAGTAAAGTACTCAGTGTAAACGTACCACAACAAGGCTGGTGTTACTCGTGCTGAGAGGACTGTAGAGTTATCTCTCTCTCTGGAAGGGGGCTGGGGATCTACAGAGCGTGACACTGGACTGTGTTTTCCCCTCTCTCTGCTCTCAGGGTGTGGTTCGACAGCACCACCCGAGGTTCACCTCCTGGTGCCCACCTGCGAGGAGAGCTCCACGGAGAGCCAGCTGGAGCTGGTTTGCCTCCTCCTGAACTTCAAACCTGACAAAGCCAACGTGAAATGGCTGGTGAATGGAAAGGAGAGCAGCCCTCCCACCCCGGCCTTTTTCTCTGCAATGGGCACAGACGGCTTCTACATGGGACAGAGCCGCATGAATGTCACCAAGCAGAGCTGGGAGAAGGGGGACGTCTACACCTGCCAAGTGACCCACCCAGCAGTGGGAGCAGAGCTCTCCATGCACAACACCAGCAAGTGCTTGGGTGAGGGGCTGGGCCCGTGCATGGCGGGGAGGTGGGGTGGAGAGTTACTGAGAAACCAGCCCTGCCTAAGGGTAGGTGGGATTTCACCTAGACCCCAATGTGATGGGAGACACAGGAGTGCCATAGAGAAACTGGTGCTGTAGGTGGATGGGAAGAGAAAGAGATACAATGGCTGGCTGGATGGGAGGGACGCTAGGAGGGTTCTGCTGGAGGTGGAGGGATAGATTAAATTCGATTAGATTTCAATCGTCTTTTTCTGCCTTTCCGCATTATTTGAACTGGTCAATGACATCTCTTTGCATTTCTCAGCCTGCCTCAGAAGCTCACTTGACCCAACCATCTACTTAACCAAACCCTCCTATGAAGACGTCATCAAAAATTCTGGTCATGTTACCTGTCTAGTTCTGGGCTTTGACTTAGCAGCCAGTAGAATCGCATGGAAAGTGGATGGTCAAGTCAGCTCTGCGGCGAAGACAGAAGCCCCCAAGAAGAACAGCAACGGGACCAGCAGCCTGGTCAGTTCTCACCCTGTGTCGCTGGCACAATGGGGACAAGACACCCAATTTACCTGCAAAGTGACCACACCCTGTTCTGGAGAATTAACGCAGGACATAACCATGAGCAATACAGGTGAGGAGCCTTGGCATCTCAAAGGGAAAGGCAAACTCCGGTCACTGTGAATTGGGATTGGAGGGTGAAACTCACCCCAGCACACGTCCTAGGCAGCCTTTATGTCCCAGTTAACCCTCCAAGAAGGACTTTAGCGGCACCTAGGCGCTCAGCACAGGGGTGTGAGCAGGTAGAATTAGTATTTCCTCTGTGAATTTCTCATTCTCAATCTCTCACTAATTTCCACTTGCACAGTTTTCCCAGGATTCCCTTCCTGATCATTAAATTCCAGCTCCTCTAGGAATTTCATTCCCTCGGCTCCCTGAAAAACGTGGATGTGGCCTGTTAGGGACTCTGATCTGACGTGCGTCTGTACTTCTTACCTCTGGAAATCAGGCTGGTGCTTGTCACTCACCATCTGGCCTTTATGGGATATTTCGGGTGAGACTCTCTAAGAGTCTCCATTGGAGTAAGATGCCCAAATCCCATTGAAATACCCATGTTGTCCAAGTCCGTAAGGCAGCCTTTGAAAATCTCAATTGTGTTGAATTTTGCTGGGAGCATTTGAAGGAGGGAAGAGGCTCCGTCGGAGTGAGAAATGGGTTGATGACCCAATGTCACGATGATGCATGATGGAGACTTCGGTGAAGAGGAGATTCAATGTTTGGGGTGAGAGGTCAGGTTTGGGACGCAGGACCAGCTGAAAGCCCTCTGCCCCTCTGCGTTACTGTAAAGCCAAACTGAGGATAATGATCCTGATGATGATCTTGAAGGGGATGAAGATTGTGTCGATGACAATGAAGAGGGAAATGAAAATGCTGAAGGAGAAAAAATGTTAGATTGCTGGAGAAGATGAAGATAAAGAGGAAGGAAGTGATTATGAAGATAAGGGAGGTGAAGAAGATGAATATGACAATGGTGATGAAGACGAAGATGATGGTGTTAAGTTGTTGCCGTTTAAGGTTGAAGATTGAGAAGCTCACTGTGCATTCTGTGGGGAAGGTTTGGGAGTTCAGCTGAGTTCTTGGGTGAAGGTCCAGGCTCTTTGAGTTTCAAGGGAGATGATGCTCAGTGGTTGGGTTTTTATTTTGCCTGGTCTAGCTTCACACGTACCCTGAACAACTGCCCTCCCTGGCCCCTTCACACAGTAATAGCTGCTGGAGCTAAGTCCTTAACTTAGACATGCAAAGCAAGTCTTCTTCTTCTCTTGCCCCTCTTCCTTTTCATTTAGGCATCAGGAAGAAGGAGCCCTCAGTCACCATCTCCCGGTCCTACCACGAAGACATCTCCGGGAATAGAGTCTCCCTGACTCTCATCTGTGAAGCTAGTGGCTTTTACCCAGCAGAGATCAGCATCTCATGGTTGAAGAACAACTCCCCAGAACTCAAGTCGAGTTACAATAATGGCCCTGTGTCAGGAAGTGGCACTTTCTCTGCCTACAGCATCCTGAAGGTTGAGCAAAGTCAAGGAGAAGGAAATTATACCTGCGTGGTGCATCACCCGGCCATAGAAGAGCCCAAGAAGGTTGTGGAAAAGGTGTCCCTTGGTAAGTGGATTCTCAGAGGCAGGTATTAGTTTGGGGATGTCCACACGCTTTCTGATGTCATCCAGCCAATGGCATGAACATCTGCATGACTGCATGTGAACCCTGGTGGGAGGAGTGGCAATGAAGGATTTCTATCTCCATTATGATGCCATATCAGATTGAGAAGCTGATGAATTCATGCAAATAAAGGAGAGAAACCCCTCAGTTCTATTGTCCCACAGTGGGGCTTGGGCATGCATATGAATCTGGACTCCCAGCTCCAGCAGGATCCACTTTACAAACTTATTTCATGAGCCAGACCGTGCATATCCTTCAGAGAACATTCAAGAGAGGCCTTTGTCCCTGGGTGCCAGGGCTCCAATGAGTCTGGGCTCCCTGGCTGAGACTTCTAAAGCGATTCAAGTTCTGCCCTCCCCCATCGATTTGCAGTGGGAGTTGGGGGACTCATGCCCTGAGGGATCTTGGCAGATGATGGGTGTGAAACCTAAATAGCCTTTCTGCCTGTGCATGGGGTAGGGATTTAGGGAACACAAGTTCCGTCCTCAGTCCTGGGTGTGGTGAGGTGTTTAGTTGTTAGATCGGGGGGTCTGGGTGCCAGGCATGACCATGGGCAGGTCATTTGTCCTCTGTGTCCCAGCTGCCATCTCTGGGAAACAGGGATAACCATGCTGAGCTCAGGAGCGCCATTAAGCTCATGAATTTCAGGCCAGAAGTACCCTGAGTTTAGCAACCATGGCAGGTCTGGCCCCAGCCATGTTTTCTGCAATGGGGCTTTCTCCTAACAAAACTGGAGACCTTTAGATTTGCTCCTGGCTTCCAGAGACCCAAATAACCATAATGGGAATCAGGAATCTCAATCCTTCGGTTGGCTGGAAAATCTCAGCCATTGTTCCTGCTGCTCCATAAGATGAGGGTCCCACCCCTTCCACCAGGGAACCCAGTGCCCTATTTACAAGTCCAATGATGCTCAGCCCCTTTCCCAAACAGCCCCTGGGCTCTGCACCCCTGAGAGAGAGGCACTCAGTTACCACCTGGTGCCCGTTTAAATATTTGCTCAGCCCAGCCCTCAACGCCTCCTCCTGCCCCCACCAGGTGTCAGCAACTGTAATCAACATCCTCTGGAGGTGTCTCTCCTCCCCCCTTCCCTGGAGGACCTCTACATAGCACAGAAAGCCACCATCAGTTGTTTGGTGAGTGGCATGGAGACCCCCGGCAGCCTGGAGATCTCCTGGAACCGGGGTAGCGGGGGCCCATTGGCCGTGGTCTCCAGGGATCCTGTGCTGCAGGAAGATGGCACCTACAGTGTAACCAGCATCCTGCGGGTGTGCGTGGAGGAGTGGCAGGCAGGGGAGGAGTTCACCTGCACCGTGAAGCACCAAGACTTCCCGTCAGCCATTGTCAAGACCATTCACAAGAGTCACAGTAAGAACTCAGCCTTTCCCCTGTAGGGGGCGCCAGCTTCAATGGGGCCGCATGCTGGGGGAGTGGCTGGCACAGAGTGTGGGGAATGGGACGTGGGACCTTCTGTCTCTAGGGGGCCCCAGCTCTGATCCGGTTTCAGGTGTTTGGATGGGGAGTTACAAATTTGTGGGTGGGATGAAATGTGCAAATTGATGAGAGAGAAGGGGATGGAGAGTCAGGACTCCTGGGTTCTTTTTCTGTCTCTGGGAGGGGAGTGGGATGTAGTGGGCTAGAACAGGGAGACTGGAGGCTGTGACACCTGGGTTCTAGCCCCTTTTCATGGAAGGGATTTGGATCTAGTGGGTTAGTGTGGCCCGAACTCCTGGATTCTGTCTATGGGTCTGGGAGGAGCATGGGAGGGGTCTAGTGGGATATTGCTGGGCGATGAAGGTGGGGAATGGTAGCCAGGACTCTGGGTCCCAATCCTTAGCATTAAGCCTTTGCTGTTTCTCATGGCAGTGGTCTCCCTCCGGGCCCCTTCTGTCTACATCTCCCCTCCTCATGCTGAGGAACTGGCTCTCCAGGAATCAGCCACCATCACCTGCCTGGCCTCTGGGTTCCGGCCCAGAGACATCTTGGTGACATGGACCCAGCAGGATCGGCCCGTGCCCCAGGAAGCCTACACCAACGTTGGCCCCATGCAGGAGGCTGGGAAGGAAGAGCGCTATTTCATCTACAGCAAGCTCAATGTCTTGGCGTCCGAATGGGAGCGGGGGGACATCTACGCCTGTGTGGTGGGGCACGAGGGTCTGCCCATGACCTTCATCCACCGGAGCGTGGACAAAGCCTCTGGTAAACCCACCGCTGTCAATGTCTCTGTGATCTTGTCCGACACCGACGTCACTTGCTACTGAGGATCAGAGCCCCACGGGCTCCTCACGGCGTATCTGGGGTGGCCATGGAACATCGTGGGGTCTGGAATTCCTCTGAGCCTGTGTGTAAAGCTGTGTTAGCTCTGGTGTACAGAGCATGGCTGTGTGTGGAATATGCCCAAATAAAATGCACCATGCTAGAGCTTGTGATGAAAGGTTTATCCTCTGGCTGAGACTGTCCATGCGTCTTATCTATCAACCCACGCTTCCTCCCACAATATCTAAATGTATCTATCCACCCCTCTTTCTTTTATTCTTTTGCTCTAGCCATCCTCCTTTCCTCATGGATTGTCTACATCAATTCATCCTTCCACAGGATCCATCCATCCATCCTACCCTCTGCAGCACCTGTCTCTTTGATTCCACCATATCCATCGATTCATGCATGGAAAATCATGCCATGTTCTCTCTGCATCCATCCATCCATCCTCTGCAGTGCATGTTTCTACCTGCCCACCCCTCTGCAGGGAGTTGCTATCCATCCATTGTTATTGATGATATTGCAGCTCCTAGATGTCCTAACTGAGGTTAGGGCCCCATTGGATGAGCACTACATGAACAGACGTAGAGCAAACGTCCTGGAACCAAGCAGAGAAAGGCTGGGAGGGGATATTTTGGCACAAAGGGATTAAAATTGGGACACTGAAAAGGAGTGAGACACTCAATTCTGACTGCAATTGTGAGTTTATTTCACTGGCACCTCATTTCCTCAAAGTCCTTTAAAGACCCCAGACTAAGTGGCTTGTATCTGGTCACACTGCAGGTCAGTGGTAGAGGTGGAAATAGAGCCCTGATTTCCCATCTCCAAGACTTGTTTCCTAACCGTTGCATCTGTCTAGCAATGTAGTCCTAGCCAATCTGGCATCAGAACTCCTTGGACATGCTTCCTCACCGGACCACATTAGGTGAGAGGCAGAGCCCCCAGAAATCTGGTGTTATGTCTGCCGGGAGCTAGGCGGCGGGTGAGACTGAGTTAGGAGCCTCCATTCCCACCAGCCCTATCCCTGGATGTATGAACACGGGGTGGGGTGCAGGGGAACCCCTCTGGCATCAACCACTGTTGGAAGACAGGGTCCTGGGGTAGCTGGACCATTGGTCACATGCACTGTGGCCATTCTCTTGTCCAATATTCAAAAGAAGGTTGAAAAATTGGAGGAGGTACAAAAGAGAGCTAGAAAAATGTTTAGAAGGATGGAGAAAATGGCTTCCAGTGAGAGACAGGAGGAGACGAATTGGCTGAAAGAGACATTCAGGGGATGGCCTCATGGATATGTATAAGTACCTCCATGGGGAGAAAGTACCAGGCAGTAAAGGTCTGTAACTTAGTATAGAGAGGCTTAAGAGGAGCCAATGGCTGGACAGATACAAATGTAGAATAAAGCAGTGCAGGGTAGATCAGGGTTGTGCTGACACTGCAGATTCAGTCTGCCAGACTGTCCTGGCCTCACCACAATGCGGGCTAATTGCCAGAGTCTACGTGGCATCCCTTGGGTTCTGGGCTGTGTGGCCTAATGGGCTGAGAGAATATGGCCACCCATGAGCAAAGAGCAGTGTGGCCTTGTCAAGGTTTTTTTCCCCCACTTTGAACATTAGAGTACAAATGTGGGGACCTGCATGAACACTTCTAAGCTTAATTACTAGCTTAGATCTGGTAACACTGCCACCACCCAGAAATTTCAGTGTCTAAGACACTACCTGTCCCCCCAAAACTTTCCCCTCCCTGGGCAGCCTTGAGGGACTTCTCCAATTCTTTGGGGAACACAGATCCAAACCCCTTGGATCTTAAAACAAGGAGAAATTAACCATCCCCCCTTCTTTCCCCCCCCCAATTCCTGGGGAGTCCAGACCCAATCCCCTTGGATCTTGAAAGAAGGAAAAATCAATCAGACTCTTAAAAAGAAAGCTTTTAATTAAAGAAAGAAAGGTAAAAAATATCTCTGTAAAATCAAGATGGAAAATGCTTTACAGGGTACTCAGATTCCTATAGACCAGAGGGACCCCCCCTCAGCCTTAGATTCAAAGTTACAGCAAACAGAGGTAAAAATCCTTCCAGCAAAAAGAAACGTTCACAAGTTAAGAAAACAAACATAAGACTAATCCGCCTTGCCTGGCTGTTACTTACAATTTTGAAACATGAGAGACTGATTCAGAAAGATTTGGAGAGCCTGGATGTACGTCTGGTCCCGCTTAGTCCCAAGAGCAAACAACACCCAAAACAAAGAACACAAACAAAAATTTCCCTCCACCAAGATTTGAAAGTAACTTGTCTCCCTATTGGTCCTCTGGTCAGGTGTCATTCAGGTTCACTGAGCTTCTTAACCCTTTACAGGTAAAAGAGACATTAACCCTTGACTATCTGTTTATGACAGGCCTAGTGCCCAGGGTCAATATATCAACCCTTAAGTGCAGGATTTTGTTTCCTAGGGGTTAGAATGAATACAGCAGCCCTTGAGTGCTGGGGAGCATGGCCTAGCAGCCAAAGTGAATAGAGAGGCCCTCAAATGTAGGGGAGTGTAGTGTAATGGCCAAACCCAGGGGCCATCACTAGATGGGGTGATGGCCAGGTGTCAAGGTTTTTTCCCCCACTTTGAACTTTATGGTACAAAAAGTGGAGACCTGCCTGAACACTTTTAAGCTTAATTACTAGCTTAAATCTGCTACGCTGCCACCAGCCTTAAAACAAGGAAAAATCAATCAGGTTCTTAAAAAGAAAGCTTTTAATTAAAGAGAGAAAAGGTAAAAATTATTTCTGTAAAATCAGGATGGAAAATGCTTTACAGGGTACTCAGATTCATATAGACTAGAGGGACTCCCCTCCCCCCTAGCCTTAGATTCAAAGTTACAGCAAACAGAGGTAAAATCCTTCCAGCAAAAAGACACATTTACAAGTTAAGAAAACAAACATAAGACTAATCCGCCTTGCCTGGCTATTACTTACAATTTTGAAACATGAGAGACTGATTCAGAAAGATTGGAGAGCCTGGAATGATGTCCCGTTCCTCTCAGTCCCGAGAGCGAACAATGAACCAAACAAAAAGCACAAACAAAGATTTCCCTCCATCAAGATTTGAAAGTATCTTTTCCCCCTGTTGGTCCTCTGGTCAGGTGTCAGCCAGGTTTACTGAGTTTCTTAACCCTTTACAGGTAAAGGAGACATTAAACCTTAACCATCTGTTTATGACACCAGGGTAGGGGGACAGGGGCCCACTCAACTCCACCGGGTCCTGACCCAGGGCCCTAGCAGTGGTGGAATGGTCCACCAGTGGGTCAGTGGGGAGTCATAGAATCATAGACTCAAAGGTCTGGAAGGGACCTCGAGAGCTCATCTAGTTCAGTCTCCGTACTCATGGCAGGACTAAATATTATCTAGACCATCCCTGAGAAATGTTTGTCTAATGTGCTCTTAAAACCCCCCAATGATGGAGATTCCACAACCTCCCTAGTCAACTTATTTCAGTGCTTAACCACTCTGACAGGAATCCTGTGGCACCTTATAGACTAACAGACGTTTTGGAGCATGAGCTTTTGTGGGTGAATACCCACTTCCTCAGATGCATGACATGCATCTGAGGAAGTGGGTATTCACCCACGAAAGCTCATGCTCCAAAACGTCTGTTAGTCTATAAGGTGCCACAGGATTCTTTGCTGCTTTTACAGATCCAGACTAACACGGCTACCCTCTGATACTTGACACTCTGACAGGAAGCCTTTTCTAATGTCCAGCTCACACCTCCCTTTTTTGCAATTGAAGTCCATTGCTTCTTGTCCTATCCTCAGATGTTAAGGAGAACAATTTTTCTCCGTTCTCCTTGTAACAGCCTTTTATGTTCTTGAAAACGGTTATCATGTCCCCTCTCAGCCTTCTCTTTTCAAGACTAAACAAACCCAGTTTTTAATCTTCCCTCACAGGTCATGTTTTCTAGACCTTTAATCATTTTTGTTGCTCTTCTCTGACTTTCTCCAATTTGTCCACATCTTTCCTGAAATGTGGTGCCCAGAACTGGACACAAGACTCCAGTTGAGGCCTAATCAGTGTGGAGTAGTTTGGAAGAATGACTTCTCGTGTCTTGTTTACAACTGCCCTGATAATATGTCCCAGAATGATGTTCACTTTTTTTGCAACAGTGTTACACTGCTGACTCATGCTTAACTTGTGATCCACTATGACCCCCAGATCCCTTTCTGCAGTGTTCCTTCCTAGACAGTCATTGCCCATTTTGTATGCGTGCAACTGATTGTTCCTTCCTAAATGGAGTATTTAGCATTTTTTCTTATTGAATTTCATCCTATTTCCTTCAGACCATTTCTCCAGTTTGTCCAGATCACTTTGAATTTTAATGCGATCCTCCAAAGCACTTGCAACCCCTCCCAGCTTGGTATCATCTGTAAACTTTATAAACGTGTACTCTGTATGCTCTTATCTAAATTATGGATGAAGATCTTGAACAGAACCAAACCCAGAACTGATCCCTGTGGGACCCCACTCATTATACCCTTCCAGCATGACTGTAAACCACTGATAACTACTCTCTGGGAATGGTTTTCCAACCAGTTATGCACCCACCTTATAGTAGCTCTATCTAGGTTGCATTTCCCTAGTTTGTTTATGAGAAGGTCATGCAAGACAGTGTCAAAAGCCTTACTAAAGTCAAGATATACCACATCTACCACTTCCTCCCTATCCACAAGCCTTGTTACTCTGTTAAAGAGAGCGAGCTGGTTGGTTTGACATGATTTGTTCTTCATAAATCCATGTTGTTACTTATCATCTTATTTTCTTCTACATGTTTGCAAATTGATTGCTTAATTATTTGCTCCATTATCTTTCTGGGTACAGAAGTTAAGCTGCTTGGTCTGTAATTCCCTGGGTTGTCCTTATTTTCATTTTTATAGATGGGCACTCTATTTGCCCTTTCTGGTCTTCTGGAATCTCTCCTATCCTCCCTGACTTTTCAAAGATAATCGCTAGTGGCTCAGATATCCTCAGACAGCTCCTTGAGTATTCTAGGACGCATTTCATCAGGCTCTGATGACTTGAAGCCAACTAATTTATCTAAGTAATTTTTACCTTATTCTTTCCCTATTTTAACCTCTGATCCTACCTCATTTTCACTGGCATTCACTATGTTAGACGTCCAGTCGCCACCCACCTTGTTGGTGAAAATCGAAACACAGACATCATTAAGCAACTCTGCCATTTCTGTATATTCTGTTACTGTTTTTTTCCCCTCATTGCAACACTGCAACATGCTGACCTTACACGGGTGGGAGATACCCCTCCCTCCACCTCCCTGGGACACTTCCGACCAGGCTTCCTGAATCTGCAGTCCATATTACGTCGGTATCTCCAGGCTCCTCGGAACTGGTAATTCCCTGAGACTCTGTCTATAGCTTGTCAGCTGTAGGCAACAGGTCTCTGGTCTGTGTCTTGAGATCTCAGCCTTCTACGGGCAAGGGCTCTAATGGCTCCGGGGCTGGAGCCTCGACCAAGCGTCCTTCCTCCTTGGCAGTCTGTGCAGACTGAGCTGGGCTGCTCTTCTTTATACCAGCATAGCATTTGGAGTGTGCTTAGCATGTTCCGAGGGGCAGGACTTCCTCCACCCATAGGGTGGGATTAACACTTTCCTGGCTAGTGCGGGTATGCGCACCCCGTCTTAGGCAAGAAATCTGGAAGGGAACCACTGGAACTAACTTCCAGTGGAAGTGGTGGAGTCTCCATCTCGAGATTTGAACATCCAGCCTGGGGTCCATTCTGGAAAATATGCTCCCAACAAAGACAAGTCATTGGGCTCCATAGAGGGGTAGCTGGGTTAGAGTCCCTGGCCTGTGATATAGAGGAGGTCAGGCTTGTTACTGTCATGGTCCCTTCTTGCCTTAAGATCTAGAAAAGCACCGTCAAGGTTTCAGAGCTAAGAAGGTAACATCAATTATCTACCACTGAACTCTATGGCCCAGGCCTTATAGCGCACTGGTGGGTGAATAAAGATTTCAGCTGACACATCCAGACAGCTGAGGCTTCTCCTGGCAGCCCTTTGATTGCCCAGGTGTGTACTAAGTTGAGGAGGCTCCAGGCCATTTCCCAGTCGACGTTCATGCCATTGACAAGACGCATGGATGAGCTCAGGGAATGCTGGGCTGTGAGTCCTTCCTACTCTTGGGAACAGGTTCCCAATGGAGCCCAGGCTGGTGGTGAGTGAAAGAGGCTCCTACCGAGTGGTATCCTATGTGGAATGAGTTGGGAGAGCTTTTACTCAGTCCCCATGAGATGCCTTCATTCCCCATGGTGCCGCTACTGCCCGGGAACCGGTCCCAGCACAACTCAAGCTGGCATTGACTGGGAAGATGCTGCTGTCTGATGGGTGTGCCTGGCCCCATTGAGTTCTGTACTGACAGGTCTCAGCCCAGTTCCCTGGCTGGCCAAGGGAGGGGGAGGGCATGCTCGGGGAGGGGTGTGTAGTGCTGCTGGCTGGAGTTTGCAAAGAAGCCAAAGAGTGTGAAATGTAATGGAAGCTGGGGGCTGAAATCCGTGAGGCTGCTCTGAGAATTGCAGCCTGTGACAAGGAGTCTCCACCTGCAGCCCACCCAGTGTCCCCTGGCAGGGAGCCCTCTGTCTCTGGCCCTGGACAGGAGCTCCTGCCAAGAGCACAGACCGGAGCTCCCTGCTGTGCCCACTCAGCTCCTTGGCTTAACGAAGAGGCCTCTTAAACCGGCCCCTTTATCTCACCCCCAGCTCCTCACTGCCCAGTGGAGGACCAAGGCATCGATGCTGAAGGAGGAGAGGAGGAATCTGACGGTCTCTGGACACCTGTTGCCTTCATTGCTCTCTTCCTGCTCAGCCTGTTGTACAGCGCTGGCGTCACGCTGCTTAAGGTAACAGCAACTGCTACCTTCATGGTCACACTTCGCTGCTTCTAGCAATAACCAGTGCTCAGTAATCTATCCCAGCCCATCGGTATGCAGCCACCAGCCATCAGCCGTCCTTGGGAACTACCCAGTCACCCACAGTCAGTGATGAAATTCAGCGAGGACAAATGCAAGGTAACCACTTGGGAACGAAGAACCAGTAGCCCACATGCAGAACGGGAACTGACTGTGGAAAGGGATCTGGGGTCAGACTGCATCACAAGCTAAATATGAGTCAATAATGTAATGTTGTTGGGGAAAAACCAAATTCTGGGCTGTATTAGCAGGAGTGTTGTGAGCAAGACACAAGCAGTAATTCTTCTGCTGTGTTCCGCACTGATACGGCTTCAGCTGGAGCCTTGTGTCCAGTGGTGGGCACCACATTTCAGGAAAGATGTGGAAAAGTTGGAGACAGGCCATAGGAGAGCAACAAAAATCATTTAAGGGCTAGAAAACATGAGCTGTGAGGGGAGATTGAAAGAACTGGGGTTGTTTAGTGTGGAACAGAGAAGACTGGGATGGCCGGGGCGGGGGAATGACATGGTAACATTTCTGAAATACATAAAAGGTTGTGACAAAAAGGAGGGTGAAAATTGCACTCGTTATCCTGTGAGGACAGGACAAGAAGCAATGGGCTTAGACTGCAGCCAGGGCAGTTTAGTTTGGACACTGGAAAAAACTTCCTAACTGTCAGGCTGGGTAAATAGCGGAACAAATTGTCCAGGGAGGTTGTGGAGCCTGCATTGTTGGAGGTTTTTAGGAACAGGTTAGAGAAATACCTGTCAGGGATGGACGAGTTATTACTCAGTCCTGCCCCACGGCAGGAGATGGGACTAGGTGACCTCTCCAGGTCTCTCCCAACGATCAATCAGAGGTAATCAGGAATGATTATATATTAATAATCAACCACCCATCATCCCTAATGAGCGAGTTCCCATCAACATTAACTCAGCAGTGATCAATAAATGAGAATCAAGAGTCTATTATCAATTCCAATCATTTATCACTGAGAAATCAATAATCAGGGATTGGCTATTTCTGGTCAGTGCCTAGTGATCTGTAATTAATGCTGAGTAGCCGTTAATCAGCAATTAATTATCAATAATCAACTCTCACAGATCAGTAATTTATGTTAATCAAGGATCAAGCATCAACCATTAATAAGCTGCTAGTAATTATTAACTGACCATAATCACTTATCCATAATCAGCAATGAATGATCAATGACCAAAAAGGAATGATCACTAATTAAGAAGCCTGAAGAAATGTTCAAGGACTAATGAGCGTCAATCACTAACCACTCAGCCATGATCACTAAGGATCTGTAGTGGGGCCCAGATGCACAAAGGGCCATAGCAGCCTGTGAAGCCGGTTCTGTGGTGGGGACATGGTGCCGGGACCTGGAACCAGAAGCAGAATCGGCTTAGACAGCCGTGTCTCCCCAGGGAGTTGGTGTACGGCACCCGCTGGGCAATGGCTGTTCCCTGAGGCTGTTTGACAAGGCCGGTGTCTCTGTCTGGAAGTTGAGCTCCGGCTCAATGCAGAGACCCTGGCAGGATTCAGGTGTGACTGGGCCGGGTCCATGGCCCGGGCTACACAGCAGGACAGGCTAGATGGTCATAACAGTCCCTTCTGGCCTTGCTCTCCTAGTGTAGGATGCTGCCCGTGAGCCCAACACTGGGTCCAATGGCACCGGCCGAACCCCTCTGCTCTCTGTGTCCCACAGGTGCGGTGAGTGCCCGGCTCCGGGCTCCTAGGAGGTGTACAGCATTGCTTCATCCTCTTCATTCCCTCCCTCCATCGTCAGCCCTCCCAGGCTCCTGCCCTCTCTCCAGACCCCTGGAGGGACAAAGTTCCACAGCAACTCAGAGGGCGCGACAACGGCCGCTGAAGGGTCTGAACTTTGCAGAGCACAGAGCAGGGAGGGCAGAGTCCTTCCCTGGATGTCCCCAAGGGGCAGCCCGTGCTGGAGCTTGAACTCAGCCCCATTCCCCTCCATCCTCCACCCCTGTCCCATGGCAAGGACCGGATTTCCTTGTGCGCGTGTGTGTGCGTGCGTGCACATGCATCTGTGTCCCAAGTTCTGGTCAACCTGGAATCTGTCAATGGCGAAGAGTCTCACTGGCTCCTTTCTTTAACTTGCAACTTACACAGGAATTTTAAGTTTGTTCCAAAATAAAATGAGTTCAAAATTGGTAGCTGCATTTCAAGATGGATTTTGGGAGATTTAACAAAGGAGAATGCTAGCCGCTGTATGTCTAAGTCCCCTGGTATTTGTCTACGCATCCGTCCATCCTGATATATACACATCTTTTTCTTTCTTTCTTTCTTTCTTTCTTTCTTTCTTTCTTTCTTTCTTTCTTTCTTTCTTTCTTTCTTTCTTTCTTTCTTTCTCATGCATGCCACCCTATCTGATCAGTGGCTTTCTCTGCCCCAGAGATCTCCCCTTCCTGCTCCTCCGTCCCAGTCTGTATAGGCTGAGGGACGTGGCCCCAGTTCTCTGGGTTTGTAGCTAGACCCCTATCTCCCATTGGGGCCAGTTCAGCGGGCACCTGTCATTTTATTCTCCATGCCCGGAGGCGCCCTTACAGACACGACATACCCCTCTGGAGGGCATCAGGGGTCCCTGAAAGTCCAGGATGGAGGTTATGAATGAGATGGAGCCTGATTTATTTATTTATTTATTTATTTATTGTCACTCAGTGCACACAACAAAAGTCACACACACACACACCACCCACAAAAATCCCAATGAAGAGCTAAATATGCAACATACAGCATGACAGACACAACTCTGGCTATGGTCCTGCCCCAGGGCGGGGGGCTGGCTGGCACAGGGGGTGGGGAAGGGACGTGAGGCCTTTCCCCTCTAGAGGCGCTGGCTCTGATCCAGCCCCAGAGCAGGACTGTTGGGTTCAGGAGGGTGGGAAGTGGGAGAGGGGTTGTTTCCTCGCTAGGGGCGCTGGTTCCCTGCATGAGACGAGTTGTCCAGTCTCAGCCAAGCTCCGAGCAGGGCAGCATCCCTAGTGGCTGAGGGCTGATTAGGCCATGTGGGGTGAGGTCCTGTCTCCCCCCCGAGGGGTCTCCCAGGGGCACAGCGCTGGCGGGGGGCAGCTGTGGGACTCAGGGCGTTGTCGCCAATGGAGCCAGGAGCCCCGAACCCTTGTCTCTGGGCAGATGGGGGCAGCAGCTTTTACACCACGCGCTGGATCACGTTCTTGTACTCGGGGCCACTCGCCTTCTTCAGCTGCACCAGGGTGGAGAAAAACCACTTCACCTGCAGTGGGGCAGAGAGAGGAAGGGTGAGAGGGGTCAGTGCTGGGGGGAGCTGCTCTGTCTGTCTGTGTCATTCCTTCCTGCTTTTCTGTCTGTGTCTCATTCATTCAGTCTCTGTCTTATTCACCCATTCTCCTTTCTCCTTCATTCTTCTCTTCTTTCTTTCCCCTCCACGCTGCCCTCTACTGTGCTAAAGGCGTTAATTCCTTCGTTCCTACCTTCGTTCTCTCTCTCACCTTGAACAGGGTCACGGTTGCGCTGTAGCACACGCTCAAGAGGAAGAGGGTGATGAAGACCGAGATGCTTGACCAGAGTCCATCCAGCTCCTCATCCTCGTCCTCGCTGCAAAACTCACCTGACACGATCACCTCTGTTGAGGAGAGAGAAAGAGACATCAGCTCGGACTCAGCCACTGTGACAGAAAGAGCTCGGACTGTGTGTCCAGCACCAACCTGCCTATCCC
Organism: Gopherus evgoodei; assembly: GCF_007399415.2. Lineage (NCBI taxonomy): Eukaryota > Metazoa > Chordata > Testudines > Testudinidae > Gopherus > Gopherus evgoodei. Next base: position 151,284 of record NW_022060060.1, read on the forward strand.
CTTCTCTATCCATCCTTCCATCCCTCCCCCATTCCCGCTCCAGACACATCCAGCCATCCATCCTCACACACCCCTCCACCAATCCATCCATGACCACACACCCCTCTAACCATCCATTTCTAGATACAACCATCCATCCATGACCACATATCTCTCTACCCATCCATTTCTACATACAACCATCCATCCATCCCCACATACCCCTCGATCCATCCGTCCACCCATGACCACACACTCCTCCATCTATCCATCTCTAGATATAACCATCCATCCATCCCCACACACCCCTCCACCAATCCACCCATGACCGCACACCCCTCCACACATCCATTTCTAGATACAACCATCCATCCATGACCACACACACCTCTACCCATCCATTTCTAGATACAACCATCCCTCCATCCATCTGTCCATCCATGACCACACACCCCTCCATCTATCCATCTCTAGATATCATCCATCCATCCCTACACACCCCTCCTCCCATCTATCTCTAGACACAGCCCTCCATTCATCAAACCATCCATTACACACATCTTCACTTGCTCTCTCCCTTTGCACACCCTCTCTCTCCCTCCATTCCCACAAGAGAGGTGGCTCAGGATCCCTTAGAGGGTAAATTCATAGGTGTGTGTGAGGTGCCAGGATGCGGCCACAACAGAGGAGCCTGCTAAAGACCAGGATGGCTGGATTTCACACGTGTACCTCTATGACACTGGTCCCAATGTACCTAAACACTCAGGAGTCACTTCTGATGGAACACAGCAACCTCTGGGGCTGTTTATTTGGGGCTCCCTTGGGTGGCACTGGGACGGTGGCATCTGGTGGCTGTTTATAGAGGTGGTCTCTCAGCCAGCACTGAGATGTGCCCCCTTTGGGGTGGCACACAGGGGCTGTTTAGATAGGGACCCTTTGCCTAAATGCCAAGCTGTAGCTGGCGTGGGGTGTGCTGATCACTGTTGCATTGATGAACAGAGTCATGAGTAATTTAATGATGGGGAGGCTCATGTTTATCTCTCAGAGGAAAGATGGTGCCCCCTGTATCACAGCACCCCTAGCATAGCAGTGGGGGCATTGAGGTCAGCTCTGACTGTGAGGGGAGATCACCCCATACTGAGCCCACTCCAGGTGTGCATGGCTTCTGGGTGATGCAGGCCTCACTCCCCAGGTAAAGGGGGCTCAGAGGATTTGGCTGGAGTTGGTAGCTGCTTCTTAGACGTGGGAGAGGTATCCCCATATAAACTGACTCCCGCATACCCCACCCCAGAGTGAAACGTATCCCAGTGCCGGGGGAGGGGTCCGTGAATAACCAGACGCCATGTTCCACCCCAGAGAGGACACAACTCAGCACAGGGTGAGAGATTCCTGTAACACCTGTCCCAAGGACAGCTGTATCTTAGAGCTGGCTGCGAGTGGAGGGAGAACAGGCTGCGTGGCTGCCTCTGGGTGCATGTCTGTGTCTCTCTGTGTTGTGTGTCTCTCTGTGTGTACAAACACGACAGCTCAGGTGGGAGGGTCCCTGGGTCATGCCATGTTACAGGTTTGTCCATCTGTACCAGATCTCTCTCTCTCTCTCTCTCTCTTTCTCAGCAACCCCCCCACTCCCTTACTGTGTGTGCCCCTGCGCTGCCCCAGGGTAACAGCATCCGGCGAAGTGAGTATTCACCCAGGAAAGCTCACGCTCCAATATGTCTGTTAGTCTTTAAGGTGCCACAGGACTCTCTGCTGCTTTTACAGCCCTAACACTGCCGCTGCTGCTACCCACCCTTTGGCACCACGTGCTGAGCGCTGGGCTTGGCACTGGTGTGGTCAAGCCCTGCGCTCGCCCATCCAGCCCTGAGGCTGACACACACACACGGGTGCATGTGGGTGCCCTGTTGGGGCTAGGTAGGAGATGGGGCTCACGTGCGGGGCCATAGATGAGTCTGCCTCCTCTGTCCTACTCCCACGTCACCAGCCCTAGTGAGACTTTAGGTGAGTCCCTGCTTAGTGTCTGCTCCAGATAACAGCCCTACTAGTGCTGCTGCTTTGCGAGCACTGGGTGCCCGAAGCTGATCCCTGGTGTGGGGTGTTTGCTGTCTGTTGCCCCATGACCCCCTCCCCAGCTACCACAGAGGGCTGGGGTGGAGGGAGATCCCTTAGTTTCTTAGCTAGCTGGGGAGGTGTATGTAGGGGTCAGGGAATTTGAATTGCCCTCGCTCCACTGACTCAGTCTCAAAATTCTCCCTGCTCCTCTTTGGGGTGGGATGGGATGTGAGATAAATGTTGACCCTGACACAGCGACCCTCTGGGCATGCACAGGTTCTAGCCTAGAGGACCCTGTCTCAGTGGGATCCTAGAGATTGCTTAGCCATCCACCCATCCATCCTTCCTCATCCATAAATATCCATATATCCCCATATCTTCCACCCATCCCTCCTGATCTGTACCATGCATCCATCCTTCCTCATCCATAAACGTCCATCCATTCCTATCTCTTCCATCCATCCCTCCTGATCTGTACCATCCATCCATCCCTATATCTTCCATCCATCCCTCCTGATCTGTACCATCCATCCATCCCTATATCTTCCATCCATCCCTCCTGATCTGTACCTTCCTTCCTCATCCATAAACATCCATCCATCCCTATATCTTCCATCCTTTCCTCCTGATCTGTACCATCCATCCATCCTTCCTCATCCATAAACATGCATCCATCCCTATATCTTCCATCCATCCCTCCTGATCTGTACCATCCATCTGTCCTTCCTCATCCATAAACATGCATCCATCCCTGTATCTGTATCTTCCACCATCCATATGGATCTGTACCCACCCATCCGTTCTTGTTCCTAACCATCCATTGAATGTGCGGTCCATCAGTCCATCCGTCCATCCTCATCCCTCACCGTCCATCCAGGCAACCCTATCTATCTATCTATCTATCTATCTATCTATCTATCTATCTATCTATCTATCTATCTATCTATCTATCTATCTATCTATCCTTTTCAGTATTCATCCACCCCATGCCTCTATCACCATCAGTACTCATTGACTCTCATCCATCCATTGCCATCCATCCTTTCCCAAACATGCGAAATCAGCCAGTATATTTAGCCATCCTTTCATCCTCATCTCTCACTCACTCACTGTGTGTAACAACCCCTTCATCCAGGCACCTGCCCATCCCCATCGGTACCAATCCAGTGCCATATGTGACTACCAATCCACCACCATTCATTTATAAATCCATTCATACCCATCTCCACCCATCCATCTATCACACTTCATCCATTTATTCATCCATTACGCCTTCAGAAAGTGTGCCCATCCAACATTCACCATCCATCCATCTATACCCCCCAACACACCCTTCTATCCATCCATCCACCCTTTTGCAGATCCCCAGGGATTTTTTCTATCCCTTGACATCTTTTTATCCATTGGCATCCACCCTCTTTGAACCATCCAACCATTAGACCCTGTGTACAGTGCAGTCTCGTTGCAGGCACACTGGGTGGGACACGCAGGACACCTGGATTCTGTTTCTAGCTCTGTCATTGACATGCTCGGTAATTTTGGGCAGGACTCTCCCCCTTCTGGTACCTCTGTTCTCTTCCTCCTCTTTCTCTATTTAGGCTGTGAGAAGAACTGTCTCCTGCTGTCTGTGCTGTGCCCATCCCAACAGGGTCCTGCTCTTAGTTGGGGATATAGGGGTTAATTTAATCCAAATAATGATCTCCCTATTTCTCTCTTGCTGCTTGTGATATCTCAGTGTATTTGTCCTGCCATCTGAAGTATGTATCCATTTAATCATCTCTCTGAACACGTGGCCTTCCAACTGAGATTGGCTTGAATGTGTCTGTTCCTCTGCAGTATGTCTGTAACTGTGCATCTACCCCCTTCTCCATCCCTGTTTCCATGGCGTGTATGTACTCATGCATGTATTCATCCTTCCTTACACGGCATGGACCCACATATCTACCCATCCTTCCTTACACGGCATGGACCCACATATCTACCTATCCTTCCTTCCATGGCATGGACCCATATATCTACCCGTCCTTCCTTCCACGGCATAGGCCCACATATATATCCATCCTTCCTTCCGTGGCATGGACCCACATATCTACCCATCCTTCCTTCCGTGGCAACTACTCATATTTCCTTTCATGGCATCAACCCATGTATCTCCCCATCCATCCATGGTATATATGTATCCACCCACACAGGATCTGGGAATTGGCATCCCCAGTCTTATAGCATCTCAGTTTCTCCCAGCCTGCAACCTGGGGCCTCGTCCACCTTGGGCGACTGGCAGATTTCACCCAGTCACACCACAAGAAGGAGACCTGGGTGTGAGCTCAGACTAGTTCCATTTATTCACTTGTTGTCATGCAGGGCACAGAGATTATTTACAGGAAGCTGTACTGGACAGTGCTAGCAGTGGGGCTGGGAGGAGCCTTCTTCATTTACCAGAGATTTTGCTGATGCTGCGTTGGGTGAACTTCAATGAGAGGGCTTCGTGGGTGACCATGCAGGTGTAGGTGTCCCCGCTGTTCCAGCTGGCCTTGCTGACTTTCAGCTTGCTGTAGAGGAAGAAGTTCGAGTCGCTGGCTCCATCCTTCATGGGCGGGGTGGTGATGTAGTCGGTCTCCTTTTCACCTTCATGGTTCTTCATCCACTGCACCGAGATGTCCTCGGGGAAGAAGCCCCGCACCAGGCAGGTGACGCTGACAGAGTCTCCTTTGCTGCTCAGCTCGTGCATGTGGGGCTGCAGGAGGTAGACGCCCGGGGCGGAGTGCTTGCCTTCAGTGAGTGGAGATGGAGGACACAGATGAGCCATGCACATTACTCATCTGGGGCAGATGGGGAGAAGGATGGTGTATGTGTGTGTGTGGGAGAGTAGGAAGATCCCCTCTCTCTTCCAGGATGGAGGGGCTGGGGACTGGGAGCTGGTATCTCTGGAGCACAATTTGAGGGTGGGGATTTGGGGATGCAAAAGGACTCAGGGGCCAGGATCCCAGGTTGTTGGGGGTTGGGGCTTCCCCATAAGGAGCATCCTTCCCTGCTGGGGACTGGGACTGAGTCTCACCCCTTAGAGACCCTCCTCTCCTCTTACCTGGCATCTTGGAGATCGATTTGATGAGGGGCGAGACCAGGTCCGAGTGCTCCACTTTGCAGGTGAAGGTCTCTCCGGCCTCCCAGTCGCGGGTGAAGATGGGCATGGACCTGGAGGCGGTGATGGTGTTGTTGAACTGCTCATTGAGGGTCAGGGGATCAGGGTTAATGGACCCTGGCTTTTCCCGGGACCAGACCACCTGGAGGCCGGAGTCGCTAGGCAGGTTGACCACCAGGCAGGTGAGCATGGGGTTCTGGGCCACGTACAGGGCGGCAGGAGATGGGGGCACCAGGAAGACCTGGATGTTGCTGGGAGATGTAGTTTCTTCTGGGGACAGGAGAGCCCAGGTCAGCTGCTAGGCCTGGTCTCCCCTGTCAAGCCCATCCCAGTCTCCCCTCACTCCCTGTCCTCTACAAAGCCCATTCCAGTCTCACATGCTCCCCTCCCCACTCCATCCCTGCCCGTGTCCCCCTTGCCTCTCCAGACAGCCCGTCCCTGCTCAGCGTCACCTTCGCACTTGCGGGCGTGGGCCTGCTTTTTGCTCCCAGTGCCCGGGTGGGACACCTGGCAGGTGTACGTCTTGCCCTCCAGCCACACATCCTGGGAGACGCTGGCATTGCTGCGGGTGCTGAAGGTGCGGCCGTCGGCGTCCTTCTTGGCAGGGGCAGTGTCCCCGTGAAGTAACCCGGGCTCGCCGTTAACCAGCCATTCCACCTTCAAAGGCTCAGGGTAGAAGCCGGAGATGAAGCAGAGCAGCTGGATGGCACCTGGCTTGGTGGTGCAGGAGGAGTGGAGGACGTGCACCTCGGGGGCTTGGGGTTCAGCGGAGATTGGCTCTGGGAGAAGGGTGATGGGTTAGTTGTTGTACAGACCCCTCCTGAGTCGCCTCGCCCCCGGCTCCCTGCAGCACAGCGCCCCCTGCTGAGCCCCCGGCTCCCTGCAGCACAGCGCCCCCTGCTGAGCCCCCGGCTCCCTGCAGGACAGAGCCCCCTGCTGAGCCCTCCCCGCTCCCTGCTGCACAGCGCCCCCTGCTGAGCCCTCCCCACTCCCTGCTGCACAGCGCCCCCTGCTGAGCCCCCGGCTCTCTGCAGCACAGCGCCCCCTGCTGAGCCCCCGACTCACTGCAGCACAGCGCCCCCTGCTGAGCCCCCGGCTCCCTGCAGCACAGCGCCCCCTGCTGAGCCGTCTGCCCCTTTCCCTGCATTGCAGCACCCATCGCTTCTCTTGGCGTGGTGTCTCTTTTCATCCCTCCACCCTTCGGTGCCTCCACACCCAGCACCATCTACCTGTCCCCATTCCCTCCCATCGCTCTGTGGTGTCTCTCTCCATCCACCCACCCACCCACCCCAGCGACTCCATCAGCTCACAGCACTAGCAGGCTCCCATCCTCTCTCCCTGCAGCAGTCACCAGAGCAGGGACCTGCGAGACCCCCAACCCCTCCCTCCTACTCACCGGGCTGCACCGTGCTGTCCCTACTTGGGATTTCCTTGGAGATGCTGGAGCTGGTGGACTGGTGCTCTATGGTGCATTGATAGGTGTTAGACTCCCAGCTGCTGGCCGGGACAGTGACCTAGTGAGCCCCCAGCTCCCTGCAGCCCAGTGCCCCCTGCTGAGCTCCCCCGCTCCCTGCGGCCCAGTGCCCAGTTTAGAGCCCTCTGCCCCTTTCTCTGCATTGCAGCACCCATCGCTTCTCTTGGCGTGGTGTCTCTTTTCATCCCTCCACCCTTCGGTGCCTCCACACCCAACACCATCTACCTGTCCCCATTCCCTCCCATCGCTCTGTGGTGTCTCTCTCCATCCAACCACCCACCCACCCCGGCGACTCCATCAGCTCACAGCACTAGCAGGCTCCCATCCTCTCTCCCTGCAGCAGTCACCAGAGCAGGGTCCTGAGACAACCCCAGCCCTTCCCACCCCCCCCTCCCTGGGCCGCGCCGCAGCGTCCCTACTTGGGATTTCCTTGGAGATGCTGGAGCTGGTGGGCTGGTGCTCTACGGTGCATCGATAGGTGTTAGACTCCCAGCTGCTGGCCGGGACGGTGACCTGGCTGCTGAGCGAGTAGAGGCCGCTGGAAGGTTGCAGCACGGAGGGATAGGTCCTCACGCCCGAGGAGCCGACATTTGGGCTCCATGTCACGGTGACCGGCTCGGGGAAGTAGCCTTTGGCCAAGCAGCCGAAGGTGACCTGGGAGGTGGTGACTTCGCCGGTGCAGGAGGTCAGGGGGAAGACAGACGGGGCCGTGGCACTAACTGCAAAGGGAGAGAGAGCGAGGCCATGAGACACAGCCCCACTGATCCCTGCCCCACTCTGTGCAGACCAGGCCCTAGCTTGGCACTGGGGCCAGCACTCAATGCCGGGGGAGAGCGTCCCCTAGTGAGCCCCACGCTGCTCCATTCACACAGCACAGTTTGGGGTGAGACTGTTGACAGCTGCAAGGTCTTGGTAATGGTTGTGTGTAAGTGGGCACCTGAGATAGGCTGCCCCCCATCTTCCAGGTTGTGTCACAGACTGAGCAGGGTCAGGGCCCCCAGTTCACTTGGTGCTAAACAGACCCTGTTGTACTAGCGATTGTAGCTTGGGAACGAATATTAAATGTTATATTCTCATTAGCCTTCTAGGTGGTAACAACAATGGCCACTGCTGGCTCGTAAGCATTTCTATGGCTCAAACGCACGTGGTTAGATATGTGATGGAGTAGGGACTGTCTGTGTGGGGAGTGGGAGAGCAGGGGAGGACTTTAGGGGATGGACGATGTCAGGGCCTGTAACCTGAGCTAGGTAAGGGAGGGGAAAGGTCAACACCTTTGCCCGGGAAGGGGACAAAGGAAGGGAGTGGCAGGAGGGAAGCAGTTTGAGTTTGGGCTTGGGGCTGTGTGGGTGGAATTCAGGGGATCCTAGCTAGGATCCAAGCACCCTGAAAGCCCAGAAGGACTCGGTGGAGGGGTCCTGACTGTGCCTGCAAGCTCTGCTGTAACCTGTGTTCCTGTTGTCCAATAAACCTTCTGTTTTACTGGCTGGCTGAGAGTCACTGTGGGTCCCAGGAAGAGGGGTGCAGGGCCGGACTCCCCCCACACTCCGTGACAACTGGTGGCAGCGGTGGGATATACTGCACCCCGTGCACGGCGCTTCCTGCAGTAAGTGACTGGGGAGCAGTAAAACGAAGGGGTGATTAACCCCTGGGAGTGTGTGCCCAGTGAGAAGGACTTTGCAGTAACAGGGTCCCCCGGGGGATTGCAGCAAGCAGTCCAAGGGTGGAGGAGTCTGCAGCTCGACCCTGGCAGAGAGGTGGTGACCTCACGAAGGGCTGGTGCACTAGGGGTGCCCCTGGAAACCGTGGGGAGCGGCGAGCGCCCCGGCCTGTGAGTGGCCAGCAGGAAGATGTATGCCAAGCGGCGCAAGTGTGACCTGGTGGAGCTGTGCAAGCAGAGGGGGTTGCGCCCGGGGAGGCTCACCAAGGACCAGCTGATTGCCCAGCTGGAGCAGGGAGACCGCATGAATGAACGGAGCCCTGTCTCTGAGGGAAGCAGCCGAGCAGATGCAGCTCAGGCACCAGTGTCTGTCCCCGCTGGGAGCGGTCAGCCGGCGGACGAGGGCTTCCCGAGACCCCCCCTTCCTAGGCGTAGGGGAAGGGCGGGGAGGAGCCCAGTGTATACCGAGGGCACCGTGACATCCCTGGCCAGCAGAGGATCCGCCCGGCGAAGCTCACCCCCCAGCAGGGGATCCTCCCGGCAACGCTCGGCATCCGTGGAGTGGAGGCGGCTGGAATATGAAAGGGAGCTGAGACGGGAGGAGCTCGAGTTAAAGAGGAAAGAGCTGGAGGAGAAGGCGAAACAGCGTGAACATGAGGAGAACCAGCGTAAACATGAGGAGAACCAGCGTAAACATGAGGAGAACCAGCGCCAGCGTGAGTGGGAGGAGAAGGAGAAACAGCGTAAACATGAGCTGGACCTGGCCCGGCTGAGGAGCAGTGAGGCCCCGGCTGCGGTGAGTGAGGGGGGGCCCAAGCCTACAAAGAGCTTTGATAAGCACTTGCTGCCCCGGCGTAAGGAGGGGGAGGACATAGATACCTTCCTGACGGCCTTTGAGAATGCCTGCGAGCTGCACAGGGTTGACCCTGCAGACAGGATCGCAGTTCTCACCCCCTTACTGGACTCCACAGCCGTGGAGGTGTACAGCCGACTGAAAGGGGCGGAGGCAGGGGACTACGAACTGTTCAAACAGGCCCTGCTCCGCGAGTTTGGGCTGACTCCTGAGATGTATCGGAAAAAGTTCCGGAGCCAGCGTAAAACCCGTGAGGTCACATACCTACAACTGGTCAACCGGGCGCAGGGGTATGCCCGCAAGTGGACAGCTGGGGCCCAAACTAAAGAGGACCTGCTTGACCTATTCATACTGGAGCACCTGTACGAGCAGTGCCCGTCCGACCTGAGGCTGTGGTTGATGGACCAGAAGCCGGAGAACCCACAGCACGCAGGCCAGCTGGCTGACCAATTTGTGGACAGTCGGGCAGGGGATGGCAGGGAGGAGTCTCGAAGGAGCAGGCCTGCCTCAACGCAGAGAGAGAGTCATCCTGGGACCTCCCAAAGGGGGCCTATGGAGAACCCCCCCAAAAGGGGAACAGCGGCAGGTCCCTCCGACCCACTCAAGGGGACCCACGAGATATGGGCTGCTATCGCTGTGGCCAACGAGGTCACATACGGGCCCAGTGCCCCAAGCTCAGGGACAGACCAAGCAGACCCAACCCGCAGAGGGTGGACTGGGTAAAAACCCAATCGGAGGAGGGGCTACATTCCCAGGAAAGGGGGGTTGGCAACATACCACCTATGGATGCTCCAGGCTCCGGGTTTTTGGTTTACCGGGTGGGCGCAGGGCTGCCCCTCCGGAAAGAGTGCATTGTTTCCCTGGAAGTGGATGGGAGGAAGGTCACTGGGTACTGGGACACAGGCGCAGAGGTGACGCTGGCCCGGCCCGAGGTGGTGGCCTCAGATCGGATGGTGCCCGACACCTACCTGACCCTGATGGGCGTGGGCGGGACCCCATTCAAGGTACCCGTGGCAAGGGTACACCTGAAATGGGGGGCCAAGGAGGGCCCCAAGGATGTGGGGGTACACCAATATTTGCCCACTGACGTGTTAATGGGAGGGGACCTTGAGGACTGGCCTAGTAACACCCAGAGTGCCCTGGTCGTAACTCGTAGTCAGAGTCGGCAAATGGCACTGCTCCCCGACAACGGGGAAGGTACTCGACCTGAGGTGCAGGACCCTAACTCAGGGAACGGGGAACGCCCAGGGGCACGGTGCAGAGAGGCTGCGGCCTCAGACCCAGCCAGCAAGAGAGAGCCAGTCCCCATTCCTGTCCCAGCTGCTGAGTTCCAGGCCGAGTTACAGAAAGATCCCTCCTTGCGGAAGCACCGGGACCGGGCTGACCTTAGTGCGGTACAGACCATGAGGAGAGGTTGCAAGGAGAGGTTCCTGTGGGAGAAGGGGTTCCTGTATGGCCACTGCTGGCTCGTAAGCATTTCTATGGCTCAAACGCACGTGGTTAGATATCCTCAGAAAGACTGGGACTGTCAATTGAACCCGGGACATATGGACTTTTGGGTTAGAGTTCAGGTTATAATTATACATGGGGAGGAGGATTAAGAGTTAGTGGTTAGGGTCAGGTGCTGGGGGTAAGGGCTATAGGTTGCAGAGATGGAATTACGGGCGATGGTTTAATGGCTTAAGTCCAATACCCTTCCACCCTCAAATTCAGTATTTAACTTGTTGTGATTGGATTTCTAGCCTTTCAGCCATCAGATTCCTACTGGGTCTGATGCCATTTCTCAGAGGAGTTGCTGAGACTCCTGGGTCGTCGCCTGTCATAAACAGATCAGTAAGAGTTAATAGAACAGAAGTACTTCATGTCTCTTTTCTCTGTAAAGTTTTAACAAGATCAGTGAGCCGGGCTGTCACCTGCCCAGAGGATCAATCAGGGGACAGGATACTTTCAAATCTTGAGGGAGGGAAGTTTCTGTTTGTGTGCTGTTAGTTTTGGTGGTTGTTCACTCTGGGGGCTCAGAGCGATCAGACGTGCAACCAGGTTTCTCTCCAGTCTCTCCAATACAGGCCCTTATAAGTTCAGACTAGTGAGTACTAGGTAGATAAAGCGAGTTAGGCTTATGTTTGTTTTCTTTATTTGCAAATGTGTATTTGGTTGGAAGAAGTTCAAATGTGTATTTGGCTGGAAGGAGTTCAAATTGGTATTTTGCTGAAAAGATTTTAATTTGTACTTGTATACTTAGGCTGGGAGGGTGTTCCCAGTGCCTATAGCTAAAAAACCCTGTACCTATTCCATCTTAAATTTACAAGATCATTTTTACTGTTTTTCTCTCTTTAATTAAAAGTTTCTTGTTTAAGAACCTGATTGTTTTTTTTATTCTGGTGTGAGACCCCAGGGGACTGGGTCTGGATTCACCAGGGAATTGGTGGGGAGAAAGGAGGGAAGGAGGAGAGAGGCTAATTTCTCTCTATGTCAGGATTACTGTCTCTCTCAGGAAGAGTCTGGGAGAGGGAAAGAGAAGGAGGGAGGAAGGTGAATTGTCCTCTCTGTTTTGTGATTTAAGGAGTTTGAATCACAGTGATCTTCCAGGGTAACCCAGGGAGGGGAAGCCTGGGAGAAGCAATGGTGGGGGAAAGGGTTTACTTTCCTTGGAATAAGATTCAGAGGATCTGGGTCTTGGGGGTACCCAGGCAAGGTTTTGAGGGGGACCAGAGTGTACCAGGCACTGGAATTCCTGGTTGGTGGCAGTGCTACGGGTACTAAGCTGGTAATTGAGCTTAGAGGAATTCATGCTGGTACCCCATCTTTTGGACGTCCAGCCCCAGGCAGCCGAGCTCACAGCTAGCTGTGTTGGGAATCCCCCGGCCCGGCTCTCAGCATGAAGCATGAGGGCAGAGCTGGTGGAGGGAGGCAGGGCCGGCTCAGGGAGACGCGTTCCTGCACTCGGTGAGTTCAGGGGGTTACCTCTGACAAGGGACGTGCCGAAGGGGAAATTTGTGCCTCAGTTTAGAAAATTTTTGTTTGCAACTATTTATTACTGGGCTAAAGATAGGAGACAATAAAATCCCCTTAATCAGCTGTTCCCCTGAATGTCTAGTTGCAGCCTCCCAACTCTGAGCACCTCACATTTGCTAAGCACCCTCAGTCCTGACCTGCAGCTCCTGCTAGCCAAAACCTAGGGTCCCCCCTACTCTGCCAGTTCCCTCATTACCGACGTGCAGCCCCTGCTAGCCCAGCCCTGGCCTCTCCCACCCAGCTCTGCCAGTGCCCCCCACTTCCAAACCACAGCCCCTGCCAGCCCAGCCCTGCCCCCTCCAGCCATGCCGGAGCCCCTCACTTCCAACCTGCAGCCCCCTGATACCCCAGCTTTGGCTCCCCTACATCTCTGCTTGTGCCCCTCCCTCCCTCTCTCCCTCCCAAACATTAGCCCCCTGCTAGCCCAGACCTGGGCTGCTCCCAACTTTGCTGATGGACCTCACTCCTGACCTGCAGCCCCCTACTAGCCCAGCCCTGCCCCCCCTCCTGCTGGTGCCCCTCACTCCCGACCTGCTTCCCCTGCTAGCCCAGCCCTGCTGGTGCCCCTCACTCCTGACCTGCAGCCCCTGCTAGCCCAGCCCTGCCCACCCTGGTGCCCCTCACTCCTGATCTGCAGCCCCTGCTAGCCCAGCCCTGCCCCCCCCCGGTGCCCCTCACTCCTGATCTGCAGCCCCTGCTAGCCCAGCCCTGCCCCCCCTAGCCCTGCCAGTGCCCCTCACTCCTGATCTGCAGCCCCTGCTAGCCCAGCCCTGCCCCCCCCGGTGCCCCTCACTCCTGATCTGCAGCCCCTGCTAGCCCAGCCCTGCCCCACCAGCTCTGCCGGTGCCCCTTACTCCCAACCTGCAGCCCCTGCTAGCCCAGCCCTGCCCCAATCTAGCCCTGCTGGTGCCCCTCACTCCCGACCCACAGCCCCTGATAGCCGAGCCCTGCCCAAACCCCAGCGCTGCCAGTGCCCCTCACTCCCGACCCGCAGTACCTGCTAGCCCAGCGCTGCCCCCCCCAACCCTGCTGGTGCCCCTCACTCCTGATCTGCAGCCCCTGCTAGCCCAGCCCTGCCCCCCCTAGCCCTGCCGGTGCCCCTCACTCCTGATCTGCAGCCTCTGCTAGCCCAACCCTGTCCCCCATAGCCCTGCTGGTGCCCCTCAATCCCAACCTGCATCCCCTGCTAGCCCAGCCCTGCCCCCCCATAGCCCTGCTGGTGCCCCTCACTCCTGACCCACAGCCCCTGCTAGCCCAGCCCTGGCCCTGGCCCCCTCTGCCCTACCAGTGCCCCTCACTCTCAACTTGCATCCTGTGCTAGCCCATCCCTGCCCCCCCCCAGCTCTGCCGGTGCCCCTCACTCCTGACTCACAGACCTCTGCTAGCCCAGCCCTGCTCCCACCCAGCTCTGCTGGGGCCCCTCACTCCCGACCTGCATCCCCTGCTAGCTCAGCCCTGGGCTCCCCTGCAGCCCTGCCGGTGTCCCTCACTCCTGACGTGCAGCCCCCTGCTAATTCAGCTCTGGACCCCTTTCAAAGCTGTTATCACAGCTTATAGGTGGAGTGTGAGAAAAGCACCTCTGTTCCCCCATCTCTGCCTGGGGGCAGGGGCACAGCCTGGCTTATGTTACCACCTGGCCCCCCCAGCTCTGACCCACTAGACCCCACTGCCCTCCCAGAGCTTGGGAGAGAACCCAGGAGTCCTGGCTTCCAGCCCCCTCCCCCAACACCAGCCCCCTCTCCCCTGCCAGAGTTGGGGAGAGAACCCAAGAGTCCTGCTCCTCTCTCTATAAAGTTTTCTTCTCTAAAGGGCTCATTCTGATGGGATTAAAAGACCTCCTGTACTCACCCCACTAGCAGCCACTTTCCTCTCATTTACTCACCAAATTCTCAGCCATGGTGGGTCGTGGCCCAGCACTGTAGACCGGGGAGTTGTGTCCCTGCATCCCACTGAGGTCTGTGTCAGTCGGATTGTTCATCTGAGGTTTCTTTGCCTGTTGGGCATCCCCTCTTCCTCTCCCAAATGGTCACCAAAGATAATTATAGGTTGTTATTGCTCAGTGACGCCCACGCAGGAGCTGTCAGTGTTGAAGCTGGCAAAAAGGTGTGAAAATTGGATTGGATGGGGGCAAACACTGGGGTGAAAAAACAACTGTCACTTGTCTCAACTTCCCCTTTTCGGCCCCTATTGGTCGTTTGCTGCATCTCACCAGAGATTTGGTCACGGAGTCTGCAGACCTCTGAAAAGATAGAAGTCTCTGGGGGGTGAGGGTGAGGCCTTTTAGAGAACCTGCCATGGGGTGCATGTGTGTGAAGAACCAGCCTTTACTGCTGTCCTGGAGCCAGGGACAGAACCCAGGAGTTCTGATTCCCAGGCCCCCCGGTTCTAAGTCACAAGACCCCAGTCCCTTCCCAGAGCCAAGGCCAGAACCCAGGAGTTCTGGCTCCCAGCCCTGCCCCGTTCTAACGGTAGGTCTGGGATAGACTGATCCTGGAAAGTGAAGGATAATGAGATGATAGCTATTCATATATTTCCTTGCAGCACATCTCTCTGTATGTATCACAAGCTCTTAAAGGACTGAGTGATCTAGTGGGTTTGTGTGCGTAGGGGGTTAGGAGCCAGGACTCCTGGGGTCTATCTGTGGCTCTGGGAAGGAGTGGGGTGTGGTGGAGTGGAGAGATGAGAGGGCTGACGGCCAGGTCCCTGGGGTCTATCTATGACTCTGAGAAGGAGTGGGGTGTGTTGGAGTGGAGAGGTGAAAGGGCTGAGGGCCAGGTCCCTGGGGTCTATCTGTGATTCTGGGAAGAAGCTGGGTTTGGTGGAGTGGAGAGGTGAGAGGGCTGAAGGCCAGGGCTCCTGGGGTCTATCTGTGACTCTGGGAAGAAGCTGGGTTTGGTGGAGTGGAGAGGTGAGAGGGCTGAAGGCCAGGGCTCCTGGGGTCTATCTGTGACTCTGGGAAGGAGGAGGGTGTGGTGGAGTGGAGAGATAAGTGGGCTGACAGCCAGGGCTCCTGGGGTCTATCTGTGACTCTGGGAAGAAACTGGGTGTGATGGAGTGGAGAGATGAGCGGGCTGATGACCAGGGCTCCTGGGGTCTCTCTGTGGCTCTGGGAAGGAGTGGAGCCGGGTGTGGTGGAGTAGAGAGGTGAGAGGGCTGAAGGCCAGGGCTCCTGGGGTCTCTCTGTGGCTCTGGGAAGGAGTGGGGTGTGATGGAGTGGAGAGGTGAGAGGGCTGAAGGCCAGGACTCCTGGGGTCTCTCTGTGGCTCTGGGAAGGAGGTGGGTGTGATGGAGTGGAGAGGTGAGAGGGCTGAAGGCCAGGACTCCTGGGGTCTCTCTGTGGCTCTGGGAAGGAGTGGGGTGTGGTGGAATGGAGAGGTGAGCGGGCTGACGGCCAGGGGTCCTGGGTTTTATGCCAAGCTCTGTAGAACCCCTTCTGAGGTTGGAGTCCCACCATTTTTTGGGTTTAGGATTCTCAGTTCTGAATGTCTTCACTTGCCTTTCTCTCAGACAGAGCTCCCACAAACACCCTCTATGTTCCCTTTGTTCCCCTGTTGTGACGATGTAGCCGGGGGCCCCACTTGTGAGGTGACTGTAACTTGCCTAGCGGCTATTTCCCGGAGCCCGTGGACATCAAGTGGAATTCCGGCAGAGTGACCAACGGGATCAAGACTTCCCAGCCATGGCACAGAGCAGTGGCAGGGCCTTCTCCCTCGTCAGCCAGCTCACCGCCCCTTCCTACGGCCTGGCGCACAACACCTGCCAGTGCAGTGTGGAGCACACCCCATCCCGTAAAACGATAGATGTGGAGATCACGAATGGTGAGCTATGTTGGGGTGCCAGAGAATGAGGAAAGGACTGAGGCAGAAGGGTGCACTAAAGTGGAGCACACCCCATCCCGTAAAACGATAGATGTGGAGGTCACGAATGGTGAGCTATGTTGGGGTGCCAGAGAATGAGGAAAGGACTGAGGCAGAAGGGTGCACTAAAGTGTCAGAGGGAGTGGGGGAGATAGAATGATAAAGTCCATGGAAGGGAGGATAGCGAAGAAAAGGGATGGATGTATGGATGGACAGAGACGAGGGAAAGATGGAGAGTGTGAAAGAGAGGGAAGGATGGTACGGAGCATGGGCTAGGTGGGTGGGCAAATGGAGATACAGAAGTATGGATGGAAACAAGGCGGGATAGCTGGAGAGATGACATAGACAGAGTGATAGAGAGATGGAATGGTGCCGAGGGAAGGAAGGAGGGAAAGGTAAAACTTTCCTCTCTCTGTTGTCAGTCAGGACTAGAGCACATTGTGCTCAATGCTGTACAAATGCAATTGATTCATGATTCTGAGCTGGTATCCATTTTGTCTCTCTGCTGCCAGTATGTGAGTCTCTAATTCATCCTGAGGTTTGCCTCCTGGGCCTCTCCTGTGAGCACAACATCATGGAGAAGCAGCTGGAGGTGGTTTGCCTCCTCCTTAGATTCAGCCCAGGGGCAGCCAAAGTGGAATGGCTGGTGAACGGCGAGAAGAGGAACCTTCCCACCACGGACTTCTCTATTGGGAAGGGCACAAACGGCACCTACGTGGGCCAGAGCCAAGTGAACATCACCAGGGAGAGCTGGGAGCAGGGGGACATCTACACCTGTGAAGTGACCCACCCAGTGCGGGGAATGGAGTACTCCATGCACAACACCAGCGAGTGCTTGGGTGAGGGGCTGTGGCCGTGCACGGTGGGGTGGGATGAAGGGTTGCCTGGAAACCAGCCTTATCTAAGGGTAAGCGGGACTGTGCGCAGATCCCAGGGTGACATAGAAATACATTGAGAGATGGATACTAGGAGTGGGTGGGAGAGGGATGGATGGATGCAGTGAAAGATATGCAGGTTGGATGGATAGAGAGCTAGATACTGTGGATAGAAGGAGGAATGTCTGGAAGGGAAGATGGATGTGATGGCTGGGTAGAAAGACAGGTCTGATGGATGGAGAAAGGGGATGTGTGTACGTGAATAATTAGTAATAAAGAGCTGGAGGTCTGCACAGGAAAGTGTAGATGGAGAGATAGAAAGTGCTACGGGATTGTCAATACCTAGAAAGAGGCTTTTTTTCAATGGTTTCTATCTTTCTTCCTTCTAACAGCCCATGAAATTGAGGCTCACAAATTAGGGGACTGACAGTCCCCCTCTAAGAGGAGAGGGATAGCTGAGTGGTTTGAGCATTGGCCTGCTAAACCCAGGGTTGTGAGTTCAGTCCTTGTGGGGGCCATTTAGGGAACTAGGGTAAAAAATCTGTCTGGGGATTAGTCCTGGTTTGAGCAGGGGATTGGATTAGATGACCTCCTGACATCCCTTCTAACCCTGGTATTCTATGATTCTGTAACACCCATCACTGTAGTATCCTTCATGGTGCAGGGAATTCATGGAGTCTTCTGCTCTTCTTCCCCTATTGAAACAAGTCCTTTGTATTTTTGAGCCTGCCTCAGTGGCTCCATCCGTCTCTGTCACCAAGCCGTCTTACGATGACCTGATTGGGGAGACAGCCTGTATGACATGCCGGGTGCTGGGTTATAGCTTGGTAGATGTTCAGGTGGCTTGGGAAGTGATGAGAAAGCCAGCTCTGATGCAGAGACAGGAAACCTGGAACAAAGCAATGGGATCCAGAGCGTCACCAGCACCCACGAAATAAGCTTAGAATAATGGAAGAGCAGGACCAAGTTCACTTGCAAAGTGACACCTCCTTGTTTTGGAGAAGTCACCCAGGATATGCCACTCATGGACACAAGTGAGTACGTCCGCGTGTAAGTCCCAACTCCCTGTGTGAACTCAGCCAAAGTCACTTTACTCTCGCTCTGTGCCCAAGCCTGCAAAGTGGGGATAAGGGTCCTTTGTTTCTCTCACCTGGTGTCTGTTTCTGGAACAGGGGCTCTCTTTCACGTCCCTTCGCCGGCTCGCAGGAGGGGGTTGTGGTCTCAGTCTGGGCTGGTAGACACCACTACAATAATAGTCAGGCTGCCTGTTCTCAGACCAGCTTCTGCCATGGAAAATGAAGGCCTTGCAATTCACTAGACTCCAGTAGGGAGGTGAGGCAATAGAGGAGGATCTGGTGAATATTTCCTGGGTCTTTCAAAGTGGTGATTCAGCCGGGGCCCTCAGAAGAGGTGATGAGGGACAGAAAATAGAAAGTAGGGTTAAGATGGTCCATCAAAGGTAGATTCATTGAGTCTGAGGCCAGAAGGGATCATCAGGTCATCTAGTCAGACCTCATGTTTCCCTGGCCAGAGTATTTCACTCATTTATCCCTTTGTCGAGCCCGGTAACATGTCTTTGACTAACGCTTCATCTAGAGACACGTCCCGTCTGGATTGGAACCCCTCAGGAGATGGAGAATCCACCACTTCTCTTGATAGTTTGTTCTAATGGTTTTCTTCCAATATTGTTGCCTTACAATGAATTTGAATGTGTCTGGTTTCAGTTTCCGGCCATTGGTTCTTGTTCTGCCTTTTCTGCTAGATTAGAGAACTTTTTAGTACAGGGTTTCTCAAAGCGGGGTCGCAGCTTGTGTAGGGAAAGCCCCTGGTTGGCCGGGCCCATGTGTTTACCTGCCCCATCTACAGTTCTGGCTGATCGTGGCTCCCACTGGCCGTGGATCGCTGTTCCAGGCCAATGGGAGCTGCTGGACACGGCTGCCAGTAAGTCGCTTGGCCCATGCTGCTTCCAGCAGCCCCCATTGGCCCGGAGCAGGATCCACGGCCAGTGAGAGCCGCGATCAGTGGGAGCTGCAGATGGGGCAGGTAAACACACCGGCCCAGCCCGCCAGGGGCTTTCCCTACACAAGCGGTGGGGGCAGGTAAACACACCGGCCCAGCCCGCCAGGGGCTTTCCCTACACAAGCGGTGACCCCTGTTTGAGAAACCCTCTTTTAGTACCTGATGTTTTATCCCCGGGAAGGTATTCATACACTATTCAAGTCACATCTTCAGTTTACCCTGAACTGAATCAATATAGCTCCTTAAATCTCTCATTTACAGCTACTGAATCATCACTGAGGCTCTTCTATGAGCCCTTTTCAATTTTTCAAAGCACAAAGTTGTGAAACAGGTGCAAAAAATCTAGAAATGTTAATAAATGTTGGGCTGCTTTTATTTGCTTCCTGGTTTGTGAGTCAGGAACAAAAGGAGTGAGTGGGGATCATGTTTCCAGACTTTTCTTTATAGCTAGTGGGGATAGACCCTAAATGAAAGCTGAGATTCCATGGTCATAGCATAAGCTGTGGATTTAAGGAAAAACAGCAAATACATAATAAATATGGCCAAGGTTAGCCACCCCTCACATGTTCCACCAAGGGACTAAGAGGAGACATATTCCATCCCTGGGAGAGAAATTAGCTTCATCTCACATCTCTGTCCCTTCCAGCCTACCCTGCCCACGCACCTACTGTCTCAGCCACTGTCTCCTGCCTGGACCCAGAGGAAACTTCAGGGAAGAAAGATTTCCACACGTTCCTCCGTGACGTCACTGGATTCTTCCCGGCAGACGTCAACCTCTGCTGGGAGCACAACAGCTCCATAGTCCCTGCCTCCCACTACAGCAGTGGCCCTGTGTCAGATCTGGTGAGGCCTACTCCACTCAGAGCATCTTGAGAGTCGCCAGGCCCACGGGGGAAGGAGAAGCAGGGCCCCAGGATTTCTGCCTGGTGTGGCAGATGATGCTGAATGAAACCTTGAAGGTGAAGGTGAAGTCAGAGAATTGTGAGTTGAAGCTTCCAAAGGGCGACGAGAGGTTTGTTCATCCCAATATGGCCAGTGCCCCCCATTACCCCAGGGGCTAGTGAGGGAGCTAGCACCAGTTCAGGCTTCAATGCTGGGGTTTCCAAAGGGATTCACGCTCTCAACTGCCACATCGGCTTGCAGTGAGAGT
This sequence comes from Gopherus evgoodei, assembly GCF_007399415.2. Classification (NCBI taxonomy): domain Eukaryota; kingdom Metazoa; phylum Chordata; order Testudines; family Testudinidae; genus Gopherus; species Gopherus evgoodei. Next base: position 171,351 of record NW_022060060.1, read on the forward strand.
TGTGGTCACAACCCTGAGGGACTTTGGGAGACCAGCAGCCGGAATATCACTGGGGTGAAATATAAAGAGCACCTTCTGCCTGTGTAGGGGGAGGGTTTTAGGGGATGTGAGTTATGTCCTGAGCTCTGGATGCGGGGTCTAGTAGTGCCAGCAGGGGGCTGGGAGCCAGGACTGCTGGGTTCTATCCCCAGCTGTGGGAGGGGAGTGGGGACTAGTGGTTAGAGCATGGGGGAAAGGAGTCAGGAATTACCATGGGCAGGTCGTTTCTTCTCTCTGTGTCCCAGCTGTCATCTCTGCCCTCTTCGTTGGGCTCATGAATTTGAGGCTGGAAGGATCCTGATTTGAGCAAACATGGCAGGTCTGTCCCCTGCCGTGATTTCACCAATGAGTCTTTCTCCCATGGGAGCCAGAGACCTTCAGATCTGCTCATGGGACCCAGAGACCCAAATAATCATAATGGGACCCAGGAATCCCAATCCCAATCCCGGGATGTGTTGGAAAACCTCAGCCATTATTCCTGATGCCCCATGAGATGAGGATCGTGCCCCTTCCATCAGGGAAGCCAGTGCCCTATTTCCCACCCCAATGATCCTCAGACCCTTCCCAAACATCCCCAAGGCTTTGTTCCCCTGAGGCAGAGGTACTTATTTATCAGCTGATGCCTCCTGAGTATTGGCTCATTCCAGCCCTCAACGTTGCCTCCTGCCCCCAACCAGGTGGCAGCAACTGTAATCAACACCCACTGAAGGTGTCTCTCCTTCTGCCTTCCCTGGAGGACCTCTACATAGTGCAGAACGCCACCATCAGTTGTTTGGTGAGCGGCATGTAGACCCCAGCAGCCTGGAGGTGTCCTGGAACCGGGGTAGCGGGGGCCCATTGGCCGTGGTCTCCAGGGATCCGGTGCTGCAGGAAGATTGTACCTACAGTGCAACCAGCATCCTGCGGGTGTGCGTGGAGGAGTGGCAGGCGGGGGAGTAGTTCACCTGCACCATGAAACACCGAGACATCCCGTCGGCCATTGTCAAGACCATCCGCAAGATTCAAGGTTAGAACTCAGCCTTTCCCCTGTAGGGGGCACTTGCTGCAATCTTCCTGGCTCAGGGTGTAGGGAATGGGACATGGATCCTTTGTCTCTAGGGGTCACCAGCTCTGATCCGGTTTCAGGTCAGTGAGACTGGGTGTTACACATTTGTGTGTGGGATGAAATGTGCAAATTAATGAGAGAGAAAGGGATGGAGAGTCAGGACTCCTGGGTTCTTTTTCCAGCTCTGGGGGCAGAGTGTGTGTGTGTGGGTCTAGTGGGTTATAGCAGGGGGATTGTGTCAGGGTTGGCAGCCAGGACTCCTGGTTCTCATCCCTCATCATTAACTCTTTGGTGTTTCCTCATGGCAGAGATGTCTTTCCGGGCCCCTTCTGTCTACGTCTCCCCTCCTCACGCTGAGGAACTGTCTCTCTGGGCATCAGCCACCATCACCTGCCTGGCCTCCGGGTTCCGGCCCAGAGACATCTTGGTGACATGGACCTAGCAGGATCGGCCCGTGCCCCAGGAAGCCTACACCAATGTTAGCCCCGCTCAGGAGGCTGGGAAGGAGGAGCGCTACTTCATCTACAGCCAGCTCAATGTCTTGGCGTCCGAATGGGAGCGGGGGGACATCTACGCCTGTGTGGTGGGGCACGAGGGTCTGCCCATGACCTTCATCCACCGGAGAGTGGACAAAGCCCCCGATAAACCCACCGCTGTCAATGTCTCTGTGATCCTGTCCGACACCGACGTCACTTGCTACTGAGGATCAGAGCCCTGCGAGCTCCTCACTTCGTATCTGAGGTGGCCACGGAGCCTCGTGGGGTCTGGGATTCCTCTGAGCCTGTGTGTAAAGCTTTGGGAGCTCTGGTGTACGGAGCACGGCTGTGTGTTGAATATGCCCAAATAAAATGCACCATGCTGGAGCTTGTTTTCAATGGGATGTCTTCTTCAAGCAGGGACCATCTCTATGTCTTATCCACCAGCCCAGCCTCCCTCCTGCGTCATCTATATCCATTCACCAGCCTTCTTTCTGACGTATCTCTTACTGTCCATCCACTCTCCTTTTCTTATACATTCTCTAGATCTATTCATCAAAGCTTCCTTCTGCAGGATCTATCCATCCATTCTATCCTCTGCTGTACTTGTGTCTGTTTCCCCCTCTTTACTAGCTGTCCATTTTCCTGCCCACTTGCAAATCTCTCTCTCTGCACTGTGTCTGTTTATTCATATTTCGGTTGGCAATATCTGAGTTTGCCTGTTCTCCCTTTTGCAATCCTGTCCATCCATCCAACATCTGCAGTGTCATCTGTCTATATTAGCTTCTACAACATCCATCCATCCTCATGCAGTGTCATGAGTCTAGCTGACCATCCCTGTCCACAGAGAGGCTGGGAGGGGATATTTTGGCACAAAAGGATTATATCCGGGATGCTCAGAGGGGTGAGATGCCCAACTCCCCTTGGAATTATGAATTTATTTCAGTGGCAACTAACTGCCTAAGAGTCCTTTAAAGACCCCAGCCCAAGTGGCTTGTCTCTGGTCACACTGCAGGTCAGTGGGAGAGATGGGAATAGAGCCCTGATTTCCCATCTCCAAGACTTGCATCTTAACCATCGCATCTGTCTAGCAATGTAGCCCTGGCTGCTATGGCATCAGAACCACTAGCAGATGCGTCCTCACCTGACCACATAAGATGCAGAGGCAGAGCCCCCAGGAATCTGATGTTATGTCTGCAGGGAGATAGGCATCAGGGTGAGACTGAGTTAGGATCTTTCATTGCCACGAGCTCCGTCCCCATCGTCCCTGGATGTGTGACCAGGGTTGTGGTGACCAGGGAAAGTGATTTCACTTCTGAGTACGGCACTGGGGAGACTGACACTGGAATACAGCATCCGGTTCTGGGGTGAACGTGCAGCAGTGGTCAGAAGCAGTAACGACATGTTGGGAATCATTAGGAAAGGGACAGATAATAAGACAGCAAATACCACATTGCCTCTGTATAAATCCACGGCACGCCCACACTTTGACTGCTGCGCACAGTTCTGGTCACCCCATCGCCAAAGAGATAGAACAGAAATAGAGAAGGTTCAGAGAAGGGCAACAGAAATGATCAGGGCTATGGAACAGCTTCCATATGAGAAGAGATTAAAGCGGCTGGGACTGTTCATCTAGGGAGACAACTAGGGGGATTTTACAGAAGTCGGTATACTCATGACTCGTGTGACAAAGGAAGTGTTATTTACTCCTTCACATAACACAAGAACCCTGGTTCACCGAATGAAATTAAATGGCCACAGGTTTACAGCAATCACACAACAGAGTCAAGCTGTGGAACTTGTTGACTAAGGATGTTGTGAAGTCCAGAAGCATAACTGGGTTCAAAAAAGAATTTGATAAATTCGTGGAGAATAGGTCCATCAATGACTATTAGCCAAGCAGGTCATTGATGCAACCTTATGTTCTTGGTGTCCCTAAGCCTCTTATGGTCAGATGCTGGGACTGTATGACAGTGGATTAATCATTTGACCATTGTCCCATTCTGGCCATTCCATCTGATGCATCTGGTATCTGCCACTGTTGGAAGACAGGATACTGGAGTAGCTGGGACAATTGGTCCCATGCACTGTGGCCATTCTCTTGTTCAATATTCAAAAGAATGTTGAAAAATTGGAGAGGGTGCAAAAGAGAGCTAGAAAAATGATTAGAGGGCTGGAGAAAATACCTTCCAGTGAGAGATAGGAGAAGCTGAATCAGCTGAGCTTATGAAAGAGACATTCAAGAGTTGGCTTCAATGATATGTATAAGTACCTGCATGGAGAGTGACTGGGGTCCCTGGGGGGCCATGCTGAGATCACACAATCGGGGCAAATTGCAAAGAATGGGGCAGCCAATCCCCCCAGACTGGTGGTTATCCTGATAAATTCATCAGACTAGAACAAAACAGCTTCTAAATACCTTACTGGTTACCCAGAAGACAGAAATACAGCTTCCTTAGAGTAACCCAGCCTTGAGCTCCCACCCAGACAGGATGAGGATTACTGAAAATCTTGTTCATCATATAAAAGTTCTGTCAGTCCCAAAGGATTGGAGACATTACCCACCAGGTCAATGAGTATTTCAGATCTTACCCAAACAGTCAATTCTTATGAAGTAAGTTACAATTTATTAAGAAAGATAAGAGTGAGAGAGTGAGTACTGGTTAAAAGACACATACATAAAGGTAGGACTTGAGTTCTTAGGTCAGTTTCATAGCAGAGGTGGTTGGCTTCAGAGTTGCAAAGAGTCCCTTGAACGAGTTTTCAGGTTATAGTCCAGGGTTTCTCAAACAGGGGTTGCTGCTTGTGTGGGGAAAGCCCCTGGTGGGCCGGGCCAGTGTGTTTACTTGCCCCGTCCACAGGTCCGGCCCATTGCGGCTCCCGCCGGGCACGGATTGCTGCTCCGGGCCAACGGGAGCTGCTGGAAGTGGCAGTCAGTAAGTCCCTTGGCCCATGCCGCTTCCCACAGCCCCCATTGGGCTGGAGCAGCGATCCGTGGCCAGTGGGAGCCGCGATTGGCCGGACCTGCAGATGGGACAGGTAAACACACCATCCTGGCCTGGCCCGCTGGGGGCTTTCTGTACACAAGCAGCGACCCTCTGTTTGAGAACCCTGTTATAGTCCAATGTCTTTGGTGGCAATTCGGCGGGAATCCTCTGGATGGCCCTGGCTATCACAGCTCTGGGGAAATGCTTTGGGCAACTTCTTAACTTCTGCTGGGCTTATGAGCATCATCACTAATGAGCGAGTTTCCCATCAAGATTGACTCAGCAGTGATCAATGAATGAGAATCAAGAGTCTATTATCAATTCCAATCATTTATCACTGAGAAATCAATAATCAGGGATTGGCTATTTCTGGTCAGTACCTAGTGATCTGTAATTAATGCTGAGTAGCCATTAATCTGCAATTGATTATCAATAATCAATTCTCACAGATCAGTAATGAATGTTAATCAAGGATCAAGCATCAACCATTAATAAGCTACTAGTAATTATTAACTGACCATAATCATTTATCCATAATCAGCAATGAATGATCAATGACCAAAAAGGAATGATCACTAATTAAGAAGCCAGAACAAATGTTCAAGGACCAATGAGCGTCAATCACTAACCACTCAGCCATGATCACTAAGGATCTGTAGTGGGGCCCAGATGCACAAAGGGCCATAGCAGCCTGTGAAGCCGGTTCTGTGGTGGGGACATGGTGCCGGGACCTGGAACCAGAAGCAGAATCGGCTTAGACAGCCGTGTCTCCCCAGGGAGTTGGTGTGCGGCACCCGCTGGGCAGTGGCTGTTCCCTGAGGCAGTTTGACAAGGCCGGTGTCTCTGTCTGGAATTTGAGCTCCAGCTCAACGCAGAGACCTCTGGCAGGATGCAGGCGTGACTGGACCAGGTCCATGGCCCAGGCTACGCAGCAGGACAGGCTAGATGGTCCCAAAGGACCCTTCTGGCCTTGCTCTTCCAGCGTAGGATGCTGCCCATGAGAGCAACGCCGGGTCCAACGGCACTGGCCGAACACTCTGCTCTCTGTGTCCCACAGGTGCGGTGAGTGCCCGGCTCTGGGCTCCTAGGAGGTGTACAGCATTGCTTCATCCTCTTCATTCCCTCCCTCCATCATCAGCCCTCCCAGGCTCCTGCCCTCTCTCCAGACCCCTGGAGGGACAAAGTTCCACAGCAACTCAGAGGGCGCGACAACGGCCACTGAAGGGTCTGAACTTTGCAGAGCCCAGAGCAGGGAGGGCAGAGTCCTTCCCTGGACGTCCCCAAGGGCAGCCCATGCTGGAACTTGAACTCAGCCCCATTCCCCTCCATCCTCCAACCCCATCCCATGGCAAGGACCGGATTTCCTTGTGCACGTGTGTGTGCGCTCGTGCACACGCATCTGTGTCCCAAGTTTCTGGTCAACCTGGAATCTGTCAATGGCGAAGAGTCTCATTGGCTCCTTTCTTTAACTTGCAACTTACACAGGAATTTTGAGTTTGATCCAGAATAAAATGAGTTCAAACTGGTAGCTGCATTTCAGGATGGGTTTGGGAGATTTTACCAAGGAGAATGTAAGCCACTGTATGTCTCAGTCCTCAGGTATCTATCTACACAACTGTCCATCCTCATACATACACATCTTCTTTCTTTCTTCTTTCTTTCTTTCTTTCTTTCTTTCTTTCTTTCTTTCTTTCTTTCTTTCTTTCTTTCTCATGCATGCCACCCTATCTGACCAATGGCTTTCTCTGCCCCAGAGATCTCCCCTTCCTGCCCATCCGTCCCAGCCTGTATAGGCTGAGGGACGAGGCCCCAGTTCTCTGGGTTTGTAGCTAGACCCCTATCTCCCATTGGGGCCAGTTCAGCGGGCACCTGTCATTTTATTCCCCATGCCCGGAAGCACCCCTACAGACACTGACATGCCCCTCTGGAGGGCATCAGGGGTCCCTGAAAGTCCGGGATGGAGGTATGAATGAGATGGAGCCTGATTGTTTATGTATTTATTTATTTATTATTATTGTCACTCAGTGCACACAATAAAAGTCACAGACACATACCACCCACAAAAATCCCAATGAAAGCTAAATATGCAACATACAGCATGACAGACACAACTCTGGCTATGGTCCTGCCCCAGGGCGGGGGGCTGGCTGGCACAGGGGGTGGGGAAGGGAAGTAAGGCCTTTCCCTCTCTAGGGGCGCTGGCTCTGATCCAGCCCCAGAGCAGGGACTGTTGGGCTCAGGAGGGTGGGAAGTGGGAGAGGGGTTGTTTCCTCGCTAGGGGCGCTGTTCCCTCATGATACGAGTTGTCCAGTCTTAGCCCAAGCTCCGAGCAGGGCAGCATCCCTAGTGGCTGAGGGCTGCTTAGGCCATGTGGACGGAGTGAGGTCCTGTCTCCCCCCCCGCGGGGTCTCCCCAGGGGCACAGCGCTGGCAGGGGGCATCTGTGGGACTCAGAGTGCGTTGTCGCCAATGGAGAGCCAGAAGCCCACGAACCCTTGTCTCTGGGCAGCAGATGGGCAGGCGAGCTTCTACACCACGCGCTGGACTCACGTTCTTGTACTCGGGGCCACTCGCCTTCTTCAGCCCTGCACAGGGTGGAGAAAAACCACTCTTCACCTGCAGTGGGGCAGAGAGAGGAAGTGGTGAGAGGGGTCAGTTGCTGGGGGGAAGATGCTCTGTCTGTCCTGTGTCAATTCCTTCCTGCTTTTCTTGTCTGTGTTCTATTTCTTCAGTCTCTGTCTTATTCACCCATTCTCCTTTCTCCTTCATTCCTCTCTTCTTTCTTTCCCCTCCACGCTGCCCTCTACTGTGCTAAAGGCGTTAATTCATTCGTTCCTACCTTCGTTCTCTCTCTCACCTTGACAGGGTCACGGTTGCGCTGTAGCACACGCTCAAGAGGAAGAGGGTGATGAAGACCGAGATGCTTGACCAGAGTCCATCCAGCTCCTCATCCTCGTCCTCGCTGCAAAACTCACCTGACACGATCACCTCTGTTGAGGAGAGAGAAAGAGACATCAGCTCGGACTCAGCCACTGTGACAGAGAGAGCTCGGACTGTGCGTCCAGCACCAACCTGCCCTATCCCCTTCTCTATCCATCCTTCCATCCCTCCCCCATTCCCGCTCCAGACACATCCCAGCATCCCCTCCATCCACCCCTCCACCAATCCATCCATGACCACACACCCCTCCTACCCATCCGTTTCTAGATACACCATCCATCCATGACCACACACCCTTCTACCCATCCATTTCTACGATACAACCATCCATCCTATCCCCCACATACTACTCCATCCATCCGTCCATCATGACCAAACACCCCTCCATCTATCCATCTCTAGATATAACCATCCATCCATCCCCACACATCCCTCCACCCATCCATCCATGACACACACCCTCCACATCCGTTTCTAGATACAACCATCCATCCATGACCACACATCCCTCCACCCATCCATTTCTAGATACAACCATCCATCTATCCCTCCACACCCCTCCATCCATCCATCCATCCATGACCAAACACCCCTCCATCTATCCATCTCTAGATGTAACTATCCATCCATCCCCACAAATCACTCCACCCATCCATCCATGACCACACACCCCTCCACACATCCATTTCTAGATACAACCATCCCTCCATCCATCTGTCCATCCATGACCACACACCCCTCCATCTATCCATCTCTAGATATCATCCATCCATCCCTACACACCCCTCCACCCATCTATCTCTAGACACAACCCTCCATTCATCAAACCATCCATTACACACATCTTCACTTGCTCTCTCCCTTTGCACACCCTCTCTCTCCCTCCATTCCCACAAGAGGTGGCTCAGGATCCCTTAGAGGGTAAATTCATAGGTGTGTGTGAGGTGCCAGGATGCGGCCACAACAGAGGAGCCCGCTAAAGACCAGGATGGCTGGATTTCACACGTGTACCTCTATGGCACTGGTCCCAATGTACCTAAACACTCCGGAGTCACTTCTGATGGAACACAGCAACCTCTGGGGCTGTTTATTTGGGGCTCCCTTGGGTGGCACTGGGACGGTGGCATCTGGTGGCTGTTTATAGAGGTGGTCTCTCAGCCGGCACTGAGATGTGCCGTCTTTGGTGTGGGACACAGGGGCTGTTTAGATAGGGACCCTTTGCCTAAATGCCAAGCTGTAGCTGGCATGGGGTGTGCTGATCACTGTTGCTTTGATGAACGGAGTCATGAGTAATTTAATGATTGGGAGGCTCATGTTTATCTCTCAGAGGAAAGATGGTGCCCCCTGTATCACAGCACCCCTAGCATAGCAGTGGGGGCATTGAGGTCAGCTCTGACTGTGAGGGGAGATCACCCCATACTGAGCCCACTGGCTTCTGGGTGATGCAGGCCTCACTCCCCAGGTAAAGGGGGCTCAGAGGATTTGGCTGGAGTTGGTAGCTGCTTCTTAGACGTGGGTGAGGTATCCCCATATAAACTGACTCCCGCATACCCCACCCCAGAGTCAAACATAGCCCAGTGCCGGGGGAGGGGTCCGTGAATAACCAGACGCCATGTTCCACCCCAGAGAGGACACAGCTCAGCACAGGGTGAGAGATTCTGTAACACCTGTCCCAGAGACAGCTGCATCTTAGAGCTGGCTGCGAGTGGAGGGAGAACAGGCTGCGTGGCTGCCTCTGGGTGCACGTCTGTGTCTCTCTGTGTTGTGTGTCTCTCTGTGTGTACAAACACGACAGCTCAGGTGGGAGGGTCCCTGCGTCATGCCACCTTACAGGTGTGTCCATCTGTACCAGATCTCTCTCTCTCTCTCTCTCTCTTTCTCAGCAACCCCCCCACTCCCTTACTGTGTGTGCCCCTGCGCTGCCCCAGGATAACAGCATGCGGCGAAGTGAGTATTCACCCAGGAAAGCTCACGCTCCAATATGTCTGTTAGTCTGTAAGGTGCCACAGGACTCTCTGCTGCTTTTACAGCCCTAACACTGCCGCTGCTGCTACCCACCCTTTGGCACCACGTGCTGAGCGCTGGGCTTGGCACTGGTGTGGTCAAGCCCTGCGCTCGCCCATCCAGCCCTGAAGCTGACACACACACACAAGTGCATGTGGGTGCCCTGTTGGGGCTACGTAGGAGATGGGGCTCATGTGCGGGGCCACAGATGAGTCTGCCTCCTCTGTCCCACCCCCATGTCACCAGCCCTAGTGAGACTTTAGGTGAGTCCCTGCTTAGTGTCTCCTCCAGATAACAGCCCTACTAGTTCTGCTGCTTTGCGAGCACTGGGTGCCCGAAGCTGATCCCTGGTGTGGGGTGTTTGCTGTCTGTTGCCCTATGACCCCCTCCCCAGCTACCACAGAGGGCTGGGGTGGAGGGAGACCCCTTAGTTTCTTAGCTAGCTGTGGAGGTGTATGTAGGGGTCAGGGAATTTGAATTGCCCTCCCTCCACTGATTCTGTCTCAAAATTCTCCCTGCTCCTCTTTGGGGTGGGATGGGATGTGAGGTAAATGTTGACCCTGACACAGCGACCCTCTGGGCATGCACAAGTTCAAGCCTAGAGGACCCTGTCCCAATGGGATCCTAGAGATTGCTTAGCCATCCACCCATCCATCCTTCCTCATCCATAAATATCCATATATCCCCATATCTTCCACCCATCCCTCCTGATCTGTACCATGCATCCATCCTTCCTCATCCATAAACGTCCATCCATTCCTATCTCTTCCATCCATCCCTCCTGATCTGTACCATCCATCCATCCCTATATCTTCCATCCATCCCTCCTGATCTGTACCTTCCTTCCTCATCCATAAACATCCATCCATCCCTATATCTTCCATCCATTCCTCCTGATCTGTACCATCCACCCGTCTTTCCTCATGCATAAACATCCATCCATCAATATATCTTCCATCCATCCCTCCTCATCTGTACCATCCATCCATCCTTCCTCACTGATAAACATCCATCCATCCATCCCTATATCTTCCATCCATCCTTCCTGATCTGTGCCATCCATCCATCCTTCCTCATCCATAAACATCCATCCATCCCTATATCTTCCATCCATCCCTCCTGATCTGTACCATCCATCCATCCTTCCTCATCCATAAACATGCATCCATCCCTATATCTTCCATCCATACTTCCTGATCTGTACCATCCATCCATCCTTCCTCATCCATAAACATGCATCCATCCCTATATCTTCCATCCATCCCTCCTGATCTGTACCATCCATCTGTCCTTCCTCATCCATAAACATCCATCCATCCCTGTATCTGTATCTTCCACCATCCATATGGATCTGTACCCACCCATCCGTTCTTGTTCCTAACCATCCATTGAATGTGTGGTCCATCAGTCCATCCGTCCATCCTCATCCCTCACCGTCCATCCAGGCAGCCCCATCTATCTATCTATCTATCTATCTATCTATCTATCTATCTATCTATCTATCTATCTATCTATCTATCTATCTATCTATCTATCTATCTATCTATCTATCTATCCTTTTCAGTATTCATCCACCCCATGCCTCTATCACCATCAGTACTCATTGACTCTCATCCATCCATTGCCATCCATCCTTTCCCAAACATGCGAAGTCAGCCAGTATATTTAGCCATCCTTTCATCCTCATCTCTCACTCACTCACTATGTGTAACAACCCCTTCATCCAGGCACCTGTCCATCCCCATCGGTACCAATCCAGTGCCATATGTGACTACCAATCCATCACCATTCATTTATACATCCATTCATCCCCATCTCCACCCATCCATCTATCACACTTTATCCATTTATTCATCCATTACTCCTTCAGAAAGTGTGCCCATCCAACATTGACCATCCATCCATCTATACCCCCCAACACACCCCTCTATCCATCCATCCACCCTTCTGCAGATCCCCAGGGATTTTTTCTATCCCTTGACATCTATTTATCCATTGGCATCCACCCTCTTTGAACCATCCAACCATTATTCCCTGTGTACAGTGCAGTCTTGTAGCAGGCACACTGGGTGGGACACGCAGGACACCTGGATTCTGTTTCTAGCTCTGTCATTGACATGCTCGGTAATTGTGGGCAGGACTCTCCCCCTTCTGGTACCTCTGTTCTCTTCCTCCTCTTTCTCTATTTAGGCTGTGAGAAGGACTGTCTCCTGCTGTCTGTGCTGTGCCCATCCCAACAGGGTACTGGTCTCAGTTGGGGATATAGGGGTTAATTTAATCCAAATAATGATCTCCCTATTTCTCTCTTGCTGCTTGTGATATCTCAGTGTATTTGTCCTGCCATCTGAAGTATGTATCCATTTAATCATCTCTCTGAACACCTGGCCTTCCAACTGAGATTGGCTTGAATGTGTCTGTTCCTCTGCAGTATGTCTGTAACTGTGCATCTACCCCCTTCTCCATCCCTGTTTCCATGGCGTGTATGTACTCGTGCATGTATTCATCCTTCCTTACACGGCATGGACCCACATATCTACCCATCCTTCCTTACACGGCATGGACCCACATATCTACCTATCCTTCCTTCCATGGCATGGACCCATATATCTACCCGTCCTTCCTTCCACGGCATAGGCCCACATATCTATCCATCCTTTCTTCCGTGGCATGGATCCACATATCTACCCATCCTTCCTTCCGTGGCAACTACTCATATTTCCTTTCATGGCATCAACCCATGTATCTCCCCATCCATCCATGGTATATATGTATCCACCCACACAGGATCTGGGAATTGGCATCCCCAGTCTTATAGCATCTCAGTTTCTCCCAGCCTGCAACCTGGGACCTCGTCCACCTTGGGCGACTCGCAGATTTCACCCAGTCACACCACAAGAAGGAGACCTGGGTGTGAGCTCAGACTAGTTCCATTTATTCACTTGTTGTCATGCAGGGCACAGAGATTATTTACAGGAAGCTGTACTGGACAGTGCTAGCAGTGGGGCTGGGAGGAGCCTTCTTCATTTACCAGAGATTTTGCTGATGCTGCGTTGGGTGAACTTCAATGAGAGGGCTTCGTGGGTGACCATGCAGGTGTAGGTGTCCCCGCTGTTCCAGCTGGCCTTGCTGACTTTCAGCTTGCTGTAGAGGAAGAAGTTCGAGTCGCTGGCTCCATCCTTCATGGGCGGGGTGGTGATGTAGTCGATCTCCGTTTCACCTTCATGGTTCTTCATCCACTGCACCGAGATGTCCTCGGGGAAGAAGCCCCGCACCAGGCAGGTGACGCTGACAGAGTCTCCTTTGCTGCTCAGCTCTTCACTGTGGGGGTGCAGGAGGTAGACGCCCGGGGCAGAGTGCTTGCCTTCAGTGAGTGGAGATGGAGGACACAGATGAGCCATGCAAATTACTCATCTGGGGCAGATGGGGAGAAGGATGGTGTATGTGTGTGTGTGGGAGAGTAGGAAGATCCCCTCTCTCTTCCAGGATGGAGGGGCTGGGGACTGGGAGCTGGTATCTCTGGAGCACAATTTGAGGGTGGGGATTTGGGGATGCAAAAGGACTCAGGGGCCAGGATCCCAGGTTGTTGGGGGTTGGGGCTTCCCCATAAGGAGCATCCTTCCCTGCTGGGGACTGGGACTGAGTCTCACCCCTTAGAGACCCTCCTCTCCTCTTACCTGGCTTCTTGGAGATCGATTTGATGAGGGGCGAGACCAGGTCCGTGTGCTCCACTTTGCAAGTGAAGGTCTCTCCGGCCTCCCAGTCGTGGGTGAAGATGGGCATGGAGCTGGAGGCGGTGAAGGTGCTGTTGAACTCCTGACTGAGGGTCAGGGGATCAGGGTTAACGGACCCTGGCTTTTCCCGGGACCAGACCACCTGGAGGCCGGAGTCGCTAGGCAGGTTGACCACCAGGCAGGTGAGCATGGGGCTCTGGGCCACGTACAGGGCGGCAGGAGATGGGGGCACCAGGAAGACCTGGATGTTGCTGGGAGATGTTGTTTCTTCTGGGGACAGGAGAGTCCAGGTCAGCTGCTAGGCCTGGTCTCCCCTGCCAAGCCCATCCCAGTCTCCCCTCACTCCCTGTCCTCTATAAAGCCCATTCCAGTCTCACATGCTCCCCTCCCCACTCCATCCCTGCCTGTGTCCCCCTCGCCTCTCCAGACAGCCCGTCCCTGCTCAGCGTCACCTTCGCACTTGCGGGCGTGGGCCTGCTTTTTGCTCCCAGTGCCCGGGTGGGACACCTGGCAGGTGTACGTCTTGCCCTCCAGCCACACGTCCTGGGAGACGCTGGCATTGCTGCGGGTGCTGAAGGTGCAGCCGTCGGCGTCCTTCTTGGCAGGGGCAGTGTCCCCGTGAAGTAACCCGGGCTCGCCGTTAACCAGCCATTCCACCTTCAAAGGCTCAGGGTAGAAGCCGGAGATGAAGCAGAGCAGCTGGATGGCACCTGGCTTGGTGGTGCAGGAGGAGTGGAGGACGTGCACCTCGGGGGCTTGGGGCTCAGCAGGGATGGGCTCTGGGAGAAGGGTGATGGGTTAGTTGTTGTACAGACCCCTCCTGAGTCGCCTCCCCCCTGGCTCCCTGCTGCATGGCGCCCCCTGCTGAGCCCTCCCCGCTCCCTGCAGCACGGCGCCCCCTGCTGAACCCCCGACTCCCTGCAGGACAGTACCCCCTGCCGAGCCCTCCCCGCTCCCTGCAACACAGCGCCCCCTACTGAGCCTTCCTTGCTCCGTGCAGCACAGCGCCCCCTGCTGAGCCCTCCCCGCTCCCTGCAGCACAGCGCCCCCTGCTGAGCCCTCCCCGTTCCCTGCTGCACAGCGCCCCCTGCTGAGCCCTCCCCGTTCCCTGCTGCACAGCGCCCCCTGCTGAGCCCCCGGCTCTCTGCAGCACAGCGCCCCCTGCTGAGCCCCCGACTCACTGCAGCACAATGCCCCCTATTTAGCCCCCGCTCCCTGGAACACAGCGCCCCCTGTTGAGCCGTCTGCCCCTTTTCCTGCATTGCAGCACCCATCGCTTCTCTTGGTGTGGTGTCTCTTTTCATCCCTCCACCCTTCGGTGCCTCCACACCCAACACCATCTACCTGTCCCCATTCCCTCCCATCGCTCTGTGGTGTCTCTCTCCACCCACCCACCCCGGCGACTCCATCAGCTCACAGCACTATCAGGCTCCCATCCTCTCTCCCTGCAGCAGTCACCAGAGCAGGGTCCTGAGACAACCCCAGCCCTTCCCACCCCCCCCTCCCCGGGCCGCGCCGCACCGTCCCTACTTGGGATTTCCTTGGAGATGCTGGAGCTGGTGGGCTGGTGCTCTACGGTGCATCGATAGGTGTTGGACTCCCAGCTGCTGGCCGGGACGGTGACCTGGCTGCTGAGCGAGTAGAGGCCGCTGGAAGGTTGCAGCACGGAGGGATAGGTCCTCACGCCCGAGGAGCCGACATTTGGGCTCCATGTCACGGTGACCGGCTCAGGGAAGTAGCCTTTGGCCAGGCAGCCGAAGGTGACCTGGGGGGAGGTGACTTCGCCGGTGCAGGAGGTTAGGGGGAAGACAGATGGGGCCGTGGCACTAACTGCAAAGGGAGAGAGAGCGAGGCCATGAGACACAGCCCCACTGATCCCTGCCCCACTCTGTGCAGACCAGGCCCTAGCTTGGCACTGGGGCCAGCACTCAATGCCGGGGGAGAATGCCCCTAGTGAGCCCCACGCTGCTCCATTCACACAGCACAATTTGGGGTGAGACTGTTGACAGCTGCAAGGTCTTGGTAATGGTTGTGTGTAAGTGGGCACCTGAGATAGGCTGCCCCCCATCTTCCAGGTTGTGTCACAGACTGAGCAGGATCAGGGCCCCCAGTTCACTTGGTGCTAAACAGACCCTGTTGTACTAGCGATTGTAGCTTGGGAACGAATATTAAATGTTATATTCTCATTAGGCTTCTAGGTGGTAACAACAATGGCCACTGCTGGCTCGTAAGCATTTCTATGGCTCAAACGCACGTGGTTAGATATCCTCAGAAAGACTGGGACTGTCAATTGAACCCGGGACATATGGACCTTTGGGTTAGAGTTCAGGTTATAATTATACATGGGGAGGAGGATTAAGAGTTAGTGGTTAGGGTCAGGTGCTGGGGGTAAGGGCTATAGGTTGCAGAGATGGAATTACGGGCGATGGTTTAATGGTTTGGGTCAATATTTAATGTGTTGTGATTGAATTTCTAGAAAATTTTGCAGCCATTCAAGCTTCAAATACCAACCAGTTCTGCTGCCATTTCCCAGAGGTTAGTGAGACTCTTGGGTCCTACCCCAAGGGTCAGTTTGCGACAATGACTCATATTTCTGAGGCTGGGATGCTTGATACCCAACTGGAGACACAGAAACCTAGTGCTCAGAGAGTAAGGTGGGAGGTTAGGTTAGAGCTGTGGTTATGGTTAGGGGTATAATTGATTGTTAGTATTTGTATCACAGTGGTCTAGAAAACCCAGTTTAGGACCAGGACCCATCACACAAAGCTTTACAGAGAAATAACAACGAGGACTCTACTGATCCCAGGACTATTGCAGCCTGAGCAATCTAAAGTCAGAGTTTGGGGGATAAGGTTGGGACGTTGGGGTTAGGGGTTATGGGTTGCGTTTGAAGAGAGGGTCAGAGCTGGGGGTCAGAGTTAGGGAGGAGGGCTGTGGTTAAGGATGAAGATTGGACTCTAGGGAAAGGATGAGGATTAGGGTGTTGAGGTGAAGGAATGGGTGCATCTGTCGAGGTTAAGATGCTGGGGTTAGGGTCATGGTTAGGGAGCTAGGACAGAGTTGGGGGTCTAAGTAGTTGGGTTTAAGGTTTGGTTTAGGGTCATAGTTCTGGGGTTAGGGTAAAAAACCTTCCCTCCCCCAAACTCAGTAGTCGACTGGTTATCACCACCCCTAGCTCACGACCTTTCTAGCCAGGTTCCCACTCAAGAAACCACTCGGATTCCAAGCAATTGGGTTGAAGATTTTCTGGACACTTTCCCAAACTCTGCGGGAGAAATCTCCCAAGAATTCCAGCTGCCTCACTTTCTAGATGCCCAAAGCTGAAGCGCCTTTGGGAGCACTTACCGGGGTTGCATCTCCAGTGGGCTTTAGCCGGAGACGTCAGAGCTTGTCCCCGGAAAGGAAGCCCAACGTCTCCAGCTGAGTGCGCCGCAAAAACGGAGCCAGCTCAACTCAAAGGCCAAGTTAGGAAGTTGACCCCTGAGCTGTTGCCTCTGAGCTGCCAGTTACGTCCAGCCCCAGGCAGCCTAGCTCACAGCTAGCTGTGTTGGGAATCCCCCGGCCTGGCTCTCAGCATGAAGCATGAGGGCAGAGCTGGTGGAGGGAGGCAGGGCCGGCTCAGGGAGACGCGTTCCTGCACTCGGTGAGTTCAGGGGGTTACCTCTGACAAGGGACGTGCCGAAGGGGAAATTTGTGCCTCAGTTTAGAAAATTTTTGTTTGCAACTATTTATTACTGGGCTAAAGATAGGAGACAATAAAATCCCCTTAATCAGCTGTTCCCCTGAATGTCTAGTTGCAGCCCCCCAACTCTGAGCACCTCACATTTGCTAAGCACCCTCAGTCCTGACCTGTAGCTCCTGCTAGCCAAAACCTAGGGTCCCCCCTACTCTGCCAGTTCCCTCATTACCGACGTGCAGCCCCTGCTAGCCCAGCCCTGGCCTCTCCCACCCAGCTCTGCCAGTGCCCCCCACTTCCAAACCACAGCCCCTGCCAGCCCAGCCCTGCCCCCTCCAGCCATGCCGGAGCCCCTCACTTCCAACCTGCAGCCCCCTGATACCCCAGCTTTGGCTTCCCTACATCTCTGCTTGTGCCCCTCCCTCCCTCCCTCCCAAACATTAGCCCCCTGCTAGCCCAGACCTGGGCTGCTCCCAACTTTGCTGATGGACCTCACTCCTGACCTGCAGCCCCCTACTAGCCCAGCCCTGCCCCCCCTCCTGCTGGTGCCCCTCACTCCCGACCTGCATCCCCTGCTAGCCCAGCCCTGCTGGTGCCCCTCACTCCTGACCTGCAGCCCCCTACTAGCCCAGCCCTGCCCCACCTCCTGCTGGTGCCCCTCACTCCCGACCTGCATCCCCTGCTAGCCCAGCCCTGCTGGTGCCCCTCACTCCTGACCTGCAGCCCCAGCTAGCCCAGCCCTGCCCCCCCTGGTTCCCCTCACTCCTGATCTGCCAGCCCTGCTAGCCCAGCCCTGCCCCCCCCGGTGCCCCTCACTCCTGATATGCAGCCCCTGCTAGCCACCCCTGCCCCCCCCGGTGCCCCTCACTCCTGATCTGCAGCCCCTGCTAGCCCAGCCCTGCCCCACCAGCTCTGCCGGTTGCCCCTTACTCCCAACCTGTAGCCCCTGCTAGCCCAGCCCTGCCCCAATCTAGCCCTGCTGGTGCCCCTCACTCCCGACCCACAGCCCCTGATAGCGAGCCCTGCCCAAACCCCATGCGCTGCCAGTGCCCCTCACTCCCGACCCGCAGTACCTGCTAGGCCCAGCGCTGCCCCCCCCAACCCTGCTGGTGCCCCTCACTCCTGATCTGCAGCCCCTTCTAGACCATGCCTGGCCCCTCCTAGCCCTGCCAGTGCCCCTCACTCTGATCTGCAGCCTCTGCTAGCCCAACTCGGTCCCCCATAGCCCTGCTGGTGCCCCTCCATCCCACCTGCATACCCTCCCTAGCCCAGCCCTGGGCTCCCCTGCAGCCCTGCCAGTGCCCCTCACGCCTTATGTGCAGTCCCCCTGCTAGCCCGGACTGCCCCTGCCCCCCGCAGCTCTGCCAGTGCCCTCACTCCTGACCCGCAGACCTCTGCCTAGCCAGCCCTGCCCCCACCCAGCCTCTGCTGGGGCTCCTCACTCCCCGACCTCCTGATGTGCAGCCCCCTGCTAGTCCAGCTCTGGACCCCCTTTCAAAGCTGTTATCACAGCTTATAAGTGGAGTGTGAGAAAAGCACCTCTGTTCCCCCATCTCTGCCTGGAGGGGCACAGCCTGGCCTGTGTTACCCACCTGGCCCCCCCAGCTCTAACCACTGACCCCATGCCCTCCCAGAGAGCGGAGAGAACCCAGGAGTCCTGGCTCCCAGCCCTGTGCTCTGACCCACTTGCCCCAGCTCCCCTCCCAGAGCTTGGGAGAGAACCCAGGAGTCCTGGCTTCCAGCCCCCTCCCCCAACACCAGCCCCCTCTCCCCTGCCAGAGTTGGGGAGAGAACCCAAGAGTCCTGCTCCTCTCTCTATAAAGTTTTCTTCTCTAAAGGGCTCATTCTGATGGGATTAAAAGACCTCCTGTACTCACCCCACTAGCAGCCACTTTCCTCTAATTTACTCACCAAATTCTCAGCCATGGTGGGTCGCGGCCCAGCACTGTAGACCGGGGAGTTGTGTCCCTGCATCCCACTGAGGTCTGTGTCAGTCGGATTGTTCATCTGAGGTTTCTTTGCCTGTTGGGCATCCCCTCTTCCTCTCCCAAATGGTCACCAAAGATAATTATAGGTTATTATCACTCAGTGACGCCCACGCAGGAGCTGTCAGTGTTGAAGCTGGCAAAAAGGTGTGAAAATTGGATTGGATGGGGGCAAACACTGGGGTGAAAAACCAACTGTCACTTGTCTCAACTTCCCCTTTTCGGCCCCTATTGGTCGTTTGCTGCATCTCACCAGAGATTTGGTCACGGAGTCTGCAGACCTCTGAAAAGATTGAAGTCTCTGCGGGGTGAGGGTGAGGCCTTTTAGAGAACCTGCCATGGGGTGCATGTGTGTGAAGAACCAGCCTTTACTGCTGTCCTGGAGCCAGGGACAGAACCCAGGAGTTCTGATTCCCAGGCCCCCCGGTTCTAAGTCACAAGACCCCAGTCCCTCCCAGAGCCAAGGCCAGAACCCAGGAGTTCTGGCTCCCAGCCCTGCCCCGTTCTAACGGTAGGTCTGGGATAGACTGATCCTGGAAAGTGAAGGATAATGAGATGATAGCTATTCATATATTTCCTTGCAGCACATCTCTCTGTATGTATCACAAGCTCTTAAAGGACTGAGTGATCTAGTGGGTTTGTGTGCGTAGGGGGTTAGGAGCCAGGACTCCTGGGGTCTATCTGTGGCTCTGGGAAGGAGTGGGGTGTGGTGGAGTGGAGAGATGAGAGGGCTGACGGCCAGGTCCCTGGGGTCTATCTATGACTCTGAGAAGGAGTGGGGTGTGTTGGAGTGGAGAGGTGAAAGGGCTGAGGGCCAGGTCCCTGGGGTCTATCTGTGATTCTGGGAAGAAGCTGGGTTTGGTGGAGTGGAGAGGTGAGAGGGCTGAAGGCCAGGGCTCCTGGGGTCTATCTGTGACTCTGGGAAGAAGCTGGGTTTGGTGGAGTGGAGAGGTGAGAGGGCTGAAGGCCAGGGCTCCTGGGGTCTATCTGTGACTCTGGGAAGAAGCTGGGTTTGGTGGAGTGGAGAGGTGAGAGGGCTGAAGGCCAGGGCTCCTGGGGTCTATCTGTGACTCTGGGAAGGAGGAGGGTGTGGTGGAGTGGAGAGATAAGTGGGCTGACAGCCAGGGCTCCTGGGGTCTATCTGTGACTCTGGGAAGAAGCTGGGTTTGGTGGAGTGGAGAGGTGAGAGGGCTGAAGGCCAGGGCTCCTGGGGTCTATCTGTGACTCTGGGAAGGAGGAGGGTGTGGTGGAGTGGAGAGATAAGTGGGCTGACAGCCAGGGCTCCTGGGGTCTATCTGTGACTCTGGGAAGAAACTGGGTGTGATGGAGTGGAGAGATGAGTGGGCTGATGACCAGGGCTCCTGGGGTCTCTCTGTGGCTCTGGGAAGGAGTGGAGCCGGGTGTGGTGGAGTAGAGAGGTGAGAGGGCTGAAGGCCAGGGCTCCTGGGTTTTATGCCAAGCTCTGTAGAACCCCTTCTGAGGTTGGAGTCCCACCATTTTTGGGTTTAGGATTCTCAGTTCTGAATGTCCTACTTGCCTTTCTCTCAGACAGAGCTCCCACAAACACCCTCTATGTTCCCTTTGTTCCCCCTGTTGTGACGATTGTAGCCGGGGGCCCCACTTGTGAGGTGACTGTAACTTGCCTAGCGGCTATTTCCCGGAGCCCGTGGACATCAAGTGGAATTCCGGCAGAGTGACCAACGGGATCAAGACTTCCCAGCCATGGCACAGAGCAGTGGCAGGGCCTTCTCCCTCGTCAGCCAGCTCACCGCCCCTTCCTACGGCCTGGCGCACAACACCTGCCAGTGCAGTGTGGAGCACACCCCATCCCGTAAAACGATAGATGTGGAGATCACGAATGGTGAGCTATGTTGGGGTGCCAGAGAATGACGAAAGGACTGAGGCAGAAGGGTGCACTAAAGTGTCAGAGGGAGTGGGGGAGATAGAATGATAAAGTCCATGGAAGGGAGGATAGAGAAGAAAAGGGATGGATGTATGAATGGACAGAGACGAGGGAAAGATGGAGAGAGTGAAAGAGAGGGAAGGATGGTACGGAGCATGGGCTAGGTGGGTGGGCAAATGGAGATACAGAAGTATGGATGGAAACAAGGCGGATAGCTGGAGAGATGACATAGACAGAGTGATAGAGAGATGGAATGGTGCCGAGGGAAGGAAGGAGGGAAAGGTAAAACTTTCCTCTCTCTGTTGTCAGTCAGGACTTGAGCACATTGTGCTCAATGCTGTACAAATGCAATTGATTCATGATTCTGAGCTGGTATCCATTTTGTCTCTCTGCTGCCAGTATGTGAGTCTCTAATTCATCCTGAGGTTTGCCTCCTGGGCCCCTCCTGTGAGCACAACATCATGGAGAAACAGCTGGAGGTGGTTTGCCTCCTCCTTAGATTCAGCCCAGGGGCAGCCAAAGTGGAATGGCTGGTGAACGGCGAGAAGAGGAACCTTCCCACCACGGACTTCTCTATTGGGAAGGGCACAAACGGCACCTACGTGGGCCAGAGCCAAGTGAACATCACCAGGGAGAGCTGGGAGCAGGGGGACATCTACACCTGTGAAGTGACCCACCCAGTGCGGGGAATGGAGTACTCCATGCACAACACCAGCGAGTGCTTGGGTGAGGGGCTGTGGCCGTGCACGGTGGGGTGGGATGAAGGGTTGCCTGGAAACCAGCCTTATCTAAGGGTAAGCGGGACTGTGCGCAGATCCCAGGGTGACATAGAAATACATTGAGAGATGGATACTAGGAGTGGGTGGGAGAGGGATGGATGGATGCAGTGAAAGATATGCAGGTTGGATGGATAGAGAGCTAGATACTGTGGATAGAAGGAGGAATGACTGGAAGGGAAGATGGATGTGATGGCTGGGTAGAAAGACAGGTCGGATGGATGGAGAAAGGGGATGTGTGTACGTGAATAATTAGTAATAAAGAGCTGGAGGTCTGCACAGGAAAGTGTAGATGGAGAGATAGAAAGTGCTACGGGATTGTCAATACCTAGAAAGAGGCTTTTTTTCAATGGTTTCTATCTTTCTTCCTTCTAACAGCCCATGAAATTGAGGCTCACAAATTAGGGGACTGACAGTCCACCTCTAAGAGGAGAGGGATAGCTGAGTGGTTTGAGCATTGGCCTGCTAAACCCAGGGTTGTGAGTTCAGTCCTTGTGGGGGCCATTTAGGGAACTAGGGTAAAAAATCTGTCTGGGGATTAGTCCTGCTTTGAGCAGGGGATTGGATTAGATGAGCTCCTGAGGTCCCTTCCAACCCTGATATTCTATGATTCTGTAACACCCGTCACTGTAGTATCCTTCATGGTGCCGGGAATTCATGGAGTCTTCTGCTCTTTTTCCCCTATTGAAACAAGTCCTTTGTATTTTTGAGCCTGCCTCAGTGGCTCCATCCGTCTCTGTCACCAAGCCGTCTTACGATGACCTGATTGGGGAGACAGCCTGTATGACATGCCGGGTGCTGGGTTATAGCTTGGTAGATGTTCAGGTGGCTTGGGAAGTGATGAGAAAGCCAGCTCTGATGCAGAGACAGGAAACCTGGAACAAAGCAATGGGATCCAGAGCGTCACCAGCACCCACGAAATAAGCTTGGAATAATGGAAGAGCAGGACCAAGTTCTTGCAAAGTGACACCTCCTTGTTTTGGAGAAGTCACCCAGGATATGCCACTCATGGACACAAGTGAGTACGTCCGCGTGTAAGTCCCAACTCCCTGTGTGAACTCAGCCAAAGTCACTTTACTCTCGCTCTGTGCCCAAGCCTGCAAAGTGGGTATAAGGGTCCTTTGTTTCTCTCACCTGGTGTCTGTTTCTGGAACAGGGGCTCTCTTTCACGTCCCTTCTCCGGCTCGCAGGAGGGGGTTGTGGTCTCAGTCTGGGCTGGTAGACACCACTACAATAATAGTCAGGCTGCCTGTTCTCAGACCAGCTTCTGCCATGGAAAATGAAGGCCTTGCAATTCACTAGACTCCAGTAGGGAGGTGAGGCAATAGAGGAGGATCTGGTGAATATTTCCTGGGTCTTTCAAAGTGGTGATTCAGCCGGGGCCCTCAGAAGAGGTGATGAGGGACAGAAAAATAGAAAGTAGGGTTAAGATGGTCCATCAAAGGTAGATTCATTGAGTCTGAGGCCAGAAGGGATCATCAGGTCATCTAGTCAGACCTCATGTTTCCCTGGCCAGAGTATTTCACTCATTTATCCCTTTGTCGAGCCCGGTAACATGTCTTTGACTAATGCTTCATCTAGAGACACGTCCCGTCTGGATTGGAACCCCTCAGGAGATGGAGAATCCACCACTTCTCTTGATAGTTTGTTCTAATGGTTTTCTTCCAATATTGTTGCCTTACAATGAATTTGAATGTGTCTGGTTTCAGTTTCCGGCCATTGGTTCTTGTTCTGCCTTTTCTGCTAGATTAGAGAACTTTTTAGTACAGGGTTTCTCAAAGCGAGGTCGCAGCTTGTGTAGGGAAAGCCCCTGGTTGGCCGGGCCCGTGTGTTTACCTGCCCCATCTACAGGTCTGGCTGATCGTGGCTCCCACTGGCCGTGGATCGCTGTTCCAGGCCAATGGGAGCTGCTGGACACGGCTGCCAGTAAGTCGCTTGGCCCATGCTGCTTGCAGCAGCCCCCATTGGCCCGGAGCAGGATCCACGGCCAGTGAGAGCCGCGATCGGCGGGACCTGCAGATGGGGCAGGTAAACACACCGGCCCAGCCTGCCAGGGGCTTTCCCTACACAAGCGGCGACCCCTGTTTGAGAAACCCTCTTTTAGTACCTGATGTTTTATCGCCGGGAAGGTATTCATACACTATTCAAGTCACATCTTGAGTTTGCCCTGAACTGAATCAATATAGCTCCTTAAATCTCTCATTTACAGCTACTGAATCATCACTGAGGCTCTTCTATGAGCCCTTTTCAATTTTTCAAAGCACAAAGTTGTGAAACAGGTGCAAAAAATCTAGAAATGTTAATAAATGTTGGGCTGCTTTTATTTGCTTCCTGGTTTGTGAGTCAGGAACAAAAAGAGTGAGTGGGGATCACGTTTTCAGACTTTTCTTTACAGCTAGTGGGGATAGACCCTAAATGAAAGCTGAGATTCCATGGTCATAGCATAAGCTGTGGATTTAAGGAAAAACAGCAAATACATAATAAATATGGCCAAGGTTAGCCACCCCTCACATGTTCCACCAAGGGACTAAGAGGAGACATATTCCATCCCTGGGAGAGAAATTAGCTTCATCTCACATCTCTGTCCCTTCCAGCCTACCCTGCCCACGCACCTACTGTCTCAGCCACTGTCTCCTGCCTGGACCCAGAGGAAACTTCAGGGAAGAAAGATTTCCACACGTTCCTCCGTGACGTCACTGGATTCTTCCCGGCAGACGTCAACCTCTGCTGGGAGCACAACAGCTCCATAGTCCCTGCCTCCCACTACAGCAGTGTCCCTGTGTCAGATCTGGTGAGGCCTACTCCACTCAGAGCATCTTGAGAGTCGCCAGGCCCACGGGGGAAGGAGAAGCAGGGCCCCAGTATTTCTGCCTGGTGTGGCAGATGATGCTGAATGAAACCTTGAAGGTGAAGGTGAAGTCAGAGAATTGTGAGTTGAAGCTTCCAAAGGGCGACGAGAGGTTTGTTCATCCCAATATGGCCAGTGCCCCCCATTACCCCAGGGCCTAGTGAGGGAGCTAGCACCAGTTCAGGCTTCAATGCTGGGGTTTCCAAAGGGATTCACGCTCTCAACTGCCACATCGGCTTGCAGTGAGAGTTGTGGTCACAACCCTGAGGGACTTTGGGAGACCAGCAGCCGGAATATCACTGGGGTGAAATATAAAGAGCACCTTCTGCCTGTGTAGGGGGAGGGTTTTAGGGGATGTGAGTTATGTCCTGAGCTCTGGATGCGGGGTCTAGTAGTGCCAGCAGGGGGCTGGGAGCCAGGACTGCTGGGTTCTATCCCCAGCTGTGGGAGGGGAGTGGGGACTAGTGGTTAGAGCATGGGGGAAAGGAGTCAGGAATTACCATGGGCAGGTCGTTTCTCCTCTCTGTGTCCCAGCTGTCATCTCTGCCCTCTTCGTTGGGCTCGTGAATTTGAGGCTGGAAGGATCCTGATTTGAGCAAACATGGCAGGTCTGTCCCCTGCTGTGATTTCACCAATGAGTCTTTCTCCCATGGGAGCCAGAGACCTTCAGATCTGCTCATGGGACCCAGAGACCCAAATAATCATAATGGGACCCAGGAATCCCAATCCCAATCCCGGGATGTGTTGGAAAACCTCAGCCATTATTCCTGATGCCCCATGAGATGAGGATCGTGCCCCTTCCATCAGGGAAGCCAGTGCCCTATTTCCCACCCCAATGATCCTCAGACCCTTCCCAAACATCCCCTCGGCTTTGTTCCCCTGAGGCAGAGGTACTTATTTATCAGCTGATGCCTCCTGAGTATTGGCTCATTCCAGCCCTCAACGTTGCCTCCTGCCCCCAACCAGGTGGCAGCAACTGTAATCAACACCCACTGAAGGTGTCTCTCCTTCTGCCTTCCCTGGAGGACCTCTACATAGCGCAGAACGCCACCATCAGTTGTTTGGTGAGCGGCATGTAGACCCCAGCAGCCTGGAGGTGTCCTGGAACCGGGGTAGCGGGGGCCCATTGGCCGTGGTCTCCAGGGATCCGGTGCTGCAGGAAGATTGTACCTACAGTGCAACCAGCATCCTGCGGGTGTGCGTGGAGGAGTGGCAGGCGGGGGAGTAGTTCACCTGCACCATGAAACACCGAGACATCCCGTCGACCATTGTCAAGACCATCCGCAAGATTCAAGGTTAGAACTCAGCCTTTCCCCTGTAGGGGGCACTTGCTGCAATCTTCCTGGCTCAGGGTGTAGGGAATGGGACATGGATCCTTTTGTCTCTAGGGGTCACCAGCTCTGATCCGGTTTCAGGTCAGTGAGACTGGGTGTTACAC
Source organism: Gopherus evgoodei (assembly GCF_007399415.2). Lineage (NCBI taxonomy): Eukaryota > Metazoa > Chordata > Testudines > Testudinidae > Gopherus > Gopherus evgoodei. The sequence continues at coordinate 197,198 of NW_022060060.1, forward strand.
ATTTGTGTGTGGGATGAAATGTGCAAATTAATGAGAGAGAAAGGGATGGAGAGTCAGGACTCCTGGGTTCTTTTTCCAGCTCTGGGGGCAGAGTGTGTGTGTGTGGGTCTAGTGGGTTATAGCAGGGGGATTGTGTCAGGGTTGGCAGCCAGGACTCCTGGTTCTCATCCCTCATCATTAACCCTTTGGTGTTTCCTCATGGCAGAGATGTCTTTCCGGGCCCCTTCTGTCTACGTCTCCCCTCCTCACGCTGAGGAACTGTCTCTCTGGGCATCAGCCACCATCACCTGCCTGGCCTCCGGGTTCCGGCCCAGAGACATCTTGGTGACATGGACCCAGCAGGATTGGCCCGTGCCCCAGGAAGCCTACACCAACGTTAGCCCCGTGTGGGAGGCTGGGAAGGAGGAGCGCTACTTCATCTACAGCAAGCTCAATGTCTTGGCGTCCAAATGGGAGCGGGGGGACACCTACGCCTGTGTGGTGGGGCACGAGGGTCTGCCCATGACCTTCATCCACGGAGCATGGACAAAGCCTCTGGTAAACCCACCGCTGTCAATGTCTCTGTGATCCTGTCCGACACCGACGTCACTTGCTACTGAGGATCAGAGCCCCACGGGCTCCTCACGGCGTATCTGGGGTGGCCATGGAACCTTGTGGGGTCTGGGATTCCTCTGAGCCTGTGTGTAAAGCTGTGGGAGCTCTGGTGTACGGAGCGTGGCTGTGTGTGGAATATGCCCAAATAAAATGCCCCATGCTGGAGCTTGTTTTCAATGGGATGTCTTCTTCAAGCAGGGACCATCTCTATGTCTTATCCACCAGCCCAGCCTCCCTCCTGCGTCATCTATATCCATTCACCAGCCTTCTTTCTGACGTATCTCTTACTGTCCATCCACTCTCCTTTTCTTATGCATTCTCTAGATCTATTCATCAAAGCTTCCTTCTGCAGGATCTATCCATCCATTCTATCCTCTGCTGTACTTTTGTCTGTTTCCCCCTCTTTACTAGCTGTCCATTTTCCTGCCCACTTGCAAATCTCTCTCTCTGCACTGTGTCTGTTTATTCATATTTCGGTTGGCAATATCTGAGTTTGCCTGTTCTCCCTTTTGCAATCCTGTCCATCCATCCAACATCTGCAGTGTCATCTGTCTATATTAGCTTCTACAACATCCATCCATCCTCATGCAGTGTCATGAGTCTAGCTGACCATCCCTGTCCACAGAAAGGCTGGGAGGGGATATTTTGGCACAAAAGGATTATATCTGGGATGCTCAGAGGGGTGAGATGCCCAACTCCCCTTGGAATTATGAATTTATTTCAGTGGCAACTAACTGCCTAAGAGTCCTTTAAAGACCCCAGCCCAAGTGGCTTGTCTCTGGTCACACTGCAGGTCAGTGGGAGAGATGGGAATAGAACCCTGATTTCCCATCTCCAAGACTTGCATCTTAACCATCGCATCTGTCTAGCAATGTAGCCCTGGCTGCTATGGCGTCAGAACCACTAGCAGATGCGTCCTGACCTGACCACATAAGATGCAGAGGCAGAGCCCCCAGGAATCTGATGTTATGTCTGCAGGGAGCTAGGCATCAGTGTGAGACTGAGTTAGGATCTTTCATTGCCACGAGCTCCGTCCCCATTGTCCCTGGATGTGTGACCAGGGGGGTGGTGACCAGGGAAAGTGATTTCACTTCTGAGTACGGCACTGGGGAGACTGACACTGGAATACAGCATCCGGTTCTGGGGTGAACCTGCAGCAGTGGTCAGAAGCAGTAACGACATGTTGGGAATCATTAGGAAAGGGACAGATACTAACACAGCAAATACCACTTTGCCTCTGTATAAATCCACGGCACGCCCACACCTTGACTGCTGCGCACAGTTCTGGTCACCCCATCGCCAAAGAGATAGAACAGAAATAGAGAAGGTTCAGAGAAGGGCAACAGAAATGATCAGGGCTATGGAACAGCTTCCATATGAGAAGAGATTAAAGCGGCTGGGACTGTTCATCTAGGGAGACAACTGGGGGGATTTTACAGAGGTTGATACACTCATGACTCGTGTGACAAAAGGAAGTGTTATTTACTCCTTCACATAACACAAGAACCATGGTTCACCGAATGAAATTAAATGGCCACAGGTTTACAGCAATCACACAACAGAGTCAAGCTGTGGAACTTGTTGACTAAGGATGTTGTGAAGTCCAGAAGCATAACTGGGTTCAAAAAAGAATTTGATAAATTCGTGGAGAATAGGTCCATCAATGACTATTAGCCAAGCAGGTCATTGATGCAACCTTATGTTCTTGGTGTCCCTAAGCCTCTTATGGTCAGATGCTGGGACTGTATGACAGTGGATTAATCATTTGACCATTGTCCCATTCTGGCCATTCCATCTGATGCATCTGGTATCTGCCACTGTTGGAAGACAGGATACTGGAGTAGCTGGACAATTGGTCCCATGCACTGTGGCCATTCTCTTGTCCAATATTCAAAAAGAAGGTTGAAAAATTGGAGAGGGTGCAAAAGAGAGCTAGAAAAATGATTAGAGGGCTGGAGAAAATACCTTCCAGTGAGAGATAGGAGAAGCTGAATCAGCTGAGCTTATGAAAGAGACATTCAAGAGTTGGCTTCAATGATATGTATAAGTACCTGCATGGAGAGTGACTGGGGTCCCTGGGGGGCCATGCTGAGATCACACAATCGGGGCATATTGCAAAGAATGGGGCAGCCAATCCCCCCAGACTGGTGGTTATCCTGATAAATTCATCAGACTAGAAACAAAACAGCTTCTAAAATACCTTACTGGTTACCCAGAAGACAGAAATACAGCTTCCTTAGAGTAACCCAGCCTTGAGCTCCCACCCAGACAGGATGAGGATTACTGAAAATCTTGTTCATCATATAAAAGTTCTGTCAGTCCCAAAGGATTGGAGACATTACCCACCAGGTCAATGAGTATTTCAGATCTTACCCAAACAGTCAATTCTTATGAAGTAAGTTACAATTTATTAGAAAAGATAAGAGTGAGAGAGTGAGTACTGGTTAAAAGACACATACATAAAGGTAGGACTTGAGTTCTTAGGTCAGTTTCATAGCAGAGGTGGTTGGCTTCAGAGTTGCAAAGAGTCCCTTGAACGAGTTTTTCAGGTTATAGTCCAGGGTTTCTCAAACAGGGGTTGCTGCTTGTGTGGGGAAAGCCCCTGGTGGGCCGGGCCAGTGTGTTACTTGCCCCGTCCACAGGTCTGGCCCATTGCGGCTCCCGCCGGGCACGGATTGCTGCTCCGGGCCAACGGGAGCTGCTGGAAGTGGCAGTCAGTAAGTCCCTTGGCCCATGCCGCTTCCCACAGCCCCCATTGGCCTGGAGCAGCAATCCGTGGCCAGTGGGAGCCGCGATTGGCCGGACCTGCAGATGGGACAGGTAACACACCATCCTGGCCTGGCCCGCTGGGGGCTTTCTGTACACAAGCAGCGACCTCTGTTTGAGAAACCCTGTTATAGTCCAATGTCTTTGGTGGCAATTCGGCGGGAATCCTCTGGATGGCCCTGGCTATCACAGCTCTGGGGAAATGCTTTGGGCAACTTCTTAACTTCTGCTGGGCTTATGAGCATCATCACTAATGAGCGAGTTTCCCATCAAGATTGACTCAGCAGTGATCAATGAATGAGAATCAAGAGTCTATTATCAATTCCAATCATTTATCACTGAGAAATCAATAATCAGGGATTGGCTATTTCTGGTCAGTACCTAGTGATCTGTAATTAATGCTGAGTAGCCATTAATCTGCAATTGATTATCAATAATCAATTCTCACAGATCAGTAATGAATGTTAATCAAGGATCAAGCATCAACCATTAATAAGCTACTAGTAATTATTAACTGACCATAATCATTTATCCATAATCAGCAATGAATGATCAATGACCAAAAAGGAATGATCACTAATTAAGAAGCCAGAACAAATGTTCAAGGACCAATGAGCGTCAATCACTAACCACTCAGCCATGATCACTAAGGATCCGTAGTGGGGCCAGATGCACAAAGGGCCATAGCAGCCTGTGAAGCCGGTTCTGTGGTGGGGACACGGTGCTGGGACCTGGAACCAGAAGCAGAATCGGCTTAGACAGCCGTGTCTCCCCAGGGAGTTGGTGTGCGGCACCCGCTGGGCAGTGGCCATTCCTGAGGCAGTTTGACAAGGCCGGTGTCTCTGTCTGGAATTGAGCTCCAGCTCAACGCAGAGACTCTGGCAGGATGCAGGCGTGACTGGACCAGGTCCATGGCCCGGGCTACACAGCAGGACAGGCTAGATGGTCCCAAAGGACCCTTCTGGCCTTGCTCTTCCAGCGTAGGATGCTGCCCATGAGAGCAACGCCGGGTCCAACGGCACTGGCCGAACCACTCTGCTCTCTGTGTCCCACAGGTGCGGTGAGTGCCCGGCTCTGGGCTCCTAGGAGGTGTACAGCATTGCTTCATCCTCTTCATTCCCTCCCTCCATCATCAGCCCTCCCAGGCTCCTGCCCTCTCTCCAGACCCCTGGAGGGACAAAGTTCCACAGCAACTCAGAGGGCACGACAACGGCCACTGAAGGGTCTGAACTTTGCAGAGCCCAGAGCAGGGAGGGCAGAGTCCTTCCCTGGACGTCCCCAAGGGCAGCCCATGCTGGAACTTGAACTCAGCCCCATTCCCCTCCATCCTCCAACCCCATCCCATGGCAAGGACTGGATTTCCTTGTGCGCGTGTGTGTGCGTGCGTGCACACGCATCTGTGTCCCAAGTTCTGGTCAACCTGGAATCTGTCAATGGCGAAGAGTCTCATTGGCTCCTTTCTTTAACTTGCAACTTACACAGGAATTTTGAGTTTGATCCAGAATAAAATGAGTTCAAAACTGGTAGCTGCATTTCAGGATGGGTTTTGGGAGATTTTACCAAGGAGAATGTAAGCCACAGGTATCTATCTACACAACTGTCCATCCTCATACATACACATCTTTCTTTCTTTCTTTCTTTCTTTCTTTCTTTCTTTCTTTCTTTCTTTCTTTCTTTCTTTCTCATGCATGCCACCCTATCTGACCAATGGCTTTCTCTGCCCCAGAGATCTCCCCTTCCTGCCCACCCGTCCCAGCCTGTATAGGCTGAGGGACGAGGCCCCAGTTCTCTGGGTTTGTAGCTAGACCCCTATCTCCCATTGGGGCCAGTTCAGCGGGCACCTGTCATTTTATTCCCCATGCCCGGAAGCACCCCTACAGACATGACATGCCCCTCTGGAGGGCATCAGGGGTCCCTGAAAGTCCGGGATGGAGGTTATGAATGAGATGGAGCCTGATTTGTTTATGTATTTATGTATTTATTTATTTATTTATTGTCACTCAGTGCACACAATAAAAGTCACAGACACATACCACCCACAAAAATCCCAGTGAAAAGCTAAATATGCAACATACAGCATGACAGACACAACTCTGGCTATGGTCCTGCCCCAGGGCGGGGGGCTGGCTGGCACAGGGGGTGGGGAAGGGAAGTGAGGCCTTTCCTCTCTAGGGGCGCTGGCTCTGATCCAGCCCCAGAGCAGGGACTGTTGGGCTCAGGAGGGTGGGAAGTGGGAGAGGGGTTGTTTCCTTGCTAGGGGCGCTGGTTCCCTCCATGATACGAGTTGTCCAGTCTTAGCCAAGCTCCGAGCAGCGCAGCATCCCTAGTGGCTGAGGGCTGATTAGGCCATGTGGGGTGAGGTCCTGTCTCCCCCCCGAGGGGTCTCCCAGGGGCACAGCGCTGGTGGGGGGCAGCTGTGGGACTCAGAGTGGTGTCACCAATGGAGCCAGAAGCCCCAAACCCTTGTCTCTGGGCAGATGGGGGCAGCAGCTTCTACACCACGCGCTGGATCACGTTCTTGTACTCGGGGCCACTCGCCTTCTTCAGCTGCACCAGGGTGGAGAAAAACCACTTCACCTGCAGTGGGGCAGAGAGAGGAAGGATGAGAGGGGTCAGTGCTGGGGGGAGCTGCTCTGTCTGTCTGTGTCATTCCTTCCTGCTTTTCTGTCTGTGTCTCATTCATTCAGTCTCTGTCTTATTCACCCATTCTCCTTTCTCCTTCATTCCTCTCTTCTTTCTTTCCCCTCCACGCTGCCCTCTACTGTGCTAAAGGCGTTAATTCCTTCGTTCCTACCTTCGTTCTCTCTCTCACCTTGAACAGGGTCACGGTTGCGCTGTAGCACACGCTCAAGAGGAAGAGGGTGATGAAGACCGAGATGCTTGACCAGAGTCCATCCAGCTCCTCATCCTCGTCCTCGCTGCAAAACTCACCAGACACGATCACCTCTGTTGAGGAGAGAGAAAGAGACATCAGCTCGGACTCAGCCACTGTGACAGAGAGAGCTCGGACTGTGTGTCCAGCACCAACCTGCCTATCCCCTTCTCTATCCATCCTTCCATCCCTCCCCCATTCCCGCTCCAGACACATCCAGCCATCCATCCTCACACACCCCTCCACCAATCCATCCACGACCACACACCCCTCCACCCATCCGTTTCTAGATACAACCATCCATCCATGACCACACACCTTTCCACCCATCCATTTCTAGATACAACCATCCATCTATCCCCCCACACCCCTCCATCCATCCGTCCATCCATGACCAAACACCCCTCCATCTATCCATCTCTACATATAACCATCCATCCATCCCCACACATCCCTCCACCCATCCATCCATGACCACACACCCCTCCACACATCCATTTCTAGATACAACCATCCCTCTATCCATCTGGCCATCCATGACCACACACCCCTCCACCCATCCGTTTCTAGATACAACCATCCATCCATGACCACACATCCCTCCACCCATCCATTTCTAGATACAACCATCCATCTATCCCTCCACACCCCTCCCTCCATCCATCCATCCATGACCAAACACCCCTCCATCTATCCATCTCTAGATGTAACTATCCATCCATCCCCACAAATCACTCCACCCATCCATCCATGACCACACACCCCTCCACACATCCATTTCTAGATACAACCATCCCTCCATCCATCTGTCCATCCATGACCACACACCCCTCCATCTATCCATTTCTGGATATCATCCATCCATCCCTACACACCTCTCCACCCATCTATCTCTAGACACAACCCTCCATTCATCAAACCATCCATTACACACATCTTCATTTGCTCTTTCCCTTTGCACACCCTCTCTCTCCCTCCATTCCCACAAGAGGTGGCTCAGGATCCCTTAGAGGGTAAATTCATAGGTGTGTGTGAGGTGCCAGGATGCGACCACAACAGAGGAGCCCGCTAAAGACCAGGATGGCTGGATTTCACACTTGTACCTCTATGACACTGGTCCCAATGTACCTAAACACTCCGGAGTCACTTCTGATGGAACACAGCAACCTCTGGGGCTGTTTATTTGGGGCTCCCTTGGGTGGCACTGGGACGGTGGCATCTAGTGGCTGTTTATAGAGGTGGTCTCTCAGCCAGCACTGAGATGTGCCCCCTTTGGGGTGGCACACAGGGGCTGTTTAGATAGGGACCCTTTGCCTAAATGCCAAGCTGTAGCTGGCATGGGGTGTGCTGATCACTGTTGCTTTGATGAACGGAGTCATGAGTAATTTAATGATTGGGAGGCTCATGTTTATCTCTCAGAGGAAAGATGGTGCCCCCTGTATCACAGCACCCCTAGCATAGCAGTGGGGGCATTGAGGTCAGCTCTGACTGTGAGGGGAGATCACCCCATACTGAGCCCACTCCAGGTGTGCATGGCTTCTGGGTGATGCAGGCCTCACTCCCCAGGTAAAGGGGGCTCCGAGGATTTGGTTGGAGTTGGTAGCTGCTTCTTAGACGTGGGAGAGGTATCCCCATATAAACTGACTCCCGCATACCCCACCCCTGAGTCAAACGTATCCCAGTGCCGGGGGAGGGGTCCGTGAATAACCAGACGCCATGTTCCACCCCAGAGAGGACACAACTCAGCACAGGGTGAGAGATTCTGTAACACCTGTCCCAGAGACAGCTGCATCTTAGAGCTGGCTGCGAGTGGAGGGAGAACAGGCTGTGTGGCTGCCTCTGGGTGCATGTCTGTGTCTCTCTGTGTTGTGTGTCTCTCTGTGTGTACAAACACGACAGCTCAGGTGGGAGGGTCCCTGGGTCATGCCATGTTACAGGTGTGTCCATCTGTACCAGATCTCTCTCTCTCTCTCTCTCTTTCTCAGCAACCCCCCCCCACTCCCTTACTGTGTGTGCCCCTGCGCTGCCCCAGGAGAACAGCATCCGGCGAAGTGAGTATTCACCCAGGAAAGCTCACGCTCCAATATGTCTGTTAGTCTGTAAGGTGCCACAGGACTCTCTGTTGCTTTTACAGCCCTAACACTGCCGCTGCTGCTACCCACCCTTTGGCACCACGTGCTGAGCGCTGGGCTTGGCACTGGTGTGGTCAAGCCCTGCGCTCGCCCATCCAGCCCTGAAGCTGACACACACACACGGGTGCATGTGGGTGCCCTGTTGGGGCTACGTAGGAGATGGGGCTCATGTGCAGGGCCATAGATGAGTCTGCCTCCTCTGTCCCACCCCCATGTCACCAGCCCTAGTGAGACTTTAGGTGAGTCCCTGCTTAGCGTCTGCTCCAGGTAACAGCCCTACTAGTGCTGCTGCTTTGCGAGCACTGGGTGCCAGAAGCTGATCCCTGGTGTGGGGTGTTTGCTGTCTGTTGCACTATGACCCCCTCCTCAGCTACCACAGAGGGTTGGGGTGGAGGGAGACACTTTAGTTTCTCAGCTAGCTAGGGAGGTGTATGTAGGGGTCAGGGAATTTGAGTTGCCCTCCCTCCACTGATTCTGTCTCAAAATTCTCCCTGCTCCTCTCTGGAGTGGGATGGGATGTGGGGTAAATGTTGACCCTGACACGGCGCCCCTCTGGGCATGCACAGGTTTGAGCCTAGAGGGCCTTGTCTCAGTGGGATCCTAGAGATTGCTTAGCCATCCACCCATCCATCCTTCCTCATCCATAAACATCCATATATCCCCATATCTTCCATCCATCCCTCCTGATCTGTACCATCCATCCATCCTTCCTCATCCATAAACATCCATCCATCCCTATATCTTCCATCCATCCTTCCTGATCTGTGCCATCCATCCATCCTTCCTCATCCATAAACATCCATCCATCCCTATATCTTCCATCCATCCCTCCTGATCTGTACCATCCATCCATCCTTCCTCATCCATAAACACCCATCCATCCCTATATCTTCCATCCATCCCTCCTGATCTGTACCATCCATCCATCCTTCCTCATCCATAAACATCCATCCATCCCTATATCTTCCATCCATCCCTCCTGATCTGTACCATCCATCCATCCATCCATCCTTCATCATCCATAAACACCCATCCATCCCTATATCTTCCATCCATCCCTCCTGATCTGTACCATTCGTCCATCCTTCCTCATCCATAAACATTCATCCATCCCTATATCTTCCATCCATCCTTCCTGATCTGTACCATCCATCCATCCTTCCTCATCCATAAACACCCATCCATCCCTATATCTTCCATCCATCCCTCCTGATCTGTACCATCCATCCATCCTTCCTCATCCATAAACATCCATCCATCCCTGTATCTTCCATCCATCCCTCCTGATCTGTACCATCCATCTGTCCTTCCTCATCCATAAACATCCATCTAACCCTATATCTGTATCTTCCACCATCCATACGGTTCTGTACCCACCCATCCATTCTTGTTTCTAACCATCCATCCAATGTGCAGTCTATTATTCAATCCGTCCATCCTCATCCCTCACCGTTCACCCAGGCAAGCCCATCTATCTATCTATCTATCTATCTATCTATCTATCTATCTATCTATCTATCTATCTATCTATCTATCTATCTATCTATCTATCTATCTATCTATCTATCTATCTATCTATCTATCCTTTTCAGTATACATCCACCCCATCCCTCTATCACCATCAGTACTCATTGACTCTCATCCATCCATTGCCATCTATCCTTTCCCAAACATGCGTAGTCAGCCATTATATTTAGCCATCCTTTCATCCTCATCTCTCACTCACTCACTATGTGTAACAACCCCTTCATCCAGGCACCTGTCCATCCCCATCGGTACCAATCCAGTGCCATATGTGACTACCAATCCACCACCGTTCATGTATACATCCATTCATCCCCATCTCCACCCATCCATCTATCACACTCCATCCATTTATTCATCCATCACTCCTTCAGAAAGTGTGCCCATCCAACATTCGCCAATCATCCATCTATACCCCCCAACACACCCCTATATCCATCCATCCACCCTTCTGCAGATCCCCAGGGATTTTTTCTATCCCTTGACATCTATTTATCCATTGGCATCCACCCTCTTTGAACCATCCAACCATGAGTCCCTGTGTACAGTGCAGTCTTGTAGCAGGCACACTGGGTGGGACACGCAGGACATCTGGATTCTGTTTCTAGCTCTGTCATTGACATGCTCGGTAATTGTGGGCAGGACTCTCCCCCTTCTGGTACCTCTGTTCTCTTCCTCCTCTTTCTCTATTTAGGCTGTGAGAAGGACTGTCTCCTGCTGTCTGTGCTGTGCCCATCCCAACAGGGTACTGGTCTCAGTTGGGGATATAGGGGTTAATTTAATCCAAATAATGATCTCCCTATTTCTCTCTTGCTGCTTGTGATATCTCAGTGTATTTGTCCTGCCATCTGAAGTATGTATCCATTTAATCATCTCTCTGAACACCTGGCCTTCCAACTGAGATTGGCTTGAATGTGTCTGTTCCTCTGCAGTATGTCTGTAACTGTGCATCTACCCCCTTCTCCATCCCTGTTTCCATGGCGTGTATGTACTTGTGCATGTATTCATCCTTCCTTACACGGCATGGACCCACATATCTACCCATCCTTCCTTACATGGCATGGACCCACATATCTACCTATCCTTCCTTCCATGGCATGGACCCATATATCTACCCGTCCTTCCTTCCACGGCATAGGCCCACATATCTATCCATCCTTCCTTTCGTGGCATGGACCCACATATCTACCCATCCTTCCTTCCGTGGCAACTACTCATATTTCCTTTCATGGCATCAACCCATGTATCTCCCCATCCATCCATGGTATATATGTATCCACCCATACAGGATCTGGGAATTGGCATCCCCAGCCTTTTAGCATCTCAGTTTCTCCCAGCCTGCAACCTGGGACCTCGTCCACCTTGGGCGACTCGCAGATTTCACCCAGTCACACCACAAGAAGGAGACCTGGGTGTGAGCTCAGACTAGTTCCATTTATTCACTTGTTGTCATGCAGGGCACAGAGATTATTTACAGGAAGCTGTACTGGACAGTGTTAGCAGTGGGCTGGGAGGAGCCTTCTTCATTTACCAGAGATTTTGCTGATGCTGCGTTGGGTGAACTTCAATGAGAGGGCTTCGTGGGTGATCATGCAGGTGTAGGTGTCCCCGCTGTTCCAGCTGGCCTTGCTGACTTTCAGCTTGCTGTAGAGGAAGAAGTTCGAGTCGCTGGCTCCATCCTTCATGGGCGGGGTGGTGATGTAGTTGGTCTCCTTTTCACCTTCATGGTTCTTCATCCACTGCACCGAGATGTCCTCGGGGAAGAAGCCCCGCACCAGGCAGGTGACACTGACAGAGTCTCCTTTGCTGCTCAGCTCTTCACTGTGGGGGTGCAGGAGGTAGACGCCCGGGGCGGAGTGCTTGCCTTCAGTGAGTGGGGATGGAGGACAGAGATGAGCCATGCACATTACTCATCTGGGGCAGATGGGGAGAAGGATGGTGTGTGTGTGTATGTGTGTGTGTGTGGGAGTAGGAAGATCCCCTCTCTCTTCCAGGATGGAGAGGCTGGGGACTGGGAGCTGGTATCTCTGGAGCACAACGTGAGGGTGGGGATTTGGGGATGCAAAAGGACTCAGGGGCCAGGATCCCAGGTTGTTGGGGGTTGGGGCTTCCCCATAAGGAGCATCCCTCCATGCTGAGTCCTGGGACTGAGTCTCTCCCCTTAGAGACCCTCCTCTCCTCTTACCTGGCTTCTTGGAGATCGATTTGATGAGGGGCGAGATCAGGTCCGAGTGCTCCACTTTGCAAGTGAAGGTCTCGCCGGCCTCCCAGTCCCGGGTGAAGATGGGCATGGAGCTGGAGGCGGTGAAGGTGTTGTTGAACTGCTCAGTGAGGGTCAGGGGATCAGGGATAATGGACCCTGGCTTCTCCCGGGACCAGACCACCTGGAGGCCGGAGTCGCTAGGCAGGTTGACCACCAGGCAGGTGAGCATGGGGCTCTGGGCCACGTACAGGGCGGCAGGAGATGGGGGCACCAGGAAGACCTGGATGTTGCTGGGAGATGTTGTTTCTTCTGGGGACAGGAGAGTCCAGGTCAGCTGCTAGGCCTGGTCTCCCCTGCCAAGCCCATCCCAGTCTCCCCTCACTCCCTGTCCTCTACAGAGCCCATCCCAGTCTCCTCTCACACCCTGTCTTCTACAAAGCCCATCCCAGTCTCACATGTTCCCCTCCCCCCTCCATCCCTTCCTGTGTCCCCCTCGCCTCTCCAGACAGCCCGTCCCTGCTCAGCGTCACCTTCGCACTTGCGGGCGTGGGCCTGCTTTTTGCTCCCAGTGCCCGGGTGGGACACCTGGCAGGTGTACGTCTTGCCCTCCAGCCACACATCCTGGGAGACGCTGGCATTGCTGCGGGTGATGAAGGTGCGGCCGTCGGCGTCCTTCTTGGCAGGGGCAGTGTCCCCGTGAAGTAACCCGGGCTCGCCGTTAACCAGCCATTCCACCTTCAAAGGCTCAGGGTAGAAGCCGGAGATGAAGCAGAGCAGCTGGATGGCACCTGGCTTGGTGGTGCAGGAGGAGTGGAGGACGTGCACCTCGGGGGCTTGGGGCTCAGCAGGGATGGGCTCTGGGAGAAGGGTGATGGGTTAGTTGCTGTACAGATCACTCCTGAGTCGCCTCCCCCCTGGCTCCCTGCTGCATGGCGCCCCCTGCTGAGCCCTCCCCGCTCCCTGCAGCACGGCGCCCCCTGCTGAACCCCCGACTCCCTGCAGCACAGCGCCCCCCACTGAGCCCTCCCCGCTCCCTGGTGCACAGCACCCCCTGATGAGCCCTCCCCGCTCCCTGCTGCAAAGCGCCCCCTGCCGAGCTCTCCCTGCTCCCTGCAGCACAGCGCCTCCTGCTGAGCCCTCCCCACTCCCTGCAGCACAGCGCCCCCTGCTGAGCCCTCCCCACTCCCTGCTGCACAACGCCCCCTGCTGAGCCCTCCCTGCTCCCTGCAGCACAGCGCCCCCTGCTGAGCCCTCCCTGCTCCCTGCAGCACAGCGCCCCCTGCTGAGCCCCTGGCTCCCTGCAGCACAGCGCCCCCTGCTGAGCCCCCCGCTCCCTGCAGCACAGCGCCCCCTGCTGAGCCCCCGGTTCCCTGCAGCACAGCGCCCCCTGCTGAGCCCCCCGCTCCCTGCAGCACAGCGCCCCCTGCTGAGCCCCCCGCTCCCTGCAGCACAGCGCCCCCTGCTGAGCCCCCTGCTCCCTGCAGCATAGCGCCCCCTATTGAGTCCCCAGCCCTGCTATCTGCACCCAACACCATCTACCTGTCCCCATTCCCTCCCATCGCTCTGTGGTGTCTCTCTCCACCCACCCACCCCTGCGACTCCACTGGCTCACAGCACTAGCAGGCTCCCATCCTCTCTCCCTGCAGCAGTCACCAGAGCAGGGTCCTGCGAGACCCCCCAGCCCTTCCCACCCCCCTCCCTCCCCAGGCCGCGCCGCGCTTTCCCTACTTGGGATTTCCTTGGAGATGCTGGAGCGGGTGGGCTGGTGCTCTACGGTGCATTGATAGGTGTTAGACTCCCAGCTGCTGGCCGGGACGGTGACCTGGCTGCTGAGCGAGTAGAGGCTGCTGGAAGGTTGCAGCACGGAGGGATAGGTCCTCACGCCCGAGGAGCCGACATTTGGGCTCCATGTCACGGTGACCGGCTCGGGGAAGTAGCCTTTGGCCAGGCAGCCGAAGGTGACCTGGGAGGTGGTGACATCGCTGGTGCAGGAGGTTAGGGGGAAGACAGACGGGGCCGTGGCACTAACTGCAAAGGGAGAGAGAGCGAGGCCATAAGACACAGCCCCACTGAGCCCTGCCCCACTCTGTGCAGACCAGGCCCTAGATTGACACTGGGGCCAGCACTCAATGCCGGGGGAGAATGCCCCTAGTGAGCCCCACGCTGCTCCATTCTCACAGCACAGTTTGGGGTGAGACTGTTGACAGCTGCAAGGTCTTAGTAATGTCTGTGCTGCCACCCGTCTTCCAGGTTGTGTCACAGACTGAGCAGGATCAGGGCCCCCAGTTCTCTTGGTGCTAAATAGACCCTGTTGTACTAGCGATTTTAGCTTGGGAACGAATATTAAATGTTATATTCTCATTAGCCTTCTAGGTGGTAACAACAATGGCCACTGCTGGCTCGTAAGCATTTCTATGGCTCAAACACACGTGGTTAGATATCCTCAGAAAGACTGGGACTGTCAATTGAACCCGGGACATATGGACCTTTGGGTTAGAGTTCGGGTTATAATTATACGTGGGGAGGAGGATTAAGGGTTAGCGGTTAGGGTCAGGTGCTGGGGGTAAGGGCTATAGGTTGCAAAGATGGAATTATGGGCGATGGTTTAATGGTTTGGGTCAATATTTAATGTGTTGTGATTGTATTTCTAGAAAATTTTGCAGCCATTCAAACTTCAAATACCAACCAGTTCTGCTGCCATTTCCCAGAGGGAGTTAGTGAGACTCTTGGGTCCTACCCCAAGGGTCAGTTTGCGACAATGACTCATATTTCTGAGGCTGGGATGCTTGATACCCAACTGGAGACACAGAAACCCTAGTGCTCAGAGAGTCAAGGTGGGAGGTTCGGGTTAGAGCTGGGGTTATGGTTAGGGGTATAATTGGTTGTTAGTACTTGTATCACAGTGGTCTAGAAAACCCAGTCTAGGATTAGGTCTCATTGTGCCAGGAACTTTACAGAGAAATAACAATGAGGACTCTACTGATCCCAGGACCATTGCAGCCTGTGCAATCTAAAGTCAGAGTTTGGGGGATAAGGTTGGGACGTTGGGGTTAGGGGTTGGGTTTGAAGAGAGGGTCAGAGTTGGGGGTCAGAGTTAGGGAGGAGGGCTGTGGTTAAGGATGAAGATTGGACTCTAGGGAAAGGATGAGGATTAGGGTGTTGAGGTGAAGGAATGGGTGCATCTGTCGAGGTTAAGATGCTGGGGTTAGGGTCATGGTTAGGGAGCTAGGACAGAGTTGGGGGTCTAAGTAGTTGGGTTTAAGGTTTGGTTTAGGGTCATAGTTCTGGGGTTAGGGTAAAAAACCTTCCCTCCCCCAAACTCAGTAGTCGACTGGTTATCACCATCCCTAGCTCACGACCTTTCTAGCCAGGTTCCCACTCAAGAAACCACTCAGATTCGAACCAATTGGGATGAAGATTTTCTGGACACTTTCCCAAACTCTGTGGGAGAAATCTCCCAAGAATTCCAGCTGCCTCACTTTCTAGATGCCCAAAGCCGAAGCGCCTTTGGGAGCAGTTACCGGGGTCTGCATCTCCAGTGGGCTTTAGCCGGAGACGTCAGAGCTTGTCCCCCGGAAAGGAAGCCCAACGCGTCTCCAGCTGAGTGCGCTGCAAAAACGGAGCCATCTCAACTCAAAGGCCAAGTTAGGAAGTTGACCCCTGAGCTGTTGCCTCTGAGCTGCCAGTTACGTCCAGCCCCAGGCAGCCGAGCTCACAGCTAGCTGTGTTGGGAATCCCCCGGCCCGGCTCTCAGCATGAAGCGTGAGCGCAGAGCTGGTGGAAGGAGGCAGGGCCGGCTCAGGGAGACGCGTTCCTGCACTCGGTGAGTTCAGGGGTTACCTCTGACAAAGGACATGCCAAAGGGGAAATTTGTGCCTCAGTTTAGAAAGATTTTGTTTGCAAATATTTATTACTGGGCTAAAGATAGGAGACAATAAAATCCCCTTAAAAGTATTCAGCTATTCCCCTGATTGTCTAGTTGCAGCCCCCCAACTCTGAGCACCCCACGTCTGCAAATGGCCCTCAGTCCTGACCCACAGCCTCTGCTAGCCAAGACCTGGGGTCCCCCCCCACTCAGCCGGTTTCCCCATTACCGATGTGCAGCCCCTGCTAGCCCAGTCCTGGCCTCCCCCACTCAGCTCTGCCAGTGCCCCCCACTCCCAAACCACAGCCCCTGCCAGCCCAGCCCTGCCCCCTCCAGCCCTGACGGAGCCCGTCACTCCCAACCTGCAGCCCCCTGATACCCACCACAGCCCTGGCTCCCCCACACCTCCCCCACAGCTCTGCTGGTGCCCTTCCCTCCCAAACTTTAGCCTCCTGCTAGCCCAGCCCTGGGCTGCCCCCAACTTTGCTGATGGCCCTCACTCCTGACCCACAGCCCTCTGCTAGCCCAGCCCTTCCACCCCTCTGTCCTACCGGTGCCCCTCACTCCCGACCTGCATACCCTGCTAGCCCAGCCCTGCTCCCCAGCCCTGCCAGTGCCCCTTACTCCCGACCCACAGCCCCTGCTAGCCCATCCCTGTCCCTCCCAGCTCTGCTGGTGCCCCTCATTCTTGACCCACAGCCCTCTGCTAGCCCAGCCCTGCCCCCTCCAGCTCTGCCATTGCCCCTCACTCCCAACCTGCAGCCCTCTGCTAGCCCAGCCCTGCCCCCTCCAGCTCTGCTGTTGCCCCTCACTCCCGACCCACAGCCCTCTACTAGCCCAGCCCTGCGCTTCCCTGCAGCTCTGCTGGGGCCCCTCACTTCTGACCTGCATCCCCTGCTAGCCCAGCCTTGGGCTCACCTGCAGCCCTGCCAGTGCCCCTCACGCCTTATGTGCAGCCCCCTGCTAGCCCAGCCCTGCCCTGCCCCCTGCCCTCTGCCAGTGCCCCTCACTCCTGACCCGCAGCCCCTGCTAGCCCAGTCCTGGCCCCCTCCGCCCTACCGGTGCCCCTCACTCCCAACTTGCATCCTGTGTTAGCCCATCCCTGCCCCCCCCAGCTCTGCCAGTGCCCCTCACTCCTCACCCGCAGACCTCTGCTAGCCCAGCCCTGCCCCCACCCAGCTCTCCTGGGGCCCCTCACTCCCGACCTCCTGATGTGCAGCCCCCTGCTAGTTCAGCTCTGGACCCCTTTCAAAGCTGTTATCACAGCTTATAAGTGGAGTGTGAGAAAAGCACCTCTGTTCCCCCATCTCTGCCTGGGGGCAAGGGCACAGCCTGGCCTGTGTTACCCACCTGGCCCCCCCAGCTCTAACCCACTAGACCCCACTGCCCTCCCAGAGCTGAGGAGAGAGCCCAGGAGTCCTGGCTCCCAGCCCTGTTCTCTGACCCACTTGCCCCAGCTCCCCTCCCAGAGCTTGGGAGAGAACCCAGGAGTCCTGGCTTCCAGCCCCCTGGTCTGACCCCCTAGCTCTCACTCCCCTCCCAGAGCTTGGGAGAGAACCCAGGAGTCCTGGCTTCCAGCCCCCTGCTCTGACCCCCTAGCTTTCACTCCCCTTCCAGAGCTTGGGAGAGAATCCAGGAGTCCTGGCTTCCGACCCCCTCCCCCAATACCAGACCCCACTCCCCTGCCAGAGTTGGGGAGAGAGCCCAAGAGTCCTACTCCTCTCTCTATAAAGTTTTCTTCTCTAAAGGGCTCATTCTGACGGAGCCCCACTAGCTCACCAGTACTCACCCCACTAGCAGCCACTTTCCTCTAATTTACTCACCAAATTCTCAGCCATGGTGGGTCGCGGCCCAGCACTGTAGACCGGGGAGTTGTGTCCCTGCATCCACTGAGGTCTGTGTCAGTCGGATTGTTCATCTGAGGTTTCTTTGCCTGTTGGGCATCCCCTCTTCTTCCTCCAAATGGTCACCAAAGATAATTATAGGTTGTTATCGCTCAGTGACGCCCACGCAGGAGCTGTCAGTGTTGAAGCTGGCGAGGAGGTGTGAAAATTGGATTGGATGGGGGCAAACACTGGGGTGAAAAAACAACTGTCACTTGTCTCAACTTCCCCTTTTCGGCCCCTATTGGTCGTTTGCTGCGTCTCACCAGAGATTTGGTCACGGAGTCTGCAGACCTCTGAAAAGATTGAAGTCTCTGGGGGGTGAGGGTGAGGCCTTTTAGAGAACCTGCCATGGGGTGCATGTGTGTGAAGAACCAGCCTTTACTGCTGTCCTGGAACCAAGGACAGAACCCAGGAGTTCGGGCTCCCAGCCCCACCATTCTAAGCCACAAGACCCCAGTCCCTTCCCAGAGCCAAGGCCAGAACCCAGGAGTTCTGGCTCCCAGCCCTGCCCCGTTCTAACGGTAGGTCTGGGATAGACTGATCCTGGAAAGGGAAGAATAGTGAGATGATAGCTATTCAAATGTTTCCTTGCAGCATATCTCTCTGTATGCATCACAAGCTCTTAAAGGACTGAGTGATCTAGTGGGTTTGTGTGTGTAGGGGGTTAGGAGCCAGGACTCCTGGGGTCTATCTGTGACTCTGGGAAGGAGCGGGGTGTGGTGGAATGGAGAGGTGAGCGGGCTGACGGCCAGGGGTCCTGGGTTTTATGCCAAGCTCTGTAGAACCCCTTCTGAGGTTGGAGTCCCACCATTTTTTGGGTTTAGGATCTCAGTTCTGAACGTCCTCACTTGCTTTTCTCTCAGACAGAGCTCCTGCAAGCCCCCTCTGTGTTCCCTTTGTTCCCCTGTTATGACGATGTAGCTGGGGACCCCACTTGTAAGCTGACTGTAGCCTGCCTAGCTGCTATTTCCTGAAGCCCGTGGACATCAAGTGGAATTCTGGCAGAGTGACCAACGGGATCAAGACTTCCCAGCCACGGCACAGAGCAGTGGCAGGGCCTTCATCCTCGTCAGCCAGCTCACCGCCCCTTCCTGAGGCCTGGCACACAACACCTGCCAGTGCAGTGTGGAGCACACCCCATCCCGTAAAATGATAGATGTGGAGATCACGATTGGCGAGCTATGTTGGGGTGCCAGAGAATGAGGAAAGGACTGAGGCAGAAGGGTGCACTAAAGTGTCAGAGGGAGTGGGGGAGATAGAATGATAAAGTCCATGGAAGGGAGGATAGAGAAGAAAAGGGATGGATGTATGGATGGACAGAGACGAGGGAAAGATGGAGAGAGTGAAAGAGAGGGAAGGATGGTACGGAGCATGGGCTAGGTGGATGGGCAAATGGAGATACAGAAGTATGGATGGAAACAAGGCGGGATAGCTGGAGAGATGACATAGACAGAGTGATAGAGAGATGGAATGGTGCCGAGGGAAGGAAGGAGGGAAAGGTAAATCTTTCCTCTCTCTATTGTCAGTCAGGACTTGAGCACATTGTGCTCGGTGCCGTACAAATGCAATTGATTCATGATTCTGAGCTGGTATCCATTTTGTCTCTCTGCTGCCAGTATTTGAGGCTCTTATTCATGCTGAGGTTTGCCTCCTGGGCCCCTCCTGTGAGCGCAACACCATGGAGAAGCAGCTGGAGGTGGTTTGCCTCCTCCTGAGATTCAGCCCAGGGGCAGCCAAAGTGGAATGTCTGGTGAACGGCGAGAAGAGGAATCTTCCCACCACGGACTTCTCTATTGGGAACGCCACAAACGGCACCTACGTGGGCCAGAGGCAAGTGAACATCACCAGGGAGAGCTGGGAGCAGGGGGACATCTACACCTGTGTAGTGACCCACTCAGTGAGGGGAACGGAGTACTCCATGCACGACACCAGCGAGTGCTTGGGTGAGGGGCTGTGGCCGTGCACGGTGGGGTGGGATGAAGGGTTACCTGGAAACCAGCCTCTTACTGTGCCCAGATCCCAGGGTGACATAGAAATACAATTGAGAGATGGATACTAGGAGTGGGTGGGAGAGGGATGGATGGGTGCAGTGAAAGATATGCAGGCTGGATGGATAGAGAGCTAGATAGTGTGGATAGAAGGAGGAATGACTGGAAGGGAACATGGATGTGACGGCTGGGTAGAAAGACAGGTCTGATGGATGGATGGAGAAAGGGGATATGTGTACGTGAATAATTAGTAATAAAGAGCTGGAGGTCTGCACAGGAAAGTGTATATGGAGAGATAGAAAGTGCTACGGGATTGTCAATAGCTAGAAAGAGGCTTTTTTTCAATGATTTCTATCTTTCTTCCTTCTAACATCCCATGAAATTGAGGCTCACAAATTAGGGGACTGACAGTACCCCTCTAAGAGGGGAGGGATAGCTCAGTGGTTTGAGCATTGGCCTGCTAAACCCAGGGTTGTGAATTCAATCCTTGAGGGGGCCATTTAGGGAACTAGGGTAAAAAATCTGTCTGGGGATTAGTCCTGCTTTGAGCAGGGGGTTGGATCAGATGACCTTCTTAGGTCCCTTCCAACCCTGTTATTCTATGATTCTGTAACACCCGTCACTGTAGTATCCTTCATGGTGCAGGGAGTTCATGGAGTCTTCTGCTCTTCTTTCCCTATTGAAACAAGTCCTTTGTATTTCTGAGCCTGCCTCAGTGACTCCATCTGTCTCTGTCACCGAGCCGTCTTACGATGACCTGATTGGGGAGACAGCCTGTGTGACGTGCTGGGTTATAGCTTGGTAGATGTTCAGGTGGCTTGGGAAGTGATGAGAAAGCCAGCTCTGATGCAGAGACAGGAAACCTGGAACAAAGCAATGGGATCCCGAGCGTCATCAGCACCCACGAAATAAGCTTGGAGTAATGGAAGAGCAGGACCAAGTTCACTTGCAAAGTGACACCTCCTTCTTTTGGAGAAGTCACCCAGGATATGCCACTCATGGACACAAGTGAGTACGTCCGCGTGTAACTCCCAACTCCCTGTGTGAACTCAGCCAAAGTCACTTTACTCTCGCTCTGTGCCCAAGCCTGCAAAGTGGGGATAAGGGTCCTTTGTTTCTCTCAGCTGGTGTCTGTTTCTGGAACAGGGGCTCTCTTTCACGTCCCTTCGCTGGCTCGCAGGAGGGGGTTGTGGTCTCAGTCTGGGCCGGTAGACACCACCACAATAATAGTCAGGCTGCATGTTCTCAGACCAGCTTCTGCCATGGAAAATGAAGGCCTTGCAATTCACTAGACTCCAGTAGGGAGGCGAGGCAATAGAGGAGGATCTGGTGGATATTTCCTGGGTCTTTCAAAGTGGTGATTCAGCCGGGGCCCTCAGAAGAGGTGATGAGGGACAGAAGATAGAAAGTAGGGTTAAGATGGTCCATCAAAGGTAGATTCATTGAGTCTGAGGCCAGAAGGGATCATCAGGTCATCTAGTCAGACCTCATGTTTCCCTGGCCAGAGTATTTCACTCATTTATCCCTTCGTCGAGCTCAGTAACATATCTTTGACTAACGCTTCATCTAGAGACACGTCCCGTCTGGATTGGAACCCCTCAGGAGATGGAGAATCCACCACTTCTCTTGATAGTTTGTTCTAATGGTTTTCTTCTCATATTGTTGCCTTACAACGAATTTGAACGTGTCTGGTTTCAGTTTCCGGCCATTGGTTCTTGTTCTGCCTTTTCTGCTAGATTAGAGAACTTTTTAGTACAGGGTTTCTCAAAGCGGGGTCGCAGCTTGTGTAGGGAAAGCCCCTGGTTGGCCGGGCCCGTGTGTTTACCTGCCCCATCTACAGGTCTGGCTGATCGTGGCTCCCACTGGCCGTGGATTGCTGTTCCAGACCAATGGGAGCTGCTGGACGCGGCTGCCAGTAAGTCGCTTGGCCCATGCTGCTTCCAGCAGCCCCCATTGGCCCGGAGCAGGATCCACAGCCAGTGAGAGCCGCGATCGGCGGGACCTGCAGATGGGGCAGGTAAACACACCGGCCCAGCCCGCCAGGGGCTTTCCCTACACAAGCGGCGACCCCTGTTTGAGAAACCCTGTTTTAGTACCTGATGTTTTATCCCCGGGAAGGTATTCATACACTATTCAAGTCACATCTTCAGTTTACCCTGAACTGAATCAATATAGCTCCTTAAATCTCTCATTTACAGCTACTGAATCATCACTGAGGCTCTTCTATGAGCCCTTTTCAATTTTTCAAAGCACAAAGTTGTGAAACAGGTGCAAAAAATCTAGAAATGTTAATAAATGTTGGGCTGCTTTTATTTGCTTCCTGGTTTGTGAGTCAGGAACAAAGGGAGTGAGTGGGGATCATGTTTTCAGACTTTTCTTTACAGCCAGTGGGGCTAGACCCTAAATGAAAGCTGAGATTCCATGGTCATAGCATAAGCTGTGGATTTAAGGAAAAACAGCAAATACCATAATAATATGGCCAAGGTTGGCCACCCCTCACATGTTCCACCAAGGGACTAAGAGGAGACATATTCCATCCCTGGGAGAGAAATTAGCTTCATCTCACATCTCTGTCCCTTCCAGCCTACCCTGCCCATGTGCCTACTGTCTCAGCCACTGTCTCCTGCCTGGATTCAGAGGAAACTCCAGGGAAGAAAGATTTCCACACATTCCTCCGTGACGTCACTGGATTCTTCCCGGCAGACGTCAACCTCTGCTGGGAGCACAACAGCTCCATAGTCCCTGCCTCCCACTACAGCAGTGTCCCTGTGTCAGATCTGGTGAGGCCTACTCCACTCAGAGCATCTTGAGAGTCTCCAGGCCCACGGGGGAAGGAGAAGCAGGGCCCCAGTATTTCTGCCTGGTGTGGCACATGACGCTGAATGAAACGGTGAAGGTGAAGGCGAAGCCACAGAATTGTGAGTTGAAGCTTCCAAAGGGCGACGAGAGGGTTGTTCATCCCAATATGGCCAGGGCCCCCCATTACTCCCAGGGGCTAGTGAGGGAGCTAGCACCAGTTCAGGCTTCAATGCTGGGGTTTCCAAAGGGATTCACGCTCTCAACTCTCACATCGGCTTGCAGTGAGAGTTGTGGTCACAACCCTGAGGGACTTTGGGAGACCAGCAGCCAGAATATCACTGGGGTGAAATATAAAGAGCACCTTCTGCCTGTGTAGGGGAAGGGGTTTAGGGGATGTGAGTTGTGTCCTGAGCTCTGGATGCAGGATCTAGTAGTGCCAGCAGGGGGCTGGGAGCCAGGACTGCTGGGTTCTATCCCCAGCTGTGGGAGGGGAGTGGGGGCTAGTGGTTAGAGCATGGGGGAAAGGAGTCAGGAATTACCATGGGCAGGTCGTTTCTCCTCTCTGTGTCCCAGCTGTCATCTCTGCCATCTTCGTTGGGCTCGTGAATTTGAGACTGGAAGGACCCTGATTTGAGCAAACATGGCAGGTCTGTCCCCTGCCGTGATTTCACCAATGGGTCTTTCTCCCATGGGAGCCAGAGGCCTTCAGATCTGCTCATGGGACCCAGAGACCCAAATAATAATAATGGGACCCAGAAATCCCAATCCCGGGGTGTGTTGGAAAACCTCAGTCATTATTCTTGATGCCCCATGAGATGAGGATCGTGCCCCTTCCATCAGGGAAGCCAGTGCCCTATTTCCCACCCCAATGATCCTCGGGCCCTTCCCAAACAGCCCCTCGGCTTTGTTCCCCTGAGGCAGAGGTACTTATTTATCAGCTGGTGCCTCCTGAGTATTGGCTCATTCCAGCCCTCAACGTTGCCTCCTGCCCCTAACCAGGTAGCAGCAACTGTAATCAACACCCACTGAAGATGTCTCTCCTTCTGCCTTCCCTGGAGGACCTCTACATAGCGCAGAACGCCACCATCAGTTGTTTGGTGAGCGGCATGTAGACCCCAGCAACCTGGAGGTGTCCTGGAACCGGGGTAGCGGGGGCCCATGGCCGTGGTCTCCAGGGATCCGGTGCTGCAGGAAGATGGTACCTACAGTGCAACCAGCATCCTGCGGGTGTGCGTGGAGGAGTGGCAGGCGGGGGAGGAGTTCACCTGCACCATGAAACACCGAGACATCCCGTCGGCCATTGTCAAGACCATCCGCAAGATTCAAGGTTAGAACTCAGCCTTTCCCCTGTAGGGGGCACTTGCCCCAATCTGCCTGGCTCAGGGTGTAGGGAATGGGACATGGATCCTTTTGTCTCTAGGGGTCACCAGCTCTGATCCGGTTTCAGGTCAGTGAGACTGGGTGTTACACATTTGTGTGTGGGATGAAATGTGCAAATTAATGAGAGAGAAGGGGATGGAGAGTCAGGACTCCTGGGTTCTTTTTCCAGCTCTGGGGGCAGAGTGTGTGTGTGGGGGTCTAGTGGGTTATAGCAGGGGGGTTGTGTCAGGGTTGGCAGCCAGGACTCCTGGTTCTCATCCCTCTCCAATAACCCTTTGGTGTTTCCTTGTGGCAGGATCTATCCATCCATTCTATCCTCTGCTGTACTTGTGTCTGTTTCCCCCTCTTTACTAGCTGTCCATTTTCCTGCCCACTTGCAAATCTCTCTCTCTGCACTGTGTCTGTTTATCCATATTTCGGTTGGCAATATCTGAGTTTGTCTGTTCTCCCTTTTGCAATCCTGTCCATCCGTCCAACATCTGCAATGTCATCTGTCTATATTAGCTTCTACAACATCCATCCATCCTCATGCAGTGTCATGAGTCTAGCTGTCCATCCCTGTCCACAGAGAGGCTGGGAGGGGATATTTTGGCACAAAAGGATTATATCCGGGATGCTCAGAGGGGTGAGATGCCCAACTCCCCTTGGAATTATGAATTTATTTCAGTGGCAACTAACTGCCTAAGAGTCCTTTAAAGACCCCAGCCCAAGTGGCTTGTCTCTGGTCACACTGCAGATCAGTGGGAGAGATGGGAATAGAGCCCTGTTTTCCCATCTCCAACTTGCATCTTAACCATCGCATCTGTCTAGCAATGTAGCCCTGGCTGCTATGGCGTCAGAACCACTAGCAGATGCGTCCTCACCTGACCACATAAGATGCAGAGGCAGAGCCCCCAGGAATCTGATGTTATGTCTGCAGGGAGCTAGGCATCAGGGTGAGACTGAGTTAGGATCTTTCATTGCCACGAGCTCCGTCCCCATTGTCCCTGGATGTGTGACCAGGGGGGTGGTGACCAGGGAAAGTGATTTCACTTCTGAGTACGGCACTGGGGAGACTGACACTGGAATACAGCATCCGGTTCTGGGGTGAACCTGCAGCAGTGGTCAGAAGCAGTAACGACATGTTGGGAATCATTAGGAAAGGGACAGATAATAAGACAGCAAATACCACATTGCCTCTGTATAAATCCACGGCACGCCCACACCTTGACTGCTGTGCACAGTTCTGGTCACCCCATCGCCAAAGAGATAGAACAGAAATAGAGAAGGTTCAGAGAAGGGCAACAGAAATGATCAGGGCTATGGAACAGCTTCCATATGAGAAGAGATTAAAGCGGCTGGGACTGTTCATCTAGGGAGACAACTGGGGGGATTTTACAGAGGTCGATAAACTCATGACTCGTGTGACAAAAGGAAGTGTTATTTACTCCTTCACATAACACAAGAACCATGGTTCACCCAATGAAATTAAATGGCCACAGGTTTACAGCAATCACACAACAGAGTCAAGCTGTGGAACTTGTTGACTAAGGATGTTGTGAAGTCCAGAAGCATAACTGGGTTCAAAAAAGAATTTGATAAATTCGTGGAGAATAGGTCCATCAATGACTATTAGCCAAGCAGGTCATTGATGCAACCTTATGTTCTTGGTGTCCCTAAGCCTCTTATGGTCAGATGCTGGGACTGTATGACAGTGGATTAATCATTTGACCATTGTCCCATTCTGGCCATTCCATCTGATGCATCTGGTATCTGCCACTGTTGGAAGACAGGATACTGGAGTAGCTGGACAATTGGTCCCATGCACTGTGGCCATTCTCTTGTCCAATATTCAAAAAGAAGGTTGAAAAATTGGAGAGGGTGCAAAAGAGAGCTAGAAAAATGATTAGAGGGCTGGAGAAAATACCTTCCAGTGAGAGATTGGAGAAGCTGAATCAGCTGAGCTTATGAAAGAGACATTCAAGAGTTGGCTTCAATGATATGTATAAGTACCTGCATGGAGAGTGACTGGGGTCCCTGGGGGGCCATGCTGAGATCACACAATCGGGGCAAATTGCAAAGAATGGGGCAGCCAATCCCCCCAGACTGGTGGTTATCCTGATAAATTCATCAGACTAGAAACAAAACAGCTTCTAAAATACCTTACTGGTTACCCAGAAGACAGAAATACAGCTTCCTTAGAGTAACCCAGCCTTGAGCTCCCACCCAGACAGGATGAGGATTACTGAAAATCTTGTTCATCATATAAAAGTTCTGTCAGTCCCAAAGGATTGGAGACATTACCCACCAGGTCAATGAGTATTTCAGATCTTACCCAAACAGTCAATTCTTATGAAGTAAGTTACAATTTATTAGAAAAGATAAGAGTGAGAGAGTGAGTACTGGTTAAAAGACACATACATAAAGGTAGGACTTGAGTTCTTAGGTCAGTTTCATAGCAGAGGTGGTTGGCTTCAGAGTTGCAAAGAGTCCCTTGAACGAGTTTTTCAGGTTATAGTCCAGGGTTTCTCAAACAGGGGTTGCTGCTTGTGTGGGGAAAGCCCCTGGTGGGCCGGGCCAGTGTGTTTACTTGCCCCGTCCACAGGTCTGGCCCATTGCGGCTCCCGCCGGGCACGGATTGCTGCTCCGGGCCAACGGGAGCTGCTGGAAGTGGCAGTCAGTAAGTCCCTTGGCCCATGCCGCTTCCCACAGCCCCCATTGGCCTGGAGCAGCAATCCGTGGCCAGTGGGAGCCGCGATTGGCCGGACCTGCAGATGGGACAGGTAAACACACCATCCTGGCCTGGCCCGCTGGGGGCTTTCTGTACACAAGCAGCGACCTCTGTTTGAGAAACCCTGTTATAGTCCAATGTCTTTGGTGGCAATTCGGCGGGAATCCTCTGGATGGCCCTGGCTATCACAGCTCTGGGGAAATGCTTTGGGCAACTTCTTAACTTCTGCTGGGCTTATGAGCATCATCACTAATGAGCGAGTTTCCCATCAAGATTGACTCAGCAGTGATCAATGAATGAGAATCAAGAGTCTATTATCAATTCCAATCATTTATCACTGAGAAATCAATAATCAGGGATTGGCTATTTCTGGTCAGTACCTAGTGATCTGTAATTAATGCTGAGTAGCCATTAATCTGCAATTGATTATCAATAATCAATTCTCACAGATCAGTAATGAATGTTAATCAAGGATCAAGCATCAACCATTAATAAGCTACTAGTAATTATTAACTGACCATAATCATTTATCCATAATCAGCAATGAATGATCAATGACCAAAAAGGAATGATCACTAATTAAGAAGCCAGAACAAATGTTCAAGGACCAATGAGCGTCAATCACTAACCACTCAGCCATGATCACTAAGGATCCGTAGTGGGGCCCAGATGCACAAAGGGCCATAGCAGCCTGTGAAGCCGGTTCTGTGGTGGGGACACGGTGCTGGGACCTGGAACCAGAAGCAGAATCGGCTTAGACAGCCGTGTCTCCCCAGGGAGTTGGTGTGCGGCACCCGCTGGGCAGTGGCCATTCCCTGAGGCAGTTTGACAAGGCCGGTGTCTCTGTCTGGAATTTGAGCTCCAGCTCAACGCAGAGACTCTGGCAGGATGCAGGCGTGACTGGACCAGGTCCATGGCCCAGGCTACACAGCAGGACAGGCTAGATGGTCCCAAAGGACCCTTCTGGCCTTGCTCTTCCAGCGTAGGATGCTGCCCATGAGAGCAACGCCGGGTCCAACGGCACTGGCCGAACCACTCTGCTCTCTGTGTCCCACAGGTGCGGTGAGTGCCCGGCTCTGGGCTCCTAGGAGGTGTACAGCATTGCTTCATCCTCTTCATTCCCTCCCTCCATCATCAGCCCTCCCAGGCTCCTGCCCTCTCTCCAGACCCCTGGAGGGACAAAGTTCCACAGCAACTCAGAGGGCACGACAACGGCCACTGAAGGGTCTGAACTTTGCAGAGCCCAGAGCAGGGAGGGCAGAGTCCTTCCCTGGACGTCCCCAAGGGCAGCCCATGCTGGAACTTGAACTCAGCCCCATTCCCCTCCATCCTCCAACCCCATCCCATGGCAAGGACTGGATTTCCTTGTGCGCGTGTGTGTGCGTGCGTGCACACGCATCTGTGTCCCAAGTTCTGGTCAACCTGGAATCTGTCAATGGCGAAGAGTCTCATTGGCTCCTTTCTTTAACTTGCAACTTACACAGGAATTTTGAGTTTGATCCAGAATAAAATGAGTTCAAAACTGGTAGCTGCATTTCAGGATGGGTTTTGGGAGATTTTACCAAGGAGAATGTAAGCCACAGGTATCTATCTACACAACTGTCCATCCTCATACATACACATCTTTCTTTCTTTCTTTCTTTCTTTCTTTCTTTCTTTCTTTCTTTCTTTCTTTCTTTCTTTCTTTCTCATGCATGCCACCCTATCTGACCAATGGCTTTCTCTGCCCCAGAGATCTCCCCTTCCTGCCCATCCGTCCCAGCCTGTATAGGCTGAGGGACGAGGCCCCAGTTCTCTGGGTTTGTAGCTAGACCCCTATCTCCCATTGGGGCCAGTTCAGCGGGCACCTGTCATTTTATTCCCCATGCCCGGAAGCACCCCTACAGACATGACATGCCCCTGTGGAGGGCATCAGGGGTCCCTGAAAGTCCGGGATGGAGGTTATGAATGAGATGGAGCCTGATTTGTTTATGTATTTATTTATTTATTTATTTATTGTCACTCAGTGCACACAATAAAAGTCACAGACACATACCACCCACAAAAATCCCAGTGAAAAGCTAAATATGCAACATACAGCATGACAGACACAACTCTGGCTATGGTCCTGCCCCAGGGCGGGGGGCTGGCTGGCACAGGGGGTGGGGAAGGGAAGTGAGGCCTTTCCTCTCTAGGGGCGCTGGCTCTGATCCAGCCCCAGAGCAGGGACTGTTGGGCTCAGGAGGGTGGGAAGTGGGAGAAGGGTTGTTCCCTTGCTAGCGGCGCTGGTTCCCTGCATGATACAAGTTGTCCAGTCTTAGCCAGGCTCCGAGCAGGGCAGCATCCCTAGTGGCTGAGGGCTGATTAGGCCATGTGGAGTGAGGTCCTGTCTCCCCCCCCTGAGGGGTCTCCCAGGGGCACAGCGCTGGCGGGGGGCATCTGTGGGACTCAGAGTGGTGTCACCAATGGAGCCAGAAGCCCCGAACCCTTGTCTCTGGGCAGATGGGAGGAGCAGCTTCTACACCACGCGCTGGATCACGTTCTTGTACTCGGGGCCACTCGCCTTCTTCAGCTGCACCAGGGTGGAGAAAAACCACTTCACCTGCAGTGGGGCAGAGAGAGGAAGGGTGAGAGGGGTCAGTGCTGGGGGGAGCTGCTCTGTCTGTCTGTGTCATTCCTTCCTGCTTTTCTGTCTGTGTCTCATTCATTCAGTCTCTGTCTTATTCACCCATTCTCCTTTCTCCTTCATTCCTCTCTTCTTTCTTTCCCCTCCACGCTGCCCTCTACTGTGCTAAAGGCGTTAATTCCTTCATTCCTACGTTTGTTCTCTCTCTCACCTTGAACAGGGTCACGGTGGCGCTGTAGCACACGCTCAAGAGGAAGAGGGTGATGAAGACCGAGATGCTTGACCAGAGTCCATCCAGCTCCTCATCCTCGTCCTCGCTGCAAAACTCACCAGACACGATCACCTCTGTTGAGGAGAGAGAAAGAGACATCAGCTCGGACTCAGCCACTGTGACAGAGAGAGCTCGGACTGTGCGTCCAGCACCAACCTGCCTATCCCCTTCTCTACCAATCCTTCCATCCCTCCCCCATTCCCGCTCCAGACACATCCAGCCATCCATCCTCACACACCCCTCCACCAATCCATCCATGACCACACACCCCTCCACACATCCATTTCTAGATACAACCATCCATCCATGACCACACACCCCTCCACCCATCCATTTCTAGATACAACCATCCATCTATCCCGACACACCCCTCCATCCATCCGTCCATCCATGACCAAACACCCCTCCATCTATCCATCTCTAGATATAACCATCCATCCATCCCCACACTTCCCTCCACCCATCCATCCATGACCACACACCCCTCCACACATCCATTTCTAGATACAACCATCCCTCCATCCATCTGTCCATCCATGACCACACAGCCCTCCACCCATCCGTTTCTAGATACAACCATCCATCCATGACCACACACCCCTCCACCCATCCGTTTCTAGATACAACCATCCATCCATGACCACACACCGCTCCACCCATCCATTTCTACATACAACCATCCACCTATCCCCACACACCCCTCCATCCATCCGTCCATCCATGACAAAACACCCCTCCATCTATCCATCTGTAGATGTAACCATCCATCCATCCCCACACATCAATCCACCCATCCATCCATGACCACACACCCCTCCACACATCCATTTCTAGATACAACCATCCCTCCATCCATCTGTCCATCCATGACCACACACCCCTCCATCTATCCATTTCTGGATATCATCCATCCATCCCTACACACCCCTCCACCCATCTATCTCTAGACACAACCCTCCATTCATCAAACCATCCATTACACACATCTTCACTTGCTCTTTCCCTTTGCACACCCTCTCTCTCCCTCCATTCCCACAAGAAAGGTGGCTCAGGATCCCTTAGAGGGTAAATTCATAGGTGTATGTGAGGTGCCAGGATGGGGCCACAACAGAGGAGCCCGCTAAAGACCAGGATGACTGGATTTCACACGTGTACCTCTATGACACTGGTCCCAATGTACCTAAACACTCAGGAGTCACTTCTGATGGAACACAGCAACCTCTGGGGCTGTTTATTTGGGGCTCCCTTGGGTGGCACTGGGACGGTGGCATCTGGTGGCTGTTTATAGAGGTGGTCTCTCAGCCGGCACTGAGATGTGCCCCCTTTGGGGTGGCACACAGGGGCTGTTTAGATAGGGACCCTTTGCCTAAATGCCAAGCTGTAGCTGGCATGGGGTGTGCTGATCACTGTTGCTTTGATGAACGGAGTCATGAGTAATTTAATGATTGGGAGGCTCATGTTTATCTCTCAGAGGAAAGATGGTGCCCCCTGTATCACAGCACCCCTAGCATAGCAGTGGGGGCATTGAGGTCAGCTCTGACTGTGAGGGGAGATCACCCCATACTGAGCCCACTGGCTTCTGGGTGATGCAGGTCTCACTAGCCAGGTAAAGGGGGCTCCGAGGATTTGGTTGGAGTTGGTAGCTGCTTCTTAGACGTGGGTGAGGTATCCCCATATAAACTGACTCCCGCATACCCCACCCCAGAGTAAAACATAGCCCAGTGCCGGGGGAGGGGTCCGTGAATAACCAGACGCCATGTTCCACCCCAGAGAGGACACAGCTCAGCACAGGGTGAGAGATTCTGTAACACCTGTCCCAGAGACAGCTGCATCTTAGAGCTGGCTGCGAGTGGAGGGAGAACAGGCTGCGTGGCTGCCTCTGGGTGCATGTCTGTGTCTCTCTGTGTTGTGTGTCTCTCTGTGTGTACAAACACGACAGCTCAGGTGGGAGGGTCCCTGGGTCATGCCACGTTACAGGTGTGTCCATCTGTACCAGATCTCTCTCTCTCTATCTCTTTCTCAGCAACCTCCCCACTCCCTTACTGTGTGTGCCCCTGCGCTGCCCCAGGATAACAGCATCCGGCGAAGTGAGTATTCACCCAGGAAAGCTCACGCTCCAATATGTCTGTTAGTCTGTAAGGTGCCACAGGACTCTCTGCTGCTTTTACAGCCCTAACACTGCCGCTGCTGCTACCCACCCTTTGGCACCACGTGCTGAGCGCTGGGCTTGGCACTGGTGTGGTCAAGCCCTGCGCTCGCCCATCCAGCCCTGAGGCTGACACACACACACACGGGTGCATGTGGGTGCCCTGTTGGGGCTACGTAGGAGATGGGGCTCATGTGCGGGGCCATAGATGAGTCTGCCTCCTCTGTCCTACCCCCATGTCACCAGCCCTAGTGAGACTTTAGGTGAGTCCCTGCTTAGTGTCTGCTCCAGATAACAGCCCTACTAGTGCTGCTGCTTTGCGAGCACTGGGTGCCAGAAGCTGATCCCTGGTGTGGGGTGTTTGCTGTCTGTTGCACTATGACCCCCTCCCCAGCTACCACGGAGGGATGGGGTGGAGAGAGACCCCTTAGTTTCTTAGCTAGCAGGGGAGGTGTATGTAGGGGTCAGGGAATTTGAGTTGCCCTCCCTCCACTGATTCTGTCTCAAAATTCTCCCTGCTCCTCTCTGGGGTGGGATGGGATGTGGGGTAAATGTTGACCCTGACACGGCACCCCTCTGGGCATGCACAGGTTTGAGCCTAGAGGGCCTTGTCTCACTGGGATCCTAGAGATTGCTTAGCCATCCATCCATCCATCCATGCTGATCCATAAACATCCATATATCCCCATATCTTCCATCCATCCCTCCTGATCTGTACCATCCATCCATCCTTCCTCATCCATAAACATCCATCCATCCCTATATCTTCCATCCATCCTTCCTGATCTGTGCCATCCATCTATCCCTCCTCATTCATAAACATCCGTCCATCCCTATATCTTCCATCCATCCCTCCTGATCTGTACCATCCATCCATTCTTCCTCATCCACAAACATCCATCCATCCCTATATCTTCCATCCATCCCTCCTGATCTGTACCATCCATCCATCCATCCATCCTTCGTCATCCATAAATACCCATCCATCCCTATATCTTCCATCCATCCCTCCTGATCTGTACCATCCGTCCATCTTTCCTCATCCATAAACATTCATCCATCCCTATATCTTCCATCCATCCTTCCTGATCTGTACCATCCATCCATCCTTCCTCATCCATAAACACCCATCCATCCCTATATCTTCCATCCATCCCTCCTGATCTGTACCATCCATCCATCCTTCCTCATCCATAAACATACATCCATCCCTGTATCTTCCATCCATCCCTCCTGATCTGTACCATCCATCTGTCCTTCCTCATCCATAAACATCCATCTAACCCTATATCTGTATCTTCCACCATCCATACAGATCTGTACCCACCCATCCATTCTTGTTTCTAACCATCCATCCAATGTGCAGTCCATTATTCAATCCGTCCATCCTCATCCCTCACCGTCCACCCAGGCAAGCCCATCTATCTATCTATCTATCTATCTATCTATCTATCTATCTATCTATCTATCTATCTATCTATCTATCTATCTATCTATCTATCTATCTATCTATCTATCTATCCTTTTCAGTATACATCCACCCCATCCCTCTATCACCATCGGTACTCATTGACTCTCATCCATCCATTGCCATCTATCCTTTCCCAAACATGCGTAGTCAGCCATTATATTTAGCCATCCTTTCATCCTCATCTCTCACTCACTCACTATGTGTAACAACCCCTTCATCCAGGCACCTGCCCATCCCCATTGGTAGCAGTCCAGTGCCATATGTGACTACCAATCCACCACCGTTCATGTATACATCCATTCATCCCCATCTCCACCCATCCATCTATCACACTCCATCCATTTATTCATCCATCACTCCTTCAGAAAGTGTGCCCATCCAACATTCGCCATCCATCCATCTATGCCCCCCAACACACCCCTCTATCCATCCATCCACCCTTCTGCAGATCCCCAGGGATTTTTTCTATCCCTTGACATCTATTTATCCATTGGCATCCACCCTCTTTGAACCATCCAACCATTAATCCCTGTGTACAGTGCAGTCTTGTAGCAGGCACACTGGGTGGGACACGCAGGACACCTGGCTTCTGTTTCTAGCTCTGTCATTGACATGCTCGATAATTTTGGGCAGGACTCTCCCCCTTCTGATACCTCTGTTCTCTTCCTCCTCTTTCTCTATTTAGGCTGTGAGAAGGACTGTCTCCTGCTGTCTGTGCTGTGCCCATCCCAACAGGGTCCTGGTCTCATTTGGGGATATAGGGGTTTATTTAATCCAAATAATGATCTCCCTATTTCTCTCTTGCTGCTTGTGATATCTCAGTGTATTTGTCCTGCCATCTGAAGTATGTATCCATTTAATCATCTCTCTGAACACCTGGCCTTCCAACTGAGATTGGCTTGAATGTGTCTGTTCCTCTGCAGTATGTCTGTAACTGTGCATCTACCCCCTTCTCCATCACTGTTTCCATGGTGTGTATGTACTTGTGCATGTATTCATCCTTCCTTCCATGGCCCATATATCTACCCGTCCTTCCTTCCACGGCATAGGCCCACATATCTATCCATCCTTCCTTTCGTGGCATGGACCCACATATCTACCCATCCTTCCTTCCGTGGCAACTACTCATATTTCCTTTCATGGCATCAACCCATGTATCTCCCCATCCATCCATGGTATATATGTATCCACCCATACAGGATCTGGGAATTGGCATCCCCAGCCTTATAGCATCTCAGTTTCTCCCAGCCTGCAACCTGGGACCTCGTCCACCTTGGGCGACTCGCAGATTTCACCCAGTCACACCACAAGAAGGAGACCTGGGTGTGAGCTCAGACTAGTTCCATTTATTCACTTGTTGTCATGCAGGGCACAGAGATTATTTACAGGAAGCTGTACTGGACAGTGCTAGCAGTGGGGCTGGGAGGAGCCTTCTTCATTTACCAGAGATTTTGCTGATGCTGCGTTGGGTGAACTTCAATGAGAGGGCTTCGTGGGTGACCATGCAGGTGTAGGTGTCCCCTCTGTTCCAGCTGGCCTTGCTGACTTTCAGCTTGCTGTAGAGGAAGAAGTTCGAGTCGCTGGCTCCATCCTTCATGGGCGGGGTGGTGATGTAGTTGGTCTCCTTTTCACCTTCATGGTTCTTCATCCACTGCACCGAGATGTCCTCGGGGAAGAAGCCCCGCACCAGGCAGGTGACACTGACAGAGTCTCCTTTGCTGCTCAGCTCTTCACTGTGGGGGTGCAGGAGGTAGACGCCCGGGGCGGAGTGCTTGCCTTCAGTGAGTGGGGATGGAGGACAGAGATGAGCCATGCACATTACTCATCTGGGGCAGATGGGGAGAAGGATGGTATGTGTGTGTATGTGTGTGTGTGTGGGAGTAGGAAGATCCCCTCTCTCTTCCAGGATGGAGAGGCTGGGGACTGGGAGCTGGTATCTCTGGAGCACAACGTGAGGGTGGGGATTTGGGGATGCAAAAGGACTCAGGGGCCAGGATCCCAGGTTGTTGGGGGTTGGGGCTTCCCCATAAGGAGCATCCCTCCATGCTGGGTCCTGGGACTGAGTCTCTCCCCTTAGAGACCCTCCTCTCCTCTTACCTGGCTTCTTGGAGATCGATTTGATGAGGGGCGAGATCAGGTCCGAGTGCTCCACTTTGCAAGTGAAGGTCTCGCCGGCCTCCCAGTCCCGGGTGAAGATGGGCATGGAGCTGGAGGCGGTGAAGGTGTTGTTGAACTGCTCAGTGAGGGTCAGGGGATCAGGGATAATGGACCCTGGCTTCTCCCGGGACCAGACCACCTGGAGGCCGGAGTCGCTAGGCAGGTTGACCACCAGGCAGGTGAGCATGGGGCTCTGGGCCACGTACAGGGCGGCAGGAGATGGGGGCACCAGGAAGACCTGGATGTTGCTGGGAGATGTTGTTTCTTCTGGGGACAGGAGAGTCCAGGTCAGCTGCTAGGCCTGGTCTCCCCTGCCAAGCCCATCCCAGTCTCCCCTCACTCCCTGTCCTCTACAGAGCCCATCCCAGTCTCCTCTCACACCCTGTCTTCTACTAAGCCCATCCCAGTCTCACATGTTCCCCTCCCCCCTCCATCCCTTCCTGTGTCCCCCTCGCCTCTCCAGACAGCCCGTCCCTGCTCAGCGTCACCTTCGCACTTGCGGGCGTGGGCCTGCTTTTTGCTCCCAGTGCCCGGGTGGGACACCTGGCAGGTGTACGTCTTGCCCTCCAGCCACACATCCTGGGAGACGCTGGCATTGCTGCGGGTGATGAAGGTGCGGCCGTCGGCGTCCTTCTTGGCAGGGGCAGTGTCCCCGTGAAGTAACCCGGGCTCGCCGTTAACCAGCCATTCCACCTTCAAAGGCTCAGGGTAGAAGCCGGAGATGAAGCAGAGCAGCTGGATGGCACCTGGCTTGGTGGTGCAGGAGGAGTGGAGGACGTGCACCTCGGGGGCTTGGGGCTCAGCAGGGATGGGCTCTGGGAGAAGGGTGATGGGTTAGTTGCTGTACAGATCCCTCCTGAGTTGCCTCGCCCCCGGCTCCCTGCAGCACAGCGCCCCCTGCTGATCCCTCCCCGCTCCCTGCAGCACAGCGCCCCCTGCTGAACCCCCGGCTCCCTGCAGCACAGCGCCCCCCACTGAGCCCTCCCCGCTCCCTGCTGCACAGCACCCCCTGATGAGCCCTCCCCGCTCCCTGCTGCAAAGCGCCCCCTGCTGAGCTCTCCCTGCTCCCTGCAGCACAGCGCCTCCTGCTGAGCCCTCCCCACTCCCTGCAGCACAGCGCCCCCTGCTGAGCCCTCCCCACTCCCTGCTGCACAACGCCCCCTGCTGAGCCCTCCCTGCTCCCTGCAGCACAGCGCCCCCTGCTGAGCCCTCCCTGCTCCCTGCAGCACAGCGCCCCCTGCTGAGCCCCTGGCTCCCTGCAGCACAGCGCCCCCTGCTGAGCCCTCCCCGCTCCCTGCAGCACAGCGCCCCCTGCTGAGCCCTCCCTGCTCCCTGCAGCACAGTGCCCCCTGCTGAGCCCCTGGCTCCCTGCAGCACAACGCCCCCTGCTGAGCCCTCCCCATTTCCTGCTGCACAGCGCCCCCTGCTGAGCCCCCGGTTCCCTGCAGCACAGCGCCCCCTGCTGAGCCCCCCGCTCCCTGCAGCACAGCGCCCCCTGCTGAGCCCCCCGCTCCCTGCAGCACAGCGCCCCCTGCTGAGCCCCCTGCTCCCTGCAGCATAGCGCCCCCTATTGAGTCCCCAGCCCTGCTATCTGCACCCAACACCATCTACCTGTCCCCATTCCCTCCCATCGCTCTGTGGTGTCTCTCTCCACCCACCCACCCCTGCGACTCCACTGGCTCACAGCACTAGCAGGCGCCCATCCTCTCTCCCTGCAGCAGTCACCAGAGCAGGGTCCTGCGAGACCCCCCAGCCCTTCCCACCCCCCTCCCTCCCCAGGCCGCGCCGCGCTTTCCCTACTTGGGATTTCCTTGGAGATGCTGGAGCGGGTGGGCTGGTGCTCTACGGTGCATCGATAGGTGTTAGACTCCCAGCTGCTGGCCGGGACGGTGACCTGGCTGCTGAGCGAGTAGAGGCCGCTGGAAGGTTGCAGCACGGAGGGATAGGTCCTCACGCCCGAGGAGCCGACATTTGGGCTCCATGTCACGGTGACCGGCTCGGGGAAGTAGCCTTTGGCCAGGCAGCCGAAGGTGACCTGGGAGGTGGTGACATCGCTGGTGCAGGAGGTCAGGGGGAAGACAGATGGTGCCGTGGCACTAACTGCAAAGGGAGAGAGAGCGAGGCCATAAGACACAGCCCCACTGAGCCCTGCCCCACTCTGTGCAGACCAGGCCCTAGATTGACACTGGGGCCAGCACTCAATGCCGGGGGAGAATGCCCCTAGTGAGCCCCACGCTGCTCCATTCTCACAGCACAGTTTGGGGTGAGACTGTTGACAGCTGCAAGGTCTTAGTAATGTCTGTGCTGCCACCCGTCTTCCAGGTTGTGTCACAGACTGAGCAGGATCAGGGCCCCCAGTTCTCTTGGTGCTAAATAGACCCTGTTGTACTAGCGATTTTAGCTTGGGAACGAATATTAAATGTTATATTCTCATTAGCCTTCTAGATGGTAACAACAATGGCCACTGCTGGCTCGTAAGCATTTCTATGGCTCAAACACACGTGGTTAGATATCCTCAGAAAGACTGGGACTGTCAATTGAACCCGGGACATATGGACCTTTGGGTTAGAGTTCGGGTTATAATTATACGTGGGGAGGAGGATTAAGGGTTAGCGGTTAGGGTCAGGTGCTGGGGATAAGGGCTATAGGTTGCAAAGATGGAATTATGGGCGATGGTTTAATGGTTTGGGTCAATATTTAATGTGTTGTGATTGTATTTCTAGAAAATTTTGCAGCCATTCAAGCTTCAAATACCAACCAGTTCTGCTGCCATTTCCCAGAGGGAGTTAGTGAGACTCTTGGGTCCTACCCCAAGGGTCAGTTTGCGACAATGACTCATATTTCTGAGGCTGGGATGCTTGATACCCAACTGGAGACACAGAAACCCTAGTGCTCAGAGAGTCAAGGTGGGAGGTTTGGGTTAGAGCTGGGGTTATGGTTAGGGGTATAATTGGTTGTTAGTACTTGTATCACAGTGGTCTAGAAAACCCAGTCTAGGATTAGGTCTCATTGTGCCAGGAACTTTACAGAGAAATAACAATGAGGACTCTACTGATCCCAGGACCATTGCAGCCTGTGCAATCTAAAGTCAGAGTTTGGGGGATAAGGTTGGGACGTTGGGGTTAGGGGTTGGGTTTGAAGAGAGGGTCAGAGTTGGGGGTCAGAGTTAGGGAGGAGGGCCGTGGTTAAGGATGAAGATTGGACTCTAGGGAAAGGATGAGGATTAGGGTGTTGAGGTGAAGGAATGGGTGCATCTGTCGAGGTTAAGATGCTGGGGTTAGGGTCATGGTTAGGGAGCTAGGACAGAGTTGGGGGTCTAAGTAGTTGGGTTTAAGGTTTGGTTTAGGGTCATAGTTCTGGGGTTAGGGTAAAAAACCTTCCCTCCCCCAAACTCAGTAGTCGACTGGTTATCACCATCCCTAGCTCACGACCTTTCTAGCCAGGTTCCCACTCAAGAAACCACTCAGATTCGAACCAGTTGGGATGAAGATTTTCTGGACACTTTCCCAAACTCTGTGGGAGAAATCTCCCAAGAATTCCAGCTGCCTCACTTTCTAGATGCCCAAAGCTGAAGCGCCTTTGGGAGCACTTACCGGGGTCTGCATCTCCAGTGGGCTTTAGCTGGAGACGTCAGAGCTTGTCCCCCGGAAAGGAAGCCCAACGCGTCTCCAGCTGAGTGCGCTGCAAAAACGGAGCCATCTCAACTCAAAGGCCAAGTTAGGAAGTTGACCCCTGAGCTGTTGCTTCTGAGCTGCCAGTTATGTCCAGCCCCAGGCAGCCGAGCTCACATCTAGGTGTGCTGGGAATCCCCCCGCCCGGCTCTCAGCATGGAGCATGAGGGCAGAGCTGGTGGAAGGAGGCAGGGCCGGCTCAGGGAGACGCGTTCCTGCACTCGGTGAGTTCAGGGGTTACCTCTGACAAGGGACATGCCAAAGGGGAAATTTGTGCCTCAGTTTAGAAAGATTTTGTTTGCAAATATTTATTACTGGGCTAAAGATAGGAGACAATAAAATCCCCTTAAAAGTATTCAGCTATTCCCCTGATTGTCTAGTTGCAGCCCCCCAACTCTGAGCACCCCACGTCTGCAAATGGCCCTCAGTCCTGACCCACAGCCTCTGCTAGCCAAGACCTGGGGTCCCCCCCCCACTCAGCCGGTTTCCCCATTACCGATGTGCAGCCCCTGCTAGCCCAGTCCTGGCCTCCCCCACTCAGCTCTGCCAGTGCCCCCCACTCCCAAACTACAGCCCCTGCCAGCCCAGCCCTGCCCCCTCCAGCCCTGACGGAGCCCCTCACTCCCAACCTGCAGCCCCCTGATACCCACCACAGCCCTGGCTCCCCCACACCTCCCCCACAGCTCTGCTGGTGCCCCTCCCTCCCAAACTTTAGCCTCCTGCTAGCCCAGCCCTGGGCTGCCCCCAACTTTGCTGATGGCCCTCACTCCTGACCCACAGCCCTCTGCTAGCCCAGCCCTTCCACCCCTCTGTCCTACCGGTGCCCCTCACTCCCGACCTGCATACCCTGCTAGCCCAGCCCTGCCCCCCTGCTCTGCCAGTGCCCCTCACTCCCAACCTGCAGCCCCTGCTAGCCCAGCCCTGCCCCCCCCGCCCTGCCAGTGCCCCTCACTCCCGACCCACAGCCCCTGCTAGCCCATCCCTGTCCCTCCCAGCTCTGCTGGTGCCCCTCATTCTTGACCCACAGCCCTCTGCTAGCCCAGCCCTGCCCCCTCCAGCTCTGCCATTGCCCCTCACTCCCAACCTGCAGCCCTCTGCTAGCCCAGCCCTGCCCCCTCTAGCTCTGCCGTTGCCCCTCACTCCCGACCCACAGCCCTCTACTAGC
Source organism: Gopherus evgoodei (assembly GCF_007399415.2). NCBI lineage: Eukaryota > Metazoa > Chordata > Testudines > Testudinidae > Gopherus > Gopherus evgoodei. Next base: position 237,403 of record NW_022060060.1, read on the forward strand.
CCAGCCCTGCGCTTCCCTGCAGCTCTGCTGGGGCCCCTCACTTCTGACCTGCATCCCCTGCTAGCCCAGCCTTGGGCTCACCTGCAGCCCTGCCAGTGCCCCTCACGCCTTATGTGCAGCCCTCTGCTAGCCCAGCCCTGCCCCCTCTAGCTCTGCCGTTGCCCCTCACTCCCGACCCACAGCCCTCTACTAGCCCAGCCCTGCGCTTCCCTGCAGCTCTGCTGGGGCCCCTCACTCCTGACCCGCAGCCCCTGCTAGCCCAGTCCTGGCCCCCTCCGCCCTACCGGTGCCCCTCACTCCCAACTTGCATCCTGTGTTAGCCCATCCCTGCCCCCCCCAGCTCTGCCAGTGCCCCTCACTCCTGACCCGCAGACCTCTGCTAGCCCAGCCCTGCCCCCACCCAGCTCTCCTGGGGCCCCTCACTCCCGATCTCCTGATGTGCAGCCCCCTGCTAGTTCAGCTCTGGACCCCTTTCAAAGCTGTTATCACAGCTTATAAGTGGAGTGTGAGAAAAGCACCTCTGTTCCCCCATCTCTGCCTGGGGGCAAGGGCACAGCCTGGCCTGTGTTACCCACCTGGCCCCCCCAGCTCTAACCCACTAGACCCCATTGCCCTCCCAGAGCTGAGGAGAGAGCCCAGGAGTCCTGGCTCGCAGCCCTGTTCTCTGACCCACTTGCCCCAGCTCCCCTCCCAGAGCTGGGGAGAGAACCCAGGAGTCCTGGCTTCCAGCCCCCTGGTCTGACCCCCTAGCTCTCACTCCCCTCCCAGAGCTTGGGAGAGAACCCAGGAGTCCTGGCTTCCAGCCCCCTGCTCTGACCCCCTAGCTTTCACTCCCCTCCCAGAGCTTGGGAGAGAACCCAGGAGTCCTGGCTTCCGACCCCCTCCCCCAATACCAGACCCCACTCCCCTGCCAGAGTTGGGGAGAGAGCCCAAGAGTCCTGCTCCTCTCTCTATAAAGTTTTCTTCTCTAAAGGGCTCATTCCGATGGAGTTAAAAGACCCCCTGTACTCACCCCACTAGCAGCCACTTTCCTCTAATTTACTCACCAAATTCTTAGCCATGGTGGGTCGTGGCCCAGCACTGTAGACCGGGGAGTTGTGTCCCTGCATCCACTGAGGTCTGTGTCAGTCGGATTGTTCATCTGAGGTTTCTTTGCCTGTTGGGCATCCCCTCTTCTTCCTCCAAATGGTCACCAAAGATAATTATAGGTTGTTATCGCTCAGTGACGCCCACGCAGGAGCTGTCAGTGTTGAAGCTGGCGAGAAGGTGTGAAAATTGGATTGGATGGGGGCAAACACTGGGGTGAAAAAACAACTGTCACTTGTCTCAACTTCCCCTTTTCGGCCCCTATTGGTCGTTTGCTGCGTCTCACCAGAGATTTGGTCACGGAGTCTGCAGACCTCTGAAAAGATTGAAGTCTCTGGGGGGTGAGGGTGAGGCCTTTTAGAGAACCTGCCATGGGGTGCAGAGCCAGCCTTTACTGCTGTCCTGGAACCAAGGACAGAACCCAGGAGTTCTGGTTCCCAGCCCCACCATTCTAAGCCACAAGACCCCAGTCCCTTCCCAGAGCCAAGGCCAGAACCCAGGAGTTCTGGCTCCCAGCCCTGCCCCGTTCTAACGATAGGTCTGGGATAGACTGATCCTGGAAAGGGAATAATAGTGAGATGATAGCTATTCAAATGTTTCCTTGCAGCATATCTCTCTGTATGCATCACAAGCTCTTAAAGGACTGAGTGATCTAGTGGGTTTGTGTGCATAGGGGGTTAGGAGCCAGGACTCCTGGGGTCTATCTGTGACTCTGGGAAGGAGCGGGGTGTGGTGGAATGGAGAGGTCAGCGGGCTGACGGCCAGGGGTCCTGGGTTTTATGCCAAGCTCTGTAGAACCCCTTCTGAGGTTGGAGTCCCACCATTTTTTGGGTTTAGGATCTCAGTTCTGAATGTCCTCACTTGCCTTTCTCTCAGACAGAGCTCCTGCAAGCCCCCTCTGTGTTCCCTTTGTTCCCCTGTTGTGACGATGTAGCTGGGGACCCCACTTGTAAGCTGACTGTAGCCTGCCTAGCGGCTATTTCCTGAAGCCCGTGGACATCAAGTGGAATTCCGGCAGAGTGACCAACGGGATCAAGACTTCCCAGCCACGGCACAGAGCAGTGGCAGGGCCTTCATCCTCGTCAGCCAGCTCACCGCCCTTTCCTGAGGCCTGGCACACAACACCTGCCAGTGCAGTGTGGAGCACACCCCATCCCGTAAAATGATAGATGTGGAGATCACGAATGGTGAGCTATGTTGGGGTGCCAGAGAATGAGGAAAGGACTGAGGCAGAAGGGTGCACTAAAGTGTCAGAGGGAGTGGGGGAGATAGAATGATAAAGTCCATGGAAGGGAGGATAGAGAAGAAAAGGGATGGATGTATGGATGGACAGAGACGAGGGAAAGATGGAGAGAGTGAAAGAGAGGGAAGGATGGTACGGAGCATGGGCTAGGTGGGTGGGCAAATGGAGATACAGAAGTATGGATGGAAACAAGGCGGATAGCTGGAGAGATGACATAGACAGAGTGATAGAGAGATGGAATGGTGCCGAGGGAAGGAAGGAGGGAAAGGTAAATCTTTCCTCTCTCTATTGTCAGTCAGGACTTGAGCACATTGTGCTCGGTGCCGTACAAATGCAATTGATTCATGATTCTGAGCTGGTATCCATTTTGTCTCTCTGCTGCCAGTATGTGAGTCTCTAATTCATCCTGAGGTTTGCCTCCTTGGCCCCTCCTGTGAGCGCAACACCATGGAGAAGCAGCTGGAGGTAGTTTGCCTCCTCCTGAGATTCAGCCCAGGGGCAGCCAAAGTGGAATGTCTGGTGAACGGCGAGAAGAGGAATCTTCCCACCACGGACTTCTCTATTGGGAACGCCACAAACGGCACCTACGTGGGCCAGAGCCAAGTGAACATCACCAGGGAGAGCTGGGAGCAGGGGGACATCTACACCTGTGAAGTGACCCACCCAGTGCGGGGAATGGAGTACTCCATGCACGACACCAGCGAGTGCTTGGGTGAGGGGCTGTGGCCGTGCACGGTGGGGTGGGATGAAGGGTTACCTGGAAACCAGCCTCTTACTGTGCCCAGATCCCAGGGTGACATAGAAATACAATTGAGAGATGGATACTAGGAGTGGATGGGAGAGGGATGGATGGGTGCAGTGAAAGATATGCAGGCTGGATGAATAGAGAGCTAGATAGTGTGGATAGAAGGAGGAATGACTGGAAGGGAAGATGGATGTGACGGCTGGGTAGAAAGACAGGTCTGATGGATGGATGGAGAAAGGGGATATGTGTACGTGAATAATTAGTAATAAAGAGCTGGAGGTCTGCACAGGAAAGTGTAGATGGAGAGATAGAAAGTGCTACGGGATTGTCAATAGCTAGAAAGAGGCTTTTTTTCAATGATTTCTATCTTTCTTCCTTCTAACATCCCATGAAATTGAGGCTCACAAATTAGGGGACTGACAGTCCCCCTCTAAGAGGGGAGGGATAGCTCAGTGGTTTGAGCATTGGCCTGCTAAACCCAGGGTTGTGAGTTCAATCCTTGAGGGGGCCATTTAGGGAACTAGGGTAAAAAATCTGTCTGGGGATTAGTCCTGCTTTGAGCAGGGGGTTGGATCAGATGACCTTCTTAGGTCCCTTCCAACCCTGATATTCTATGATTCTGTAACACCCGTCACTGTAGTATCCTTCATGGTGCAGGGAATTCATGGAGTCTTCTGCTCTTCTTTCCCTATTGAAACAAGTCCTTTGTATTTCTGAGCCTGCCTCAGTGACTCCATCTGTCTCTGTCACCGAGCCGTCTTACGATGACCTGATTGGGGAGACAGCCTGTGTGATGTGCTGGGTTATAGCTTGGTAGATGTTCAGGTGGCTTGGGAAGTGATGAGAAAGCCAGCTCTGATGCAGAGACAGGAAACCTGGAACAAAGCAATGGGATCCAGAGCGTCATCAGCACCCACGAAATAAGCTTGGAGTAATGGAAGAGCAGGACCAAGTTCACTTGCAAAGTGACACCTCCTTCTTTTGGAGAAGTCACCCAGGATATGCCACTCATGGATACAAGTGAGTACGTCCGCGTGTAACTCCCAACTCCCTGTGTGAACTCAGCCAAAGTCACTTTACTCTCGCTCTGTGCCCAAGCCTGCAAAGTGGGGATAAGGGTCCTTTGTTTCTCTCAGCTGGTGTCTGTTTCTGGAACAGGGGCTCTCTTTCACGTCACTTCGCTGGCTCGCAGGAGTGGGTTGTGGTCTCAGTCTGGGCTGGTAGACACCACCACAATAATAGTCAGGCTGCATGTTCTCAGACCAGCTTCTGCCATGGAAAATGAAGGCCTTGCAATTCACTAGACTCCAGTAGGGAGGTGAGGCAATAGAGGAGGATCTGGTGGATATTTCCTGGGTCTTTCAAAGTGGTGATTCAGCCGGGGCCCTCAGAAGAGGTGATGAGGGACAGAAGATAGAAAGTAGGGTTAAGATGGTCCATCAAAGGTAGATTCATTGAGTCTGAGGCCAGAAGGGATCATTAGGTCATCTAGTCAGACCTCATGTTTCCCTGGCCAGAGTATTTCACTCATTTATCCCTTCGTCGAGCTCAGTAACATATCTTTGACTAACGCTTCATCTAGAGACACGTCCCGTCTGGATTGGAACCCCTCAGGAGATGGAGAATCCACCACTTCTCTTGATAGTTTGTTCTAATGGTTTTCTTCTCATATTGTTGCCTTACAACGAATTTGAACGTGTCTGGTTTCAGTTTCCGGCCATTGGTTCTTGTTCTGCCTTTTCTGCTAGATTAGAGAACTTTTTAGTACAGGGTTTCTCAAAGCGAGGTCGCAGCTTGTGTAGGGAAAGCCCCTGGTTGGCCGGGCCCGTGTGTTTACCTGCCCCATCTACAGGTCTGGCTGATCGTGGCTCCCACTGGCCGTGGATCGCTGTTCCAGGCCAATGGGAGCTGCTGGATGCGGCTGCCAGTAAGTCGCTTGGCCCATGCTGCTTGCAGCAGCCCCCATTGGCCCGGAGCAGGATCCACGGCCAGTGAGAGCCGCGATCGGCGGGACCTGCAGATGGGGCAGGTAAACACACCGGCCCAGCCTGCCAGGGGCTTTCCCTACACAAGCGGCGACCCCTGTTTGAGAAACCCTGTTTTAGTACCTGATGTTTTATCCCCGGGAAGGTATTCATACACTATTCAAGTCACATCTTCAGTTTACCCTGAACTGAATCAATATAGCTCCTTAAATCTCTCATTTACAGCTACTGAATCATCACTGAGGCTCTTCTATGAGCCCTTTTCAATTTTTCAAAGCACAAAGTTGTGAAACAGGTGCAAAAAATCTAGAAATGTTAATAAATGTTGGGCTGCTATTATTTGCTTCCTGGTTTGTGAGTCAGGAACAAAGGGAGTGAGTGGGGATCATGTTTTCAGACTTTTCTTTACAGCCAGTGGGGATAGACCCTAAATGAAAGCTGAGATTCCATGGTCATAGCATAAGCTGTGGATTTAAGGAAAAACAGCAAATACCATAATAAATATGGCCAAGGTTGGCCACCCCTCACATGTTCCACCAAGGGACTAAGAGGAGACATATTCCATCCCTGGGAGAGAAATTAGCTTCATCTCACATCTCTGTCCCTTCCAGCCTACCCTGCCCACGTGCCTACTGTCTCAGCCACTGTCTCCTGCCTGGATTCAGAGGAAACTCCAGGGAAGAAAGATTTCCACACATTCCTCCGTGACGTCACTGGATTCTTCCCGGCAGACGTCAACCTCTGCTGGGAGCACAACAGCTCCATAGTCCCTGCCTCCCACTACAGCAGTGTCCCTGTGTCAGATCTGGTGAGGCCTACTCCACTCAGAGCATCTTGAGAGTCTCCAGGCCCACGGGGGAAGGAGAAGCAGGGCCCCAGTATTTCTGCCTGGTGTGGCACATGACGCTGAATGAAACGGCGAAGGTGAAGGTGAAGTCAGAGAATTGTGAGTTGAAGCTTCCAAAGGGCGACGAGAGGGTTGTTCATCCCAATATGGCCAGGGCCCCCCATTACTCCCAGGGGCTAGTGAGGGAGCTAGCACCAGTTCAGGCTTCAATGCTGGGGTTTCCAAAGGGATTCACGCTCTCACCTCCCACATCGGCTTGCAGTGAGAGTTGTGGTCACAACCCTGAGGGACTTTGGGAGACCAGCAGCCAGAATATCACTGGGGTGAAATATAAAGAGCACCTTCTGCCTGTGTAGGGGAAGGGGTTTAGGGGATGTGAGTTGTGTCCTGAGCTCTGGATGCAGGATCTAGTAGTGCCAGCAGAGGGCTGGGAGCCAGGACTGCTGGTTTCTATCCCCAGCTGTGGGAGGGGAGTGGGGACTAGTGGTTAGAGCATGGGGGAAAGGAGTCAGGAATTACCATGGGCAGGTCATTTCTCCTCTCTGTGTCCCAGCTGTCATCTCTGCCATCTTTGTTGGGTTCATGAATTTGAGACTGGAAGGCCCCTGATTTGAGCAAACATGGCAGGTCTGTCCCCTGCCGTGATTTCACCAATGGGTCTTTGTCCCATGGGAGCCAGAGGCCTTCAGATCTGCTCATGGGACCCAGAGACCCAAATAATAATAATGGGACCCAGAAATCCCAATCCCAATCCCGGGGTGTGTTGGAAAGCCTCAGTCATTATTCTTGATGCCCCATGAGATGAGGATCGTGCCCCTTCCATCAGGGAAGCCAGTGCCCTATTTCCCATCCCAATGATCCTCGGGCCCTTCCCAAACAGCCCCTCGGCTTTGTTCCCCTGAGGCAGAGGTACTCATTTATCAGCTGGTGCCTCCTGAGTATTGGCTCATTCCAGCCCTCAACGTTGCCTCCTGCCCCTAACCAGGTGGCAGCAACTGTAATCAACACCCACTGAAGGTGTCTCTCCTTCTGCCTTCCCTGGAGGACCTCTACATAGCGCAGAACGCCACCATCAGTTGTTTGGTGAGCGGCATGTAGACCCCAGCAACCTGGAGGTGTCCTGGAACCGGGGTAGCGGGGGCCCATTGGCCGTGGTCTCCAGGGATCCGGTGCTGCAGGAAGATGGTACCTACAGTGCAACCAGCATCCTGCGGGTGTGCGTGGAGGAGTGGCAGGCGGGGGAGGAGTTCACCTGCACCATGAAACACCGAGACATCCCGTCGGCCATTGTCAAGACCATCCTCAAGATTCAAGGTTAGAACTCAGCCTTTCCCCTGTAGGGGACACTTGCCCCAATCTGCCTGGCTCAGGGTGTAGTGAATGGGACATGGATCCTTTTGTCTCTAGGGGTCACCAGCTCTGATCCGGTTTCAGGTCAGTGAGACTGGGTGTTACACATCTGTGGGTGGGATGAAATGTGCAAATTAATGAGAGAGAAGGGGATGGAGAGTCAGGACTCCTGGGTTCTTTTTCCAGCTCTGGGGGCAGAGTGTGTGTGTGGGGGTCTAGTGGGTTATAGCAGGGGGGTTGTGTCAGGGTTGGCAGCCAGGACTCCTGGTTCTCATCCCTCTCCAATAACCCTTTGGTGTTTCCTTGTGGCAGGATCTATCCATCCATTCTATCCTCTGCTGTACTTGTGTCTGTTTCCCCCTCTTTACTAGCTGTCCATTTTCCTGCCCACTTGCAAATCTCTCTCTCTGCACTGTGTCTGTTTATCCATATTTCGGTTGGCAATATCTGAGTTTGTCTGTTCTCCCTTTTGCAATCCTGTCCATCCATCCAACATCTGCAGTGTCATCTGTCTATATTAGCTTCTACAACATCCATCCTTCCTCATGCAGTGTCATGAGTCTAGCTGTCCATCCCTGTCCACAGAGAGGCTGGGAGGGGATATTTTGGCACAAAAGGATTATATCCGGGATGCTCAGAGGGGTGAGATGCCCAACTCCCCTTGGAATTATGAATTTATTTCAGTGGCAACTAACTGCCTAAGAGTCCTTTAAAGGCCCCAGCCCAAGTGGCTTGTCTCTGGTCACACTGCAGATCAGTGGGAGAGATGGGAATAGAGCCCTGTTTTCCCATCTCCAACTTGCATCTTAACCATCGCATCTGTCTAGCAATGTAGCCCTGGCTGCTATGGCGTCAGAACCACTAGCAGATGCGTCCTCACCTGACCACATAAGATGCAGAGGCAGAGCCCCCAGGAATCTGATGTTATGTCTGCAGGGAGCTAGGCATCAGGGTGAGACTGAGTTAGGATCTTTCATTGCCACGAGCTCCGTCCCCATTGTCCCTGGATGTGTGACCAGGGGGGTGGTGACCAGGGAAAGTGATTTCACTTCTGAGTACGGCACTGGGGAGACTGACACTGGAATACAGCATCCGGTTCTGGGGTGAACCTGCAGCTATGGTCAGAAGCGGTAACGACATGTTGGGAATCATTAGGAAAGGGACAGATAATAAGACAGCAAATACCACATTGCCTCTGTATAAATCCACGGCACGCCCACACCTCGACTGCTGTGCACAGTTCTGGTCACCCCATCGCCAAAGAGATAGAACAGAAATAGAGAAGGTTCAGAGAAGGGCAACAGAAATGATCAGGGCTATGGAACAGCTTCCATATGAGAAGAGATTAAAGCGGCTGGGACTGTTCATCTAGGGAGACAACTGGGGGGATTTTACAGAGGTCAATACACTCATGACTCGTGTGACAAAAGGAAGTGTTATTTACTCCTTCACATAACACAAGAACCATGGTTCACCCAATGAAATTAAATGGCCACAGGTTTACAGCAATCACACAACAGAGTCAAGCTGTGGAATTTGTTGACTAAGGATGTTGTGAAGTCCAAAAGCCTGACTGGGTTCAGAAAAGAATTTGATAAATTCATGGAGAATAGGTCCATCAATGACTATTAGCCAAGCAGGTCATTGATGCAACCTTATGTTCTTGATGTCCCTAAGTCTCTTATGGTCAGATGCTGGGACTGTATGACAGTGGATTAATCATTTGACCGTTGTCCCATTCTGGTCCATTTTCATCTGATGCATCTGGTATCTGCCACTGTTGGAAGACAGGATACTGTGGTAGCTGGAGAATTGGTCCCATGCACTGTGGCCATTCTCTTGTCCAATATTCAAAAAGAAGGTTGAAAAATTGGAGAGGGTGCAAAAGAGAGCTAGAAAAATGATTAGAGGGCTGGAGAAAATACCTTCCAGTGAGAGAGAGGAGGAGTTGAATCAGTTGAGCTTATGAAAGAGACATTCAATAGTTGGCTTCAATGATATGTATAAGTACCTGCATGGAGAGTGACTGGGGTCCCTGGGGGGCCATGCTGAGATCACACAATCGGGACAAATTGCAAAGAATGGGGCAGCCAATCCCCCCGACTGGTGGTTATCCTGATAGATTCACCAAACTAGAAACAAAACAGCTTCTACAATACCTTACTCGTTACCCAGAAGACAGAAATACAGCTCCCTTAAAGCAACCCAGCCTTGAGCTCCCACCCAGACAGGATGAGGATTACTGAAAATCTTGTTCATCATATAGAAGTTCTGTCAGTCCCAAAGGATTGGAGACATCACCCACCAGGTCAATGAGTATTTCAGATCTTACCCAAACAGTCAATTCTTATGAAGTAAGTTACAATTTATTAAGAAAGATAAGAGTGAGAGAGTGAGTACTGGTTAAAAGACACATACATAAAGGTAGGACTTGAGTTCTTAGGTCAGTTTCATAGCAGAGGTGGTTGGCTTCAGAGTTGCAAAGAGTCCCTTGAACGAGTTTTTCAGGTTATAGTCCAGGGTTTCTCAAACAGGGGTTGCTGCTTGTGTAGGGAAAGCCCCTGGTGGGCTGGGCCAGTGTGTTTACTTGCCCCGTCCACAGGTCCGGCCCATTGCGGCTCCCGCCGGGCACGGATTGCTGCTCCGAGCCAATGGGAGCTGCTGGAAGTGGCAGCCAGTAAGTCCCTTGGCCCATGCCGCTTCCCACAGCCCCCATTGGCCTGGAGCAGCGATCCGTGGCCAGTGGGAGCCGCGATTGGCCGGACCTGCCGACGGGGCAGGTAAACACACCGGCTCGGCCTTCCAGGGGCTTTCCCTACACAAGTGGTGACCCCTGTTTGAGAAAACCTGTTGTAGTCCAATGTCCATGGCCAAAATCAGGGTGATCCAGAATAGAACTAGAGACCTCTGCCTTATGACTCAAACGTCCCCTGATGAAGCTTTAGCAGATCTGAGATGAAAGGATCAGGGCCCAAGAACACAGCATCATGGGCTCCTCCGGGTTCTCCTCTGGGTAGCTTGCCAGAGGCAGACTTAACAGCTTCACCGAGACCTGGTCAGCATCACGGCCTCGGCTGATCAATCCAGTCCTTGGATCAGCCGCAGACTGCAGGAGTCTCCCCACCAGGAGCTCTGCCACAGGCGTCTGACTTCTCCGGTGGCCAGGGCTCTAGGGAGTTCTGGGGTTGGGCTTTTCTACTTCTGTCCTGTTCCCTGACCTCTGGGGGGCGGGCGCAAGCTCCACTGGCTCTGCCCACTTTGATGTCCAGAGGGCCTCGTCCCTCTCTGAGGTGGTGGGGAACCAGACTGCCTCGCTACAGGGGCCATCACTTCTGTTTCCAGCGTCATGACAATATGAGGAAGCTCAGGGTGTTACTGATGGAGCTGCCATGCCTTTCCCCATTTCCTTCGGGCTTGTGGGTGGGTTGGTCAGGTGTTGCCCAAATGTGGCGATGGTCAACATATCTTCCCCCTTCTCAGAGCATGGATTGAAATGAAGTCCAAGCGGGTAGTGGCTTTAAAGTTGTTTGCATCAGATGGTCCCATTATTAGGTGTATTACAGTAGTGTGTAGAGGTCTCCACTGAGTTTGGGACCCCAATGCGCTAGGAGCTGCATGCACATAGAGTAATTGACAGTTTCTGTCCAGAAGAGCTTAATGTCCAAACAGAGAAAGGGTGTGAAGAGAAACCGAGGCAGAGAGAAAGGAGGTGAATTGCCTGAGGTCCCACAATGTCAATGACAGAGCTGGGAATAGACCCATGGGAGTCCTGAGTCTCATCCCAGTGGTCTGTTCATTGGACCACACTCCCTCTGGGATGGTACGAGTTGTGGGAGGTCTCAGAACAGCTCTGTGGGTAAATTCCCCAGGTCCCCAAAATAGGGAGTTTTGGTGGTGGGGGAATTGGTGCCGCCACTGCCGAGGAACCGGTCCCAGCACAACTCAAGCTGGCATTGACTGGGAAGATGCTGCTGTCTGATGGGTGTGCCTGGCCCCATTGAGTTCTGTACTGGCAGGTCTCAGCCCAGTTCCCTGGCTGGCCAAGGGAGGGGGAGGGCATGCTCGGGGAGGGGCATGAAGTGCTGCTGGCTGGAGTTTGCAAAGGAGCCAAAGGGTGTGAAATGTAATGGAAGTTGGGGGCTGAAATCCCTGAGGCTGCTCTGAGAATTGCAGCCTGTGACAGGGAGTCTCCACCTGCAGCCCACCCAGTGTCCCCTGGCAGGGAGCCCTCTGTCTCTGGCCCTGGACAGGAGCTCCTGCCAAGAGCACAGACCAGAGCTCCCTGCTGTGCCCACTCAGCTCCTTGGCTTAACGAAGAGGCCTCTCTAACCGGCCCCTTTATCTCACCCCCAGCTCCTCACTGCCCAGTGGAGGACCAAGGCATCGATGCTGAAGGAGGAGAGGAGGAATCTGACGGTCTCTGGACACCTGTTGCCTTCATTGCTCTCTTCCTGCTCAGCCTGTTGTACAGCGCCGGCGTCACGCTGCTTAAGGTAACAGCAACCGCTACCTTCATGGTCACACTTCACTGCTTCTAGCAATAACCAGTGCTCAGTAATCTATCCCAGCCCATCAGCATGCAGCCACCAGCCATCAGCCGTCCTTGGGAACTACCCAGTCACCCACAGTCAGTGATGAAATTCAGCGAGGACAAATGCAAGGTAATCACTTGGGAACGAAGAACCAGTATCCCACATGCAGAACGGGAACTGACTGTGGAAAGGGATCTGGGGTCAGACTGCATCACAAGCTAAATATGAGTCAATAATGTAATGTTTTTGGGGAAAAACCAAATTCTGGGCTGTATTAGCAGGAGTGCTGCGAGCAAGATACAAGCAGTAATTCTTCTGCTCTGCTCCGCGCTGATACGGCTTCAGCTGGAGTCTTGTGTCCAGTGATGGGCACCACATTTCAGGAAAGATGAGGAAAAGTTGGAGACAGGCCATAGGAGAACAACAAAAATCATTTAAGGGCTAGAAAACATGAGCTGTGAGGGGAGATTGAAAGAACTGGGGTTGTTTAGTGTGGAACAGAGAAGACTGGGGTGGTGGGGGCGGGGGAATGACATGGTAACATTTCTGAAATACATAAAAGGTTGTGACAAAAAGGAGGGTGAAAATTGCACTCGTTATCCTGTGAGGACAGGACAAGAAGCAATGGGCTTAGACTGCAGCCATGGCAGTTTAGTTTGAACACTGGAAAAAACTTCCTAACTATCAGGCTGGATAAATAGTGGAACAAATTGTCCAGGGAGGTTGTGGAGCCTGCATTGTTCGAGGTTTTTAGGAACAGGTTAGAGAAATACCTGTCAGGGATGGACGAGTTATTACTCAGTCCTGCCCCACAGCAGGAGATGGGACTAGGCGACCTCTCCAGGTCTCTCCCTGTCCTACATCTGTGTGATTTTATCATTGTCAGAGACTCAAACCAAAGTCAGGAATTAGAGCCCAGGTTTAGGACCAGGTTACCTGGAGGGAGGAAAGCCTGGGGCCAGGACAGGAACAAGGCTGGAACCAAATGGGAACAAGGCAGGAGCAGGGCTGGAGCCAGATGGGAACAAGGCAGGAGCAGGGCTGGAGCCAGATGGGAACAAGGCAGGAGTGGGGCTGGAGCTGGCTCAAGGATCAAGCATCAACCATTAATAAGCTGCTAGTAATTATTAACTGATCATAATCACTTATCAATAATCAGCAATGAATGATCAATGACCAAAAAGGAATGATCACTAATTAGGAAACCAGAACAAATGTTCAAGGACCAATGAGCGTCAATCACCAACCACTCAGCCATGATCACTAAGGATCTGTAGTGGGGCCCAGATGCACAAAGGGCCATAGCAGCCTGTGAAGCCGGTTCTGTGGCTGGGACATGGTGCTGGGACCTGGAACCAGAAGCAGAATTGGCTTAGACAGCCGTGTCTCCCCAGGGAGTTGGTGTGCGGCACCTGGTGGGCAGTGGCAGTTCCCTGAGGCGGTTTGACAAGGCCGGTGTCTCTGTCTGGAAGTTGAGCTCCAGCTCAATGCAGAGACCCTGGCAGGACGCAGGCGTGACTGGGCCAGGTCCATGGCCCGGGCTACGCAGCAGGACAGGCTAGATGGTCCCAAAGGACCCCTCTGGCCTTGCTCTCCCAGCGTAGGATGCTGCCCGTGAGCCCAACGCCAAGTCCAATGGCACCGGCTGAACCCCTCTGCTCTCTGTGTCCCACAGGTGCAGGGAGTGCCTGGCTCCAGGCTCCTAGGAGGGGGACAGCATTGCTTCATCCTCTTCATTCCCTCCCTCCATTGTCAGCCCTCCCAGGCTCCCGCCCTTTCTCCGGACTACTGGAGGGACCATGTTCCACATCAACTCAGAGGGTGCCACAACGGCCACTGAAGGGTCTGAGCTCTGCAGAGCCCAGAGCAGGGAGGGCAGAGTCCTTCCCCGGATGTCCCCAAGGGACAGCCCACACTGGAGCTTGAACTCAACCCCATTCCCCTCAACCCTCCACTCCCGTCCCATGGCAAGGACCGGATTTCCTTGTGTGTGGGAGTGTGTGTGTGTGTTTGCAGGTCTGTAGTGTCCTGAGGGCTGGTCAATCTGGACTCTGTCAAGGGAGAAGAGTCTCTCATTTGCTCTGTTGTTTAATGTGCAACTTACATGGGAATTGTGTGTTTGATCCAAAATAAAATGGATTAAAAAATTGGTTGCTGCATTAGAGGATGGTTTTGTGGGATTTAACCTATGAGAACACTACTCACTGTATCTTCCAGTCCCCTGTTATCCATCCATCCATCCATCCAGTCCTCCCCACATTTATCTAGCTAATCGCCCTCTCTGTTAGGTGTCATCATATGTAGAAGCCAACATATTCTGAATGAGTTGAAAGTTGGGAGACCTGACGAATTGTCATAAATCCTTGGGCACTTGCCCCCGAGAACTTGAGTACCTCCCCAGTTGGATCATAGCCTGGTTAATTCTGCCTCTTTAAAGTCCCCCTTTGCTCTGACCACTGGTGGGGTGATGGATTCTTTTATCTTTGTCCCGTGACCTCAGGATTTTCACTGAGCTTTTCTCTGTCAGTTCTGCAACTCACCCTCCCTAGAGGTGCACGTTCTGTGGGGCGGGGAAAGTTTATCCAGTTTATAGAGATGGACATCTGCAAACACTAGTGCCTGAAGTCACACTCCTTGTTCCCCTACCTGGAAGTGACCTGATCCCCAGAGGTACTAGTTACCCATCAGTGCCAATGTTAGACTCTGGATGCTCTGGAAATCAAATTTAGGGAGAAATCTGAGCTGTGTGTGTGTTGAAATCACTGTCAGCCTCGTTCAACTGAGCCATTATTTCTCCTCGTTATTGATAAGCACCAGGCTGGGGAAGAGCTACTGGTGCTAAAGGACAAGAACCAGTGGGTATGAAATGGCCAGGAATAATCTGAGTCTAGAAAGGAGAAGAAGGTTTCTAACCAACACAGGAAGGGGTTCAGGAACCATCTTCACCTAGGAGGAGAAGGGGGCAAAAGTTTTAGGATCTTGCTTAATAAGTTTATGACCCCAGAGGTCCCTTCCAGTCCTGTGTATCTCAAAGGGAATCCCATGGAAATCCCATTGAAAGAGCCCATAGAGTCCATTAAATGTCCAGTTTATTTCTTGATGTTCCCCTGCTTAGACATCCCAAGTCCTGAGCTTGCATTCACCCTCTTAGCTTCAGCAGCATTCTGCGAGCTGATGTTCAGTTGTTCATCTGCCTTAAGCCCTCGAGTCATTCTCAGAGCATGAGCAAATAGGTTAATTTCAGGGAAGGTTAAATTTACTCTTCGTTTCCCCTTGTATCACGCGCTGAAGGTCTTTGTGGTTAGGCCAAGAACCGTTCTCCAATTTAGCCTGTCTGAGAACATCTGTGTCCTGTTTATCAAAACAGCTGGCAGCAGATGTTTCCCCTTTGAGACATTCTGGGGTAGAAGACTGGCATGGCTAGGGGCAGATTTGATTTGCGAAGCTCAGAATGGAAGGCCATTGATGACTAAGTTAAAAAATACAGCCCTTGTGGGCTTGGTGGTGAAAAACAAAGTGAACAACATGCTGTAAATTATTCAAACCCTTGGCTCTGCTAACTAGCAGCTGTCATCCAAGTGTTGTTAATTTTCACAGACCCCCTAAACCCCCACTGTGGGGTAGGTAACCATTATTATAACCATTGGGGAAACTGAGGCACCGGGTTCCCCAACAATGACTCAGTAGTAAAGACAGGAACAGAACCCAGGAGTCCTGACACCCAGTATCCCCACTCTAAGCCACTAGATGCTACTCCCCTCCTTGAGGTGGGAATAGAACTCAGGAGTCCTGACTCCTGGGCTCCTCTGCTCTAACCCACCAGACCCCACTCCCCAGTCTAGCCCATCTTCAAGAAATGGACAAACTATGCTCCACTCTATGATATCACCTTGGCTAATGACTTCCTAGCTGAGCACTTGGGGTGGGATTTTTAAAGGGGTTTAAAAGAGTGCTGTGCCCAAATCCTTTTGACTGACAGTATAAGTTTTGTGCCTATCTCACAGTGACCTGTTGGAAACCCCAGTATTCATTTTAAACTAGACTCAGGTGGAGAAAGCCTTGGGGTCAGTCCTGCCCGGGGTGGAGATGGAGCAGAGAGGACTTGAGGGAGATTCTTTGAGTCTACTGAGGTTAGCTCTTGGGTGATACATTAAACAACAACCTTGAGCTGGACGACTGGACTAGATGGGGGCTTTACAAACATTAGTTTCTGAGATTTCCTAGTAGACAAACCTAAGACCAGGTCAAGAGAAATGCAAAGGAAGTAAAGACAGGGGGTGTCATATAAATTTAAGGAGCAGGGTCAACTTTTTCCACTTAGAGCCTCTAAAGATGGACATCTTAATGCATATTAAAGCCTTTAAAGAAGTGGCTAGATTTTCAGAAGTTCTGCGTAAACCCAGATCCTACTGTCTCCTTACTCCCAAAAGTCAATCCAGTTGGCTTTAGAGGGGAAAATGAGAGTTGGGCTCTTGACTTACATTCAGGGCTCTGAAATTTTTTAAAATTGGCCTTAGTGTTTTAAAGATTAGCTGATGATTTTCAGAAGGGACTGATGGTAACATTTTCAAAAATGCCTAAGGCCCAGATTTGGAAAAGCATTCGGTTGCCTAAAGATGCAGATAGGTGCCGAGTGGGATTGGAAGAGACTTCTATAGTCATCAAGTTTAGTCACCTGAAATGACAGGCAACCCCATCATATAATCCCATTCATAAATGTATCAAGCTCCATCTCAAAACTAGTTATGGTGTTTCCCCCCCACTACTTCTGGTGGGAGGTGGTTCCAAAACCTCCATTTTTAGATGGTTTCCAAGCTTCTAATTTCCTCAACTTACTCATGGGAAATTTACCATTTGTTCTTGTGCTTTGACTTCAAGAGCTTCCCTCCAGGGTGTTCGCTTACCTGATATACATACACAGAGCAGTCAAACCCCCATTCAGTCTGGGTTTTGCTAGGCTAAACAAGCCCAGCTCTTCCAGTCTCCTCTTATAAAACCGGTCTTCCATTCCCCTAATCATCCTCGCAGCCCTTCTATGCATCTGTTCCAACCTGAATTCATCCCAGTGTAGATAGTAGGAAAAACTTTCTAAGGCCGAGGGACTTACTGACCACTGCTTCCAGCAGCCCCTATTGGCCCAGAGCAGCGATCCGTGGCCAGTGGGAGCTGTGATCGGCCGGACCTGCGGATGGGGCAGGTAAACACACTGGCCTGGCCCACCAGGGGCTTTCCCTACACAGCGGCGACCCCTGCTCTAGGTGTGTAATTTTCAAAAGTGCCTGAGCAGGTTAATCACTTAACGCTCTGTGAAGCCAAAATCGGTGGGATTTAAGTTCTAAATAGCTATGTTCCTTTTGAAAATGGGACTTAGGTGCTTTAGAAAATTTTGCCCAGAAAGGATCAGTGACTTGTCTAAAAGTCATACATAGAGTCTGCAGAACTAAACTTAGATCTTCTAGATCTTCATACATGCAGGCCACAGAACTGAACCTAGATCTTAACCAGATGACCAACCCTCCTCTCAACTAGGTGACTTTTTCTTCATCACTTTTTAGATAAAAATCAGAACCTTCATTGATGTCACCAACTCTCAGAGACAGTAGCCTGAAGAAAAATTGCCAGCAAAACAGAAAGAAATTGGATTTTATGGAAAACAAAATTTTATTTAGACGCCAAAGCATGATGGATGTTCCAGCTAGACAGCACAACTCAAAACAATTGGTGGTGAGTTGGCTCAGAACATGTTACTGTGCGGATTAATGCAATACCATGTGATAGACTGGACTAAAATCAAGATGCAGTGTGATCCAATGGAATCTAGTGTGATATAATGTGATACAAGGTCCTTTGATAGAGTGAAACAGTGAACTTATGGCAGCAGCACACTCCTGGTAAAACAATACAAGGCATAGGAACGTAGGCCTAGAGAGACTTCTCAGGTCATCAAGTTCAATCCCGTGCTGTCGGGAACAGCTCCATCATACAGTTCTTATCCTAAACCATGCAGCGCACTGCACTATGACCCAATGAAATGGCTAACCACAATGCAATGCTGGGCAATGGTTCATTATCACCAGTGTTGGGCGAATTTTTTTTCAGGTGAAACTTCTTTCATTGAAAAATGCAGATTTGGGCTGACTGAAACATAGCAAATTCATATCATTTCTAGCAAATTGTTTAAATCAAAACAACAACCTTAAAAATCTCCCCAAATGTTGAAATTTTCATTTTGATATTTTTGAAATGAAATGTTTCAATTGTTTGGATTGAGATGACTTTGAGTTTCAGAATTTCCTTCAATTTTATTTTTAAAATGTTAAAAACATTTTAAAAAATACCCCCTGAAATTGGAACAAAGTGTTTTATTTCAAGCTGAACAAATTATTTTGTTTCACCTGAAATGATAGTTTTTAATTTTTGATTTGCCAGAAATTCTGAAAAATGTTGGTTCAGGTCCCCCCCAAATGATTTTTTTTTAAAGTCAGACTGGCCAGTGAACCCCCAAATCAGTTATTCACACAGCTCCACTCACAAGGCAAGTCAGTGCAACACAATGCCATGCAAAGGCTCGCTGCAATGTGAACAAATGCAATACAAAGCAGGGACCTTCACATGGTCACAGAACTTTCTGGAATTCAAACTGGACTTTCTCCTTTTTGTGCTGCTTGGCTGTTTGCGCCAACCTTCTCCTTTCCTCCCCCACCTACTCCTTACCTTGACTCCACCTCACACCTGCCTCGCTTCTCCCCTGCACTGTCCCCCTCACCTCCCGCCCTTTCAACCTCCCTGCACTTGTCTGTCATTTAGCTGATCCCCTCCTAATTAAACCCACCTTAAAAAAATTGCAGCACTAACGTGTCATTTGCCACCATCGTACCGTTCACTGTGCTGGCGCGTTCTACCCCTTCCCTCACCTTGCGTCTGTCTGTTGAGACTATAAACTGTTTCAGGCAGGGAACGGCTGCTACTCTGTGTTTGTGCAGCCCCTGGCACAATGGGACCCCATCCTTGGTTGGTCCTACAGAAAACCATAATAAACATGATTAATAATAATAAATGTAAGACAAATACATCTTCAGCAATTGAGATTTAGGTTCGATGTTAGGAAAAATCTTTCTAGCTCCCAGGGTCATTGTATTCTGGAATAGGCTTCCAAGGGAGATAGTGGTATCCCCGTCATTGAAGGTTTTGAAAAACAGGATGGACAAACACCTCTCAGCGACAGTCTAGATGTACTTGGTCCTGCCTCAGCCCAGGGGGCTGGACTTGATGACTTCTCGAGGTCCCTTCCAACCCTACATTTCTATGTTTCTATAGCTCTTGACAGCACAACACAGTATAAATTGGTGCACTACCAGGCAATGCAACAGGGTAGCATGAAAGAACACCATGTACAAGCAATGCAGTATGATGCAATAAGGCATGATGCCATGCTACAATGCAGCACTATGCAGTCCCTGGCAATGCAATGCAAATTCAGGAAAGCCAATGCAAAGCAAAACAATGCAGGCTATTGCAATGCAACAGAAAATAATGCAGGTGCATGTAAATCAATACAATGTTATAACATGTCGTTTGTACAAAAAGCCCCAAGACCTCAGAATATATGGCAATTACAGTAGCATGGGATGTGGGGCATTAAAGATTGTGAGTGTAACTGGCATGGGGGAAACAGCTTAGAATTTAGTCATGAGAGATCTGGGTTTGGAGTTGGCCTCAGACTGGAAGAGTGGAGTTTGGCTACGTATGTATTGGAAGATGTATGGGTTAGGTTCTTGTCAGGTTGGGTTGTGATTTTGTTGGGGGAGTAGCCGTGAACCTCCTAGGGATGGGTAGGGAATGCATTTGGATTGGATTCTTCCAGCATTGAGTGGGAGAATTTATTGAGGAAGAGCATTAGTTTGGAGTCTTTTAGGGTTGGGGCTTTGTTAGAAGAAACAGCATGGAGTTGGGTTCTTGTGGGGTTACGTGGGGAACTTGAGGGGTCAATACCATTGGATTAGGATCTTGTTGGGTAGAGTGGGGACCTCCTGGGGGGAATGGCCTTAGGCTGGGTTCCAGTGGGGTGCAGTGCGGGATCTGCAGCATTAGGTTCGGCTCTCAGGGGGTTGAGTGGAGAAACAGAACGAGGATGAATTCTTGCGAGGTTGGATAGCATGGAGTGGCTGTGAGCTGGCTTTTTCTGGATGCAGATTGTTGCAACTGCCTTCATCTCTGTCCTAGGACTGGGGGTATGTGTGTATTACCCTAGGAGGTCCCAGGGTCCTTGGCAACCTTGAATGGAGTGGGGTTTGTTTCCCACCTTAGAAGCCCTGTGAAAGATGGGGGGGGTGTATTGGGTCCCCAACCGTGACCCCCTAAGACTCTCAGGAGGGGTAGTACAGAATAAGATTTAGCAGCACAGAGGGGAGCTCAGGTAATTTTTTGAGGGGTTAGGGAGCTGATATGGTAAGGCTGAGAGAAGGAACAGAGAACTATCAAAAGAATCTTTTTGGGAGACGTCTTTACCCACTTTCTCTCCCTTAGCATGGAGTATGCATAGTTCTTGGCCTTCATAAAATGGGCGGGAACAGTGAAGGCCTTTCTTTGATGTTCTTTCTTCATGTGTCTCTGGAAGTAATGGGAGATCACCATGGCCAGATGATCTACCCTGTAGGTCAGGCCAGCCGCCATGGATAGGCAGGGAAATGGAAGTGGGCAAAAGAACTGCAAACAGAGGGGCAGATTGGACCCCATCCCTTCTTCTTCACTGTGTGGAGAGAGTGGTGCCTATTTCACCTGTGAAAACAGAGAGAGAGGGAGATATAAATAGATAGATAAATAGATAGAGGGTGTATATGTGGATAGATAGATAGATAGAGAGAGAAGATGTCTGGGGATAGATAGATAGATAGATAAATAGATAGATAGATAGATAGAGGGGGTGTATAGGGATAGACAGAGAGACAGACATTGTAGGCGGGTAGATGGATTGGTAGCTCTTTCTCAGCCAGCCCAGGTTCACCCATCCTCTCCTGGTTCATGCCCAAGCCCCCTTTTCACCTTGATGAAGGTGACGAATCCGCTGTAGAAGAGCGTGATGAGGAAGAGGGCGATGAAGGTGGAGACCGTGGTCCACACACATTGGGCATCGTCCAACTCACTGTAGTCATCCATGCTGTCGTCTCGGATGCTGCAGGGGTTGATGCCCAGGACGGAGCAGTGCCAGGACTCTGCCGAAAGACAGGAGGTGCCAGGGTCATTGGGGGATGGGGATATGACTGATAGGGAGGGACTCATTCAGTGCCACCTCTCCAATGCTAATGCTTCCAATAGGGCTCCTGTGTTAAGAGTAGCACAAGATGAGGGTCTCTCCCCTTCCCCATGTAGAGGTGACTCTGCAGACCCCAGATACCTCTAGGGAATAGGGTGTATCCCCCTGGGAAGATGATTCCACAGCTTCAGAGATCTCCCCAATTGGTTCTAGCGAATGTTCCCAACCTCTGTTCATTATTCCACCCTCCCCCAACTTTACTGTCCTCTACTTATAAGTCTCCCATCAAGGCAGTATACAAGACTTCATGGGTGAATGATGGGATACCAGGTTAGATGGACCAGTTGCCTGCTCTGATATAATAACTGCTACCTATCTAGAGTCTAAATGAGTATATCTATCTATCTATTCCCGTAGATTCTATGACCAGAAGGACCCATTATGATAATCTAACCTGACCTCCTGCATCACTCTTGTGTGTGAGTGCCTCACAACTATTCCTTGATGTAGGAATTCTAGACACATGGAGAATGCGGACTTGCCGAAGCCCCTGCAGCTTCTAATGGCTTTGAATGGAGCTGCAAACGTCTGAAACCCAGTCCATAAATAACTTGCCCAATGTCCCAAAGGCAACGCTGTGGCAGAGAGAGGAAAAGAACCCAGGAGTCCCAGCCCAATGACTTTACCACAAGCAAATCCTTCTTCCTTTAGTTATCCCATTAGTGTGGGATTTTCAAACTTTTCTAATGTCCTTGGATGTCCAATCCTCATAATGAATGGTAATTGGGTATCCATATATCCAAGACATCTTTGAAAATCTGCTTAAAAATAAGGGCTAGGGTCTTAAATATAATTAGGTGCTTAAAGAAATAGATTCATTTCAAGTGGAGTTAGCTGCCTACTCACCTAGACCCGGGTCCTCAAAGGTCTTTGAAATCAGTGGGAGTTAGGCACTGAAATACCTTTGAAAATCTGGTCCTGAGAGTAGGCAGTGGTGTAGTGGTAAACACCGAAATGAGTAAACTAACCTAACCTAAACTCCATATTCCCCAAGTGAGAAGGGAGTAAACTCAGTTTACCTGGGTTTACCCTTGACTAGGCTATTGATGATAGGTGTGTATAGTGTAACTGACACAACATGGCCTCAGTTTGTGACAGGCACCTCTAGACATTTCAATAATAATAATAATAATAATAATAATAATAATAATAATAATAATAATAATAATAATAATAATAATAATAAATAAATTCCTCTCCATCCTTTTGCATCATGTCCTCCAGATACTTGCAGGAGAAGAGGTAGGAGACCACAGATAAGAGCAAAATTCCCCATAGGTGTAGTTGGGTTAGTGCTTTAATAGGCTTGTGGAATGTACACAAAGAAGGCAGGTGAATGATGTCTTCATCTGGACTGAGTCAAAGGAAACAGACATAGGGAACAAGCAGAGGCCAGATTGGAAGGTGTGGGGGGCAGCCAACAGAGGAATCTTTAGGTTGAGGTGCAGAGTGGATTTTGGGGCACGAATGAAGCAGCTAAGGTGTGTTTTACCAGTCTGAACATTGACACTTCTTGCTATAATCCCTTCAGAGGAGAGGTGGGCGACTAGACAGCTGTAGGAAGTCCCCAGAATCCATCTGCTCCTGGACACCTCAAGCTTGCTGATCACTGAGCACTGCTGGCTGTTATGGTCACAGTTGTGGTTCTCGTCATCGGCCAGGATGTCGACCTCCGTCTGGGCTGTCTTCTCCTGCCACCAGATGGAGACCTCACCAGGGTAGAAGTCTTTGACGGCGCAGTGAAGAGTGAGGTTTTGGTTGCGGCAGATTTCCTCTGAGGATGGGGACAGAAGGTAGATGGTTGGAGCCTTCAAGGAACCTGCAGCATTGGAGGAGTGTGGTGGGGAGAGAGAGCACAAGAACGGCATAATTGAATATAAAGTATCATGGGTCAACAAAGTCATTCAAGGTGGCTTTGATTCCAAGGCACTAAGAAAGTGCTTACCAGATAAGGGGATCAATTCAAGGCTAATTTAGTATCCATTATTGGATGATAGCACTCCTTCTCTCTCCTGTTCACCCATATCTATCTATCTATCTATCTATCTATCTATCTATCTATCTATCTATCTATCTATCTATCTATCTATCTATCTATCTATCTATCTATCTATCTATCTATCTAATATTGGCACCCATCACTGCAGTATCTGAGGCCTGGATGCACAAAGGAACTTAGGAATTACAGTGTTTAAGCCTACAATCTATCCCTATCTAGTTCCTTATCACCAACCCTAAACCTACAGTCCATTCCCCAGCAGGTGCAGGGCTCTCCCTGACAGTCCATCCCCATCTTGCCCTCTAAAATTAGCCCTAACCTTAAAATCTATTCCTAGCTAGTGTCCTAACTTTAACCCTAACCCTACAGTCCATCCCAGCTAAGTGAACGTTCCCATGGGCTAGTCTCCTGTGTGACTTTGGATAGCTCCAGTTAATCCAGGGTCCTTCTGGGATGGTCAGGACAGAGGACCTTTCCCCTAAGTCCTCACCATTCTTTGGGCTGATGCCCAGCACATTCTCCGCCAGGTCACTCTTGATCTGGCATCTGACCGTCTCGGTGGAGTTCCATTCACTCAGGTTGACCTGCAGCCAACTTTGCAGCCAGGTGCTGCCGTTGAGTTGCTCCATCCTCACGGCTCCCAGGTCCACCAGCTCACCGTCCATTGTCCAGTTGATACTGGCATTGGCCAGGGAGGTCTTGCACATCACAGAAGCTGACTTGTTCATGAAAAGCTCTTTCAAAGATGGGGGCTGGATGTAGGCAGATGGCAATGCTGGTTCCCGGCAGCCTGTGGAGTCAATCATCGAGGACGTGGTCACACATAACGCTACCTGTCCAGTCACTGGGGGATTTTCGGATTATGGGTCCTTAAAGTTTAGAGCCTAGGGCATGTCTTTCTGAGCTGCTCAGCTTCTGCTGGCCTGGTGTGTCACACATTCATAGATTCATAGATATAAGGCCAGAAGGGACCACTGTGATCATCTAGTCTGACCTCTGGCATAACACTGGCCAGAGAACTTCCCTGAGCTACTCGCTGCATGAACTAGAGTAGATCATTTCGAAAAACATCCTGTTTTGATCTAAAAATTGCCAGTCATGGAGAATCCATATCCTATGGGTAACTTTTTCCGATGCTTAATTACTCACAATGTGCACCTTATTTCCAGTCTGAATTTGTCTAGCTTCAACTTCCAGCCATTTTGATTTTGCTCTACCTTTGTCTACTAAATTTAGAGCCCTCTATTATCAATTTTTTCCATCTGTAGCTATTTATGAATTGTGATTAAGTCACCCATTAATAGGGCCCTACAAAATTCATGGCTGTGAAAAATACATCTCAGACCATGAAATCTGGTCTCCCCCGTGAAATCTGGTCTTTTGTGTACTTTTACCTACACTATACTCTAGGGTAAAAGTATAGAAAAGTACATAGTGCTTCTCAAACTAGGGATCCTGACCCAAAAGAGACTGCAAAGCTATTGTAGGGGGGTTGAGGTATTGCCACTCTTACTTCGGCCTTGCCTTCAGAGCTGGGCGTCTGGACAGCTGCTTTCTGGCTGCCCAGCTCTGAAGGAAGGGCAGAAGCAATCCTGTGAACGCCTCTTGGGTTGGGACCCCAAGTTTGAGAAATGCTCACTTAAGGGCTTTACGTGGTTATGTTTTGCTGTTTTTAAATACATATTCATCCTTTGTTACAACAGCATGAAATTTAAGGTTTAAATATTTGAAACCTCAAAATTTAAGATTTTAAAAATTCTATGATGGTGAAATTTACAAAGATGGACTGAATTTGGTAGAGCCCTACCCATTAACCTTCTCTTGTCAAGATAAATAGAATAAACATCACTAATTCTTTAATCATTCTTGTGGTCTTCTCTGAAACTGAGAAGTGAAGGCTGATCATTGAGAATTGACTTTGCTATCCAACAACTAATAGCTAAGATCTGATAGATGATAACTGAGAATGGACTTTTAATACTTGGCAATTCATAACTAAGAATTGATAAATGATGACTGAGAATTGATTTTCATCAATTCAATGATTGATAATCGAGAATCGACTTTTGGTAAGTGAGACCTGACATAAGAGTACTGACGGATGATAATTGCAAGATGACTGCTGATGCTGGACAATTCATGACTGAGAACTGACAAACAATCTTTGTCGATGACATGCATATGGAAAAATTAGGGGAATATTCCTAGACCTAAAGGAAGAAATGAGATGAAAGTTGAAAAAGGGGCAGCCTTCATGAACATGAGTCTGGGCATTGTTGAAAAGGGGATAATGACAGGAAGCTGTGGCCAGAGAAAAGACACCCAAGAAGGAGGAAGAGATTTTGGACACACAACTTCCATAAATGTCACCTCAATCCCCTAGGGAGCATGGACTGTCTCAGCCTGTGGAGCTAAATCCTGCTCAGTGCTTACCAGTAGAGTGCAGCACCGTCTTCAGGATCATCTTAGTGGAGCTATGGGTCACAGTGCAGGTGTAGGGCTTCAGCGTGCTCCTCTCAGCCGCTCTGAACACCAGCTGACAGCTCTGCTGGAACCTCCCATCGCCCAGG
Organism: Gopherus evgoodei; assembly: GCF_007399415.2. Lineage (NCBI taxonomy): Eukaryota > Metazoa > Chordata > Testudines > Testudinidae > Gopherus > Gopherus evgoodei. Next base: position 263,073 of record NW_022060060.1, read on the forward strand.
GCCGTCGGAGAGGAGGGAAAGCTGCAGCTGAGCTGCTGATTGTTGACAGTCCATTGCATGTCTAGGTGCTTTGGGTAGAAGCCAGTGGCAAAGCAGGTCAGATTCTCATGCCCACCTATGTCTGGTGTGTGGAAGACTGTGACTGTTGGGGGAGATGTCTCCAGGAAATCTGAAACAAAGGGGTGGCTTTTTGTTGCAATTTAGTTCATGCAGAAGCAGGGGGGGGAGGATGCTGAAGGTGTTGGGGAAGCTAGAAAGCTGAAGAGAAGGTAAGCTCTAGTTACACCTAGAAATGTGGGTGTTGTGTAGAAGGAAAAGGCCAGGATGGTGAAGGATTTAGCTTCAGTGGAAATATCTAACCACCAAGCTCTTCAGATGCAAACGCTGAAAGTGCAGACCATGCTGCCCTATGGCTTTGGGGGATTATCATAATAATGTGGTGATACTTAGGTTGCAATACAAATGCTCCATAGTCACACCCAATTGCATCATGTCATGTTGCAACGCAAATGCTGAGTCGTGACACAATGGTATCATGCTATGATGCAATGCAAACCATAGGTGGTGGCAAGAGAACTGTCTCAGGTCATGCTACAATGCAGATGCTGCTATGCAACTAGGTCATGCCAAGGTGTGATGCAAACACTATGTCATGAAGCAACTGCATGGTGTTGAGTTGCTGTGCCAACACACATAAGTAAACCGTGACACAATTTTTCCATCATATTGTATCAAGAGGCAGTGCAAATACTGAATCAAGGTGCATTCATGCCATGCTGCGATGCAGTACAAACACTGTTCCATGATACAACTGCATCATGTTGAGATGCAGCATCAGTGCATCCTGGCTCTTCTTTATTTTGTCACAGCCAGATGTCAACATTTCACAACACAGCATCAAGACAACAGGTCATGGCATCCTGAATAACCACGGTCATGACAGAACACTGTCAGGTTACAGCAAAACATTAACAAAAGTATAATCCTAGCAGGCCAAAATATCAGCATCTCTTGAGAAGACATCATACAACAAAGAAAAATCAACATATCACTATAGTGCAGTATACAATAAATCACCAGAAATTACCACCAAGTCGTGGTGAGACACCATCCCATGACGAAAAGACATCACAACTCATGTCTATGTATCACTACATAATGAAAAAATAGCAATGTCATGACAAAATATCATGAAGTGACAAAGTAAGATCTAACTGTGACATAATAACAACACGTCATGACAAAGTGTGTCCTGATAGTGTGTCACGTTTCCATGCAGCATAAAGCATGCCATGCTGGTGTGCAATTACTCTGTGCCATAAAGCCACCATGTCGCAACACAGCTACATCACATAGCAACACCACAATGCAGGGTTGTGACGCTAGACATCACCATATCATGACAAGAAATCACTAGATCACAATACTGCGCCCTCATATCCCTCCACAGTATCATCAGACTGTGATAAAAGTCATTATTGAATTGTTCCTTCTAGTTGATTTCCCCAGAGGGGGCACCCAGTCCTAGTTTTAGAAAGCCTGAGAAATGGGTTCTCCCTTCCCTTAGGGAAAATGGTTCCACAGACTTGCAGAGCTCACCAACTCTTCCACTGCTAGGGAATTCTTTCTGGCATCTAGACTCACCTAACACAGTCCTGCTGGTGCAGTGCATAGACGGCAAGAAATCATGCCCTATCATGCAGGTATATACAACCCCACTTTCCCACTGAGACCCTGGGTTTTTCAGGTAGCTTTGGGAATTCCTCTCTTCAGCCACTGAGGGCAGAGTAATGTATCCAGAGGGCTCGATGCTGTGGTTGTCCCTTTTCCATTCGATGAGCAATTCGGATGGGAAGAAACCAGAGACCTCTCAGGTAAGCCATACCTCAGCATTGGGGCTGGGTCGTACTGGCGATGGGAGAAGGAGGGATATAGAAGGAGCCTTGGCTATGCTGGCACCTGTATGGAGGGGAAGCGCAATGTGAATTTATCAAGAATGACTTGAAACCCTGAAGTCAATGGAGTTGGGGAATTGGATATGGACATCTCCCCTCTAGGTGGCTCTGATCAGCCTCAGGGCAGGGAATTGGCTGGCTCAGGGGTAGGGAATGAGACATGGGGTCTTTCCCCTCTTGGGGGTCCCATCTCTGATCCAGATCCAAGTAGGGGACATTAGATGGCTTATTTGCCAGCTCTGTACTAGAGAGTGCTGTGCTACAGGATTTGGGGTGTTGGACTCTCTCTCGCTATCCTTTCCTATTGGTTGTCATCTACCTATCTGTTCTTCCTCTTCTCTGTTTATCTCCATAAACATCCATCCATCCATCCATCCATCCACATCCATCCGCCCATCCATGATTGCATCTCTCTCTCTCTGGGCCTTATGGTACCAGACCCCTTTCTGAAGGTGGCTGTATTTCAGTAAGGAGTGGGAGGTGTCCAGGTCCCTACCCCCTATAAAGCATTAGGCAAAGTCACTGATTATTGTTTGAGTCTCTTCTCCTTCTCTCACCCCTGAGCTTCTGGATGGTCTTCTCCATGCCCTGGAACAGCGAGCAGGGATGAGTCACTCTACAGAGAATGCTGCTCCCAGAGGCCCAGGTTTCCCTGGGGATGGCTAGGTGGCTCAGGAGACTCTGGGTATGGTTGCTGTGTTTTTTGGCTTCTCCCACGGTGCACTTGCAGTCCAGATGGCACTGTCCAGCTCCCTGGTGAGTTTTGCTTGGCCCAGGTCATAGCCCACTGCCAGGCAAGTCAGGAGGGCTTTGCCTCGAGTGAGCAAGGCTTGCAGGGATGGCTTGAGGAGCTACAGGTTGGGCAGGGGGATGCTCCCCTGACAGGCTGGAGTGGAGAAGAAAGGTAGATATGTCTTTCACATGGTGTGGCAGTGGGGAGAGGCTGCAGGGAGGGATGGGATGGGATAGAGGTTGAGGAAGCTGCTCGGGGTAGGGTGAGGGGTGCAGAGCAGAAGCAGGGCAGCGTCAGGGGGACAGGGATGCCAGGGGGAGCAGTGAGGGGTTTGTGGAGCAGGGAAAGGTAGACCAGGCCTGATCCAGATGGGGTAGGGGGTGCAAAGTGGGAAGGGATGGGGGGATCAGGGTGGAGAGTAGAGGGGGCTGCAGAGATGAGGGAGTGGGGGAGCAAGAAGGGGAAATGGGGTCAGGGAGTGGAGGGGGAGGAGGTAGGGGGAAGGCAAGGGGCCAAGGGAGCATTAGGGGAGCTGACTCACCTGCACACTTGCTGATAGTACTGAGCTGGGGGCTACCGGTCCAAGGGTGGGTCACATGGCAGCTGTACTCCCCCGGCTCGTCCCACTCTGCCTGGGACATCGTCAGGTTGCTGAAGGAGCTGAATCTTCCATCTTTCCCCTGGAGGAGTCTGAGCTGGGTGCCCTCTCTCTCCTTCCCACCTGCCTGCCAGGTCAGCTGCAGGCCCCCGGGGTAGTAGCCGCTGGTGGAACAGAGCAAGGTGACAGTGTCACTTGCTCCTGGGCTTGGGCAGGGGGGCAGGATGTGAAGTGTCACTGTGGGGGCACTGGGGAGCATCCAGGCTTCAGGGAGAAACAGAGTCACAAGGGGGTGCTGACAGAAACCCTCCAGAATCATTGATCTGTCTGTCTGTCCATCTCTCTAGCTATCTACCCCCACACAGCTCATCTCTCTCTTTCTCTCCATCCATCCATCCATCCATCCATCCATCCATCCATCCATCCATCCATCCATCCAATGATTCCCATCCCCTTCTACTCCAGATGAAAGAAAAATTGCCATGCTGGAACGAACCCATTAGCGTGTTTAGTTTGGTATCCGAGCCTCGCTGCCATATGTGTAAGACTATGTGGATATGTAGCGCAACACCCCAACATCCCATCCATGATTGGTCCGTCCGTTCCTGTATCATCTCTCCCTGATGCTCTGAATAAGCCAGCTGGTACATTTAGGCCTTTATCACATTGCCAGGAAAATAAATATTGCTGCTACAGTAGATCATTCTATAGTTCACCTTTGCTGATGGTCTTCTTGGTCACCTTTTGCTCTGGCTCTGTATGCTGCTCCTCAGGACTGTAACTTGCCTCTTCCCATTTGTCCATAGTTGTTTCAAAGTGGTGGCTAGCTCTGTATGGACCATCCTCCATCCTTCACTCACTTTCAAGGTGTGGTTTTCCTTGCCTCTTGATTGTCGCTCCTTTGGGCCTGTGGTCATACGCAATACACTTCAATGTCACAATTTTCTTCTCCAGGTCTATGGACTGCAGGAGTTCAACCGTGGGTCTTTGTAGATTGGTCGAGGCTGCAAAGAAACCAGAGCATAATCTGATAGCAGCCAGGCTGCTCAAAAGGGAAAATCAAGTAGATATATATAGACAAAGTAGGAAAGGGCTGACTTACCTGCATGGAGTGACAGCAGTCCCTCAGGAGGGTTTGCGACAGAAAAGAAGGGGTTGTCTTCATGAGGCAACATGCAGGAGCATCAAGGAAAGTGGGCAAGAGAGAAACTCACGCAGGTTCCTGGAGTGGCACAGTCACCAACAAATCCAAAATGTGCACGGGTGTGTGGACCTACTGAGTTGAATGGAAGCATCTCCATTCAGTTGTGTGGGGCATTTGGAGTTGCTGCCTTTGAAGTGCAGCCTAGAGGCTGATGTCTGCTCTATCGAACATTGTTGAGATTAGCATTGTAAAGTAGATGCTGCAGGAGTTGAGATTCCACCTTCACATGGATGCCCAAGCCCCACAGTGGGGCAATGGAGCTGAGGGGTTTCTTTCCTGTGCTTGCATGCACTCATCAGCTTCTGAATCTGATACAGAATCTGCTCCACTCCAGCTCACATTTCCCTTGAGCACAGATTTTAATTGGGTGTCTGTCATGGCTGCAGATCCATGAAGGCATTTCCAATATGCCAACAACAAATTGGAGGAATAAGAAGGGACCATAAGGACAAAATTGTGAATCTTCCACCATGAGAATCCATGTCTAACTGTGAAGCAAACAACTCCTAGGGGGATCCATGGTTAAGAAGGAAAGAAATTTTTCTGTGAACCACCTCCCAGCCATGAAAGACCTCTGTGAACTTTCCCCAAGAGCAAGAGTGTCCATCCCAATGTCTTGGGCAAATCACAGCCCAATGAGATTACATTCTGCTCCTGCCCTGAAATTCTCTCTTGCAATTAGGACAGTTTTCCTGCACTTCCTTTACTGGTGATGGGGTCCGTGAGGCTGTGGAATCAACTACTCACGGGGTGAGTTGGGATTCCCATTGCTTGGAGAATTTCAGACTGGATAATGCCTTGGAGGAAAATGGAAATTTCCTGCCCTGGAGTGGAGGGGACATTCCCTACCCAGCTCGGGTTGCAATAAATCATGCAGTTCTTGTTTCACCAAATATGGCACCATAATGGAGATAGAAATCCTTCATTGCCACCTTCCTCACCAGGGCTCACATGGAGTCATGCAGCTGTTCATGCCATTGGTTGGGGTAAGAAAGTGTGTGGACATCCCCAAATTAACACCTGCCCCTGAGAATCCACTTACCGAGGGACACCTTTTCCACAACCTTCTTGGGCTCTTCCATGGCTGGGTGATGCACCACGCAGGTGTAATTTACTGCTCCTACACTTTTGTCAACCTTCAGGATGCTGTAGGCAGAGAAAGTGCCACTTCCTGACACAGGGCCATTATTGTAACTCGACTTGAGTTCTGGGGAGTTGTTCTTCAACCATGAGATGCTGATCTCTGCTGGGTAAAAGCCGCTAGCTTCACAGATGAGAGTCAAGGAGACTCTATTCCCGGAGATGTCTTCGTGGTAGGCTCGGGAGATGGTGACTGAGGGCTCCTTCTTCCTGATGCCTAAATGAAAAGGAAGAGGGGTAAGAGAAGAATAAGACTTGCTTTGGATGTCTAAGTTAAGGACTTAGCTCCAGCAGCTATCACTGTGTGAAGGGGCCAGGGAGGGTTGTTCAGGGTATGTGTGAAGCTAGACCAGGCAAAATAAAAACCCAACCACTGAGCATCATCTCCCTTGAAACTCAGAGAGCCTGGACCTTCACCCAAACATTCAAATGAAGTCCTGAGCTTTCCCCTCATCCTTAAATGGAAACAACTTAACATCATCTCTTCTTGGTCTGCATCACCGTCATCATATTCATCTTCTTTACCACCATTGTCTTCATAATCACTTCCTTCCTCTTTATCTTCATCTTCTCCAGCATTATAACGTTCTTTCTCTTTTTTTCCTTCAACATCTTAATTTCCTTCTTCATTGTTATTGACATCATCTTCATCATCCTCCCAATCTTTATCCTCAGCTTGGTTTTTCAGTAATGGAAATAGACACAGGGCTTTGAGCTATTTCTGCATCCCAATACTGAACCCTCACCCCAAACCTTGAACACACTATCGCTTCTTCACCCCAAGTCTCCACCATGCATCATCATGACATTCAGTCACCAACCCAATTTCTCACTCCGATGGAGCGTCTTCCCTCCTTCAAACACTCACAGCAAAATTCAACACAATTGAGATTTTCAAAGGCTGGCTAAGGGATTTGAGACCTTGGGTATTTCAATGGGATTTGGGCATTTAACTTCACTGGACACTCTGAGAGATTCTCACCAGAAACATCCCTGAAAGGCCTGATGGTGGTCGACAAACACCAGCGTGATTTCCAGAGGTAAGAAGTACATATGCACATCAGATCAGAGTCACAAATAGGACACTGAGTCCCTAACAGGCCACATCCCTGTTTCCCAGGGAGATGAGGGAAAGAAATTCTTGGAGGAGCTGGAATTCAGTGATAAGAAGACAGTGAGTACTGGGAAAACCTCTCACTGGATATTAATGGTGATCCCCTGAATGAGAGATTCACAGGGGAAATATTAATTACGGCTGAAACACAGTCCTGTGCTGAGGGCCTAGGCTCCGCTAAAGTCCTATTTGGGGGATTAACTGGGACATAAAGGCTGCTTAGGACGTGTGTGGGGTGAGTTTTACCCTCTAATTCCAATTCACAGTGACTGGAGTTTGCCTTTCCCTTTGAGATGCCAAGGCTCCTCACCTGTATTGCTCATGGTTATGTCCTGCGTTAGTTCTCCAGAACAGGGTGTGGTCACTTTGCAGGTAAATTGGGTGCCTTGTCCCCATTGTGCCAGCGACACAGGGTGAGAACTGAGCAGGCTGGTGGTCCCGTTGCTGTTCTTCTTGGGGGGTTCTGTCTTTGCCGCAGAGCTGACTTGCCCATTCACTTTCCATGCGATTCTGCTGGCTGCTAAGTCATAGCCCAGAACTAGACAGGTAACATGACCAGAATTTTTGATGACGTCTTCATAGGAGGGTTTGGTTAAGTAGATGGTTGGGTCAAGTGAGCTTCTGAGGCAGGCTGAGAAATGCAAAGAGATGTCATTGACCAGTTCAAATAATGTGGAAAGGCAGAAAAAGATGATTGAAATCTAATTTAATCTAATCTATCCCTCCATCTCCAGCAGAACACTCCTAGTGTCCCTCCCATCCAGCCAGCCCTGGTATCTCTTTCTCTTCCCATCCACCTATAGCACCAGTTTCTCTATGGCACTCCTATGTCTTCCATCACATTGGGGTCTAGGTGAAGTCCCACCTACCCTTAGGCAGGGCTGGTTTCTCAGTAACTCTCCACCGCACCTCCCCGCCATGCACGGGCCCAGCCCCTCACCCAAGCACTTGCTGGTGTTGTGCATGGAGAGCTCTGCTCCCACTGCTGGGTGGGTCACTTGGCAGGTGTAGACGTCCCCCTTCTCCCAGCTCTGCTTGGTGACGTTCATGCGGCTCTGCCCCATGTAGAAACCATCTGTGCCCATTGCAAAGGAAAAGGCCGGGGTGGGGGGGCTGCTCTCCTTTCCATTCACCAGCCATTTCACGTTGGCTTTGTTGGGTTTGAAGCTCAGGAGGAGGCAAACCAGCTCCAGCTGGCTCTCCGTGGAGCTCTCCTCGCAGGTGGGCACCAGGAGGTGAACCTCGGGTGGCTTTGTCAAACCACACCCTGAGAGCAGAGAGAGGGGAAAACACAGTCCAGTGTCACTCTCTGTAGATCCCCAGCCCCCTTCCAGAGAGAGAGATAACTCTACAGTCCTCTCAGCACGAGTAACACCAGCCTTGTTGTGGTACATTTACACTGAGTACTTTAATCAGCCTCCAAGGCTGAGATTTTTCACAGTCCTGTAAGGGATTAAAACAAATGGGAACAGGGCCCTTAAATATTCTAGGCAAATGTTAAAAGCCTCCAGGCATTCTTCCTGCACGTGCTGCATGGAGTGTGTTCTCCCTGGTAAACAGCTGGGACAAAGCTGGAACTTGAGCTGTGTTTGTTTATTTGAACATGTTTCCCTCAATTAATGTCCCCTATTTAAGGGGGACCATGGCGCTGTACAGCATGACATGGCATCAGAAGAAAACCTGGGAGAGGACTGACTGTGTCTGACTACGGATAAAGGGTCAAATTCTCAGCTGATGTAAGTCAGCTCAGTGCCACTGACTTCAGAGGAGATCAGTTGATTTATACCCGTTGAAGTTCAGACCCCAGAATGCCTAGGGTTGTGGCTCTGGGCTTGTATCCATTTCAAAATATGCCTCAGAACAGCCAGAGTGCAAGGAACACACCCCGCTCCATGACAAAGGTGTAACCAGTGCTAGCTCGTAAGGGGGTATAGCCCCTTTAAGGCCAGTGGTTGCTGGGAATTGTAGTCACATGGGGCTGCTTGCTGCTGTCTATATCAGGGAAAGCTTCTGGCTCAGTGCTGAGGAAAGCGCCTGAGGGGGAATCTCGAGACGTGGACAGGCAGGAGGCCTAGGAACCATGCAGGGAAGGTGGCCTAGTGGGAAAGGGGGGGGCTCCCCATGCAGCTGGCTGAACGCTGGGGGGCTCTGGTGGCTGGGACCCTGGGCTCAGAGTTGCACTGGTTTTGCTTTGAGGCTTTGGACTTTGGATGCAGCGAATGGGCTTTGTTCTGCCTTCCCCAGTGGGAGGCGGTTGGGTTGGAATGGGTGAGGGTGAGGGTGAAAGGCAGTGAGCCGAAGATTTCCCCTGTGCAGAGGGGCCAGCATGCGGCTTAGGTGCCATTTCAGCCCAGCTGCGGGTCTCAGATTTCCCATGTGCCTAAGGGATTCGCATGCCAAATTCCCATGGGAACCAGGTGCCTAAATCCTTTAGGCAGGACTGAAAGATCCCCCCCTTAGTGGAACGTAGGTCTCTGCCCCAGGCGCCTTTCACCCTAAGGTTTCCCTTGTTCAGGGGTTGATGGAGGGGGCGCTGGGGGCAGGAGATCTGCAGTGACAAAGCACCAGGGCTCAGTGTGTTTCAACACTGGGCCAAACTTTCCCCAGACTTTCAGGCTGAGGTTTTTCCAAAGGCGCCTGCGGGATGTGGATTAAGATTCACTGGCTCCCAGACCCTTTAGGCGCTTTGAAAAGCTCAGCCTGGCTGTCCCACCCTCCCCTGCCGCGTGTCTTACACTCCTGAGGGAACTTCTTCGACTCGGTCGTTGCTGTCCCTTGATGTGTCACATCGCACTGGTAGGTGTCGCCCTGCCGGGGCCTGGCAGGGATGATCAGCAGGCTGCTCTGGGCGAAGCGCCCGTTGCTCACTGTCACCTCTGGGAAAGTTGTGACCCCCTGGGTCACTTTGCCCGAATTCCACTTGATCTCCACTGGTGATGGGAAATAACCCGTTACAAGGCAGGCCAAGCTTGTGTCCGGGGGAGCATTGTCAGTCTTGGTGCAGCAGGGAACCAGGGGGAAGACGGAGGGGGCTGTGGGGTTCCCTGAAAAAATAAAGAGAATACAAGAGAAACCATCAAAAAGGGGGAAGAGGACTCAGGTTCTGTTCCCAGCTGCTGTGGGACCTTGGGCCTGTCACTGACCTTCTCTCTGCCTTTAACTTCCCATTGTGCAGTGGTGTCCTAGCGACGGGCGAAAAACATGAGAAATGGGATTCTGACCTCGGCCGTTCCAGTGTAAACCTGGAGCAACTGCACTGGAATAGCTCTGCTTTGTGCGAGTGATGCTGAGTGGAGACTCTGGTCCTTTGCAAGGTTGAAATATTCCCCAAGCACCTCACAACCTGAGTCCAGCCCATCTCAGCTCTCCGGTGTGAAGTGAGAATCATTACCCTCATTGAACAGATGGGGAAACTGAGACATGGAGAGGTGACGTGGCTTCCCCAAGGTGACAGAGGGAGTCTGTGGGAGATCTGGGAATTGAAGCCAGTTCCCCGAGTCCCTTCCTGTATTTTATAACTAGGGCCCTACCAAATTCACAGTCCATTTTGCTCAATTTCATGGGCATAGGATTTTAAAAATCATCATTTTCATGATTTCAGCAATTTAAATCTGAAATTTCATGGTGTTGTCATTGTAGGGGTCTTGACTCAAAAAGGAGTTGGGTGTGTGTGTGTGTCACAAGGTTATTGTGGGGGGGTTGCGGTGCTGCTACCCTGACTTCTTTGCAGTTGCTGACGGTGGTGCTGCGGTCAGAGCTGTGCAGCTGGAGAGCGGTGGCTGTTGCCAGGAGCCCTGCTCTGAAGGCAGCGCCGCTGCCAGCAGCAGCACAGACGTAAGAGTGGCCTGGTGTGGCATTGCACCTGTGTACCTGGCCAACCGTCGCCGCCCTCCGGCCACCCAGCTCTGAAGGGAGCACAGACATAAGGGTGGCCTGGAATGGCACTGCACCTGTGCACCTGGCCAACCATCGCTGCCCTCCGGCCGCCCAGCTCTGAAGGCAGCACAGACATAAGGGTGGCCTGGAATGGCACTGCACCTGTGCACCTGGCCAACCGTCGTTGCCCTCCGGCCACCCAGCTCTGAAGGCAGCTCTGAAGTCAGGTTGGCAATACCATAACCGGACCCGCCGACAGTAATTCCAGGGCAGAACAGTCAATGGGCCCCTAGAAGGAGATGGCTGAGGTTCACGCCACGCACACACAAGCCGTGCCCACATAGACATGGTCCGGCGCACTCTTCCAGCATGGCCAGGGCTTCCACACACTCGCCTGGCTGCTGTCGCTGCCGCCGGTACCACCCCGCATGTGCCCGGGAGCCCTGCGGCCCACCCGGTGATTTAAAAGGGCCCGGGGCTTCGGGGACGGGGACCTGCATATGAAAGTTCAGTTAATAAAGTGAAGTGATAGTTCCACACCACCAGCCTCCATGGGCAGCAGGGAGCCATTTGGGGAGGTATTTTAAGAGGGCACGTGAGGGGCATGGAGCAGGAACGCTCCCCAGCAGCAGGGGTAGGCAGGTGACTAGCAGCTAGTGGCTGGGGGGAGCTGCACTGGGCAGCTGTGGGAGGCAGCAGCTCGGGGCGGGTAACCTGGGGCTGGGCAGTCTCTATTTGCCGCCATTTTGCCTTCCTGGGCCATCCCGGCCTTGTTGCTGGCAGAGAACGGCCAGCCGCGTCTCAGGGCTGCACCCACCAACCCCCTTCCCGTTTGGGAATGACTCAGGTAACCGTTTCCCACCTGACAAAGGACACTTTGCTGCAGGTCAAATGCATGGGAAAATATCCCAAACCTGAGGCGATTTTAATTGACATAGATGAATTAGAGAGAAATGGGGCACAATCTGAGGTGGAGACGAGAGAAAGGGTCACTGACATGAGAGGAAAGGAGAGAAACCGGCCTGGATTTTATACCCATCAGTGACAATCAGGGAGAAATGGAGGAGAATTTTCTGCCTCTTGGAGAAAGAAGTGGGCAAATAGGGGATTTCATTACCTCTCCCCTCCCGCTAGCACCAGCTTGGCTGCCCCTGGGCGTCCCTGGCTGCACAGAAATAGTTCAACCCCCCCACCATTTCACACTGTCTTTCCCCTCCCCTCGTCCCTTTCTGATCCCTCGCCCCCAGGCTCTGCCCTCGCTCTGTGCTGCCCCGGGGCAGAGCCTGCCCCAGCCAAAGGCAGCGTGAGGGCAGTAGCTCCATCACTGTCCCGGCCCCACCCAGGTGTGTTCCCGCACGGGAGCAGATCCACAGGGGCTGCAAGACCTGCAGCTCCCGGGGCCTTTGTGCAGTGCCTCTTTCCTGCCCGTCCAGCGCTGGCCCTGGGTCTCTCCAGCACCTAGTACCTGCGGGTTGGGCCGGGGGCGGCAGAGCCTGGGGCTGGGTCCAGCCGGAGAAACCCTCCTGGGCTGGGCACACAAAGACCGTTCAGCCTGGGTTCCCAGCTCTCCTCGGAGGCTACAGAGCTCTGCCCCGTGACTCTGTTCATTGTGTTTCCTGCTTCCCGCCTTCCTGCCAGTAGTCTCCCACCGGACCCTCTGCTGATCCCTCAGCCCCTTCCTGGCTCCTTTGGCGCTGACCTGAGCCAGGGCTCCCGGCCACTGCTACTGCAACAGGGCCAGCGTCCCGGGCCCTTTCAAATCATCCGGGCCCCTTGGCAATTGCTCCCTTCACCTCCCATGTCAGCAGGCCTGATCGCAACCCCCTAAAATAACCGTGTGACCCCCCCTGCAACTACCTTTTGGGCCAGGACCCCCAATTTGAGAAACACTGGTCTCCTCTTTGAAGTCTGTATAGTACACGATAAAAGCACACAAAAGACCAGATTTCATGGGGGAAGACCAGATTTCATGGTCCATGACATGGTTTTCATGGCCATGAATTCGGTAGGGGCTTATTGATGACAAGACCGTTTGTTAAAGCTAGGGAAGAGCCCTCCGTGATCCATGGATGGATGAGATAACCCAACACGCGCCCTTTCTCCTCTGGTCCCTGCCCTTCTGTGCAAACAGAGCTTTCAAACTATACACCTCGGCCTCTGGCCTCTTCAATCCACCTCTCTGGGACACTGACAGGTCCAGGGGAAATTTCACAGCTTTACAATACTTTGGGGGTTGCAGTCCTGATTTCTGGACTGTAGTGAACTCTCCAGGACTCACAGTCCTTAAAGCCAGCTTTGGCCTCTCTTTCTAACTGCTCTGCTCGACCAGAAGGTGGGGGCTTGGGCCAGGAACCGCCGGGGGACACGCCGATCACAGCGATCCCTTCTTGTGCCCTGAAACTCCACCAATTGATCAGTTCTAAACACATCAAATTGCAGTGGACATTCCACCGCCAGTCACGGTGCGAGGAACCACCCAGCTACTTCTCACCACCGTCACAGGAGCAAGGCCGAGAAGAGACCCTTTGTATAACAACAACAAACTGCCAGGAGACGTTAAAAGAAAGAAAAGGTGGCTACAGGGAAGAGAAGAAAGTTTTGTACAAGTATATTCATCCTCTCTCTCTCTCTCTCTCTCTCTCTCTCTCTCTCTCTGTCTCTCATATCTACACAAGGCTCTCCCCTGTATCTGGATACCCTGTAAATACATTCAGAATATCATCCTGCCTTCCAAGCCCAATATTTTTAACATTCCTGCCAGACCCTTTATTGCAAGCTCCTGAGATGTTTGGAAGAAGTCAGGGAGTGATTAGTCAGGAGAGTCAATGAGAAGTTGAACTGATGCTGATGTCAATGAAGCTGTGACAATTTACAGGTTCTGCCCTTCGGTTTCCATTGAAGTAATAGGAATTGGTACTTCACCTCCCCCACCCGGGGGCCTGGGCAACTTTGGTACACTGGCCTTCCACCACAGATGCTTATTCACCTCCCCAAACCTCAGACATTTCTTGAACCAAAGCAGATCATCACGAACCTTCTCAAATGCTCACTGAACTTATTCGTTTCTGACTCTGCAGCAACATGCCTCGATTTTGAGTACTTCTCTGGCAGCCGTTACCATTGCACCTGGGCACCTCACACACTTTCCTGTCTTTAAGCTCTCACATGCCCCATTGAGGTAGGAGGAATAGCATCATCCTCATTTACAGATGGGGAACTGAGTCATAGGTCAGGTAAGTGGTGTGCCCAAGGTCAGGCAGGAAATGTTGGAATTGAATCCAGGTCACTAAGCATGGATCACCCTTCCACACCAGGGTTTTCCCTGCACATCCTGTTCCTGTGAGCTCTCCCCAGCCTATTTCTGCAGAAAAGTTAAAGGCATATTTCTGGAGAAGAACCTGAACACTCAGGGTCTTAATATAAAATAATCCTTTTTCTGCCTCTCACTCGTTACAGTCTCCCAGCTCTGTTACCTACCAGCAGACCCATCGGACCATTACAACATGTGCATCTCAGCTACGTCTCACCTGGTGGAATCCAAACACGAGTAAGCCTCTACTGAGTGGGGTGACTGAATCCAGTTGCACCAAAGAGCTGGTCTTACCTTGCAAAGGCACGGTTGTATGTCACACCCATCTCTTTTAATTGTGCTTCATCACTGGCATACCCATGTGATAATTCTAGCAGTCTCCATTTTCTTGCTATTGAGCAGAGTAGAAATTGCAGCCTGGATTCATTGGCCAGTGGCTAAGCCTGTCCATGAGGGGACTGGCCAATGGCTAAGCCTGTTAGTCAGAAGACAGGAGAAGATCACTCCTCAATCTTTCTTGCTTCTGTTGCTCAAGTTAAGGTGAGTTATTCACCTTCTGGAGTGAATTGAGCTGGAAAAATAACAATATAAGACCCATTCCCCTAGAATCCCAGCCAGGGACTGCTGTGAGGTGCTTGGAAACAATTTCATGGCTGCCTTTGTACTTCTGAAATCCAGAGGAGAACAGAATGGGAATTTCTTGGCATGTTTGGTCGGGAGATCCAGAACTCTCTTTAGGGAGAAAGACTTGAGAAAACAAGAAAACATTCGGAGAAGCATCCGCATTTTTCTTGGGCAGGGTTTTGTTGCGATAATTGGGCCTACAAAGTTATCCTAATTGTGCGCTCGACTGTGAAAAGTGAGCGTATGTTCGTAAGAGGGCACAGTAACCTATAACAACAAGTGTGGACGGGAAAAGGCATGAAAGGGAGACAGACTGAATTAGTCCAAGCTGAAAACCCACTGATATAACTCAAGGACTGTGAGGATCATGCCTGTAAACGAGAATAGTGTGAGACAAAAATCAATGAACCAAAATGGGTATGTTGGGAATTAGGCCTAATTAGTGGACAATATAATGAGGGGCTGGGCTATTCTGCCTAACACTTTCTTTTGGAGTCCCTAAACCTAATCCTGAGAGATGTCCTGACCAGAGTGGACCAGAGAGAGGGACCCAGCTGGTACCACCACCTCCACTGGCTCCGGTTGAATTCCAGACACTACCTGGGATGTGAGACTTTGTCTCCCCCTGCCCCCATAATGAGTTAATTTCCTTTTCTGCCTTCTTTTCTCTCTCTTTCTCCTTCTGTCTGATAAAAGTCTGGCTTACCTGGCCACGACTGCACATTCTGCAAAACTGTCATCAGACCAGAGCAGGGCCAAGTGAAAGCAAGGCCCTAAACACCCTACGCTGGTACGAGGTTGCCATAGCTCGGAGCGGCTGGTAAGATCGGGTGCTATGCCCGTGTTTCGCCATCAGTGAGGTTGCAAGTGAAAGTCAACCCCAGAGACAGAAGCTGCATTTTCTATCTTTGCTGGTCATTTCCCTTCCGTTTTATGTGTGTTTGCTTTGTCTTCTAGGAAACAGGATCAGATTTTAACAACAACAGCGACAGCGACAGCCCCAGCCCATCTCAACTAATTTCGTCTCTTTTCCTCGAAAGAACAGTTTTTACTATCTCTGATACCATCTAAAGAGACCATCAAACAAGGGCTTTTTTCCTCCTAAAATCTGTCTGGATGAAGGGGAACGAGGGATGTTGTTAAAATGAAAGCTGGATTTAACACATTACATTTCACAGGCTTTACCTGGTTTTCTTCTTTTCTGTATTTTTCATAAAAGATTAAAAAGGGTTTTTAATGGTGCATTTACCATGGTACTAAACAAGCTGAGGTCTCTGCATACCAAGCCTTGAACCTTGTTTAATCTTGGACCGTGACTGGGTTTATCACGTCTGAGACTGAATGATGCAAAAGATCAGACCAGAGAAAGACATTGTGGTGTTGGCATCAGCTAAGAACCTGAGACAGGTTCTTATCTTATCTTATCCTGCAATGTCAACTCAACATACTGCGTCATGTGTTAGTGTTACTACAGAATTTTAAACCACAGTTGCAGAACTCTGTAGTGCTTTGAAAGGATAATTTCCCACAATCGCATTGTAATTTTAATTTTGCCCATTTAATGTGTCAGCAATTTTACAAGTATTTACCAACTGCTTTGATGTTGTTCATCTCTCTTCTAGTATCATGATACCTATCGGACCAAACGGAGATAAGACCCTAATGTACTGGGTGCAGATATATGGTCTGGAAAACGTGCCTTACGCAGAGAGACTTAGAGAGTCCAGTCTATTTAGCGGACCCTTAGAGAAATTTCAGAGGCAACTGGGTGAAGATCTCTGATCGTAATGGACCCTTTAATCCAGCAGACAAAGGGGTATCAAGATCCAGGCGTGGCAAAAATTCAAAGGAGAAATAAAAGGCAACTTTTTAGCAGTGAGAGGAAGTAATCATTGGAACTGCTTCCCAAGGGAGGTGATGGATTCTCCTTCACTTAGAGTCTTTAAATCAAGATGGGATGTCTCTTCCTAAAGGTAAGTTCCAGTCCAACCACAAGGTATTGGGCACATAGGGTTTTTTACGATAAGAGAGTAGAATAATTTCTTCCACTGCATGAATTACTGGGTAAAGTTCTCTGGGCTGTGCTCTGTAAGAGGTCAGGTTAAATAATCTACTAGTCTCTTCTGGCTTTAAACTCTGTGAGCTGTAAGGGCAAAGAAAACAATTATTTGTTACTGTGAAATGCTTACACGTAATAGGGAGTACCAGGGAGCAATAAGGATCCACAAGAAAGCTCTTGATATGTCAACATAATAAATCTCTTTATTTCAACATGAAAAATATGTACAGGATGAGAAGTATAAACGCCTGGGGAAACAACAAGTTGTGCAATTTGATTACATATATCCATTAACGTGCAACTTCTTATGCCAGCAGAGATTGCATTTTGCATAAAGCAGAGATTACCAGGATAGAAAGAAATAAAAAACTGGCCAAATGTGCATTAAAAATGGAGAGGAAAGAGCATAAACAATAGACAGAAAGTCCAGTTACATTCAGACGATGTCTGAGAATGTTCCACAGGCAGGTGAACAATTACGCAGGTGACAGAATGGAGCAAAGTTTGGAACGGTTCTTCAGGAAAATCGCTTTCCGTGGACTCCTTTGGTTGGAACAATCTTGGGCTGTTGGGTTTATTTCACCTGAAATGGTAAAATTACCATTATGTAGGACACAAGTCACATTCACTGAATTCCAAAGTCTGCCAGCCTATTCATGTTGAGTAATTAGTTATTTTTCTTGCCATCCCATTAATTTCCTCACAGTGCAGTTCTGTTATATTTTATTGTACTCTATTCTGTTCCGGTTCTTATACTACTCAGCCTGAGGTCCAGAATCTGGTTCTAGGACCCTTGCGAGAAGAAGATGACAGAAAAACAGAGGTTGAGATTTTTTCTAGGTGGCTAAGGGATCTGGATACACAGTTCCAAGTCTAAATGACTTCGGGAGATTTGAAAATCTCAGCTGGATGTTTTAAGACCAGTTTTTCATCCAGGCCTCCAAATTTCCACCTCTGCACAAACTCCTGAATTTGCACGTGTCAGATTGGACTTGACCTTGCATACTGAGTTGTTGGACAAAGTTTTTCTTTCAAAATTCCACTTGGGCATCTTTGAACATCCTATTCCTAACCTCTGGAGATCTATGATCCCATCAGTTGCCTGGATGCTGATATATCAATGTCTATGTTGCCTGTCCTATTAGTAATGATTTATGTTATGGTAGCAAGAAAAGGTCTCAACTGAGATCAGAACCCCATTATGTTGGGCACTGTAATAAGAGCCATCTCTGCCCTGAAGAGCCTACAGTCTAAATAGACAGGACAGACACCAGAGGGAGGGGAAAGAGTAGCAGAGAGTGGATGTGATTTGCCCAAGGTCAAAGTAGACCCCAGGAGTCTACGCTTCTAGCCCAGTGACCAAAGGTCAGATTTTTAAAGGGATTTAGGCACCAAAATATCTTTGAAAATCTGGCCCCAAGCCACTACACCATGCTGCCTTCCTAGCCTAGTTGTGGTATCTAAGCACTTCACAAAGATTAGGTTGGACTGGATATTTAAGTGGATACCAAAAATATGCAGAGTTACAGTCAACGTGGATAATAATTTTGAGAGGATATTAAACCACATGCTTCTAGGTTTAAGTTAGTCTCTAACTATTAGAGATCAGGATGAGAGCTCCGTGAGCGACAGAGTCCTGGTCTTCTTTATCAATGAGAAGACCTTCCTTCTTGGCTTTGATGGGAGCTGCAGATTTGCAGCTGATGAGATGAACATGGGTTTTGGCACAAGTGTCATCTGTTCACACTGTTTGCTTACATGTACTTGCACTAAGCAACAGATGCCAATTTAAAGGCCAATTTTTTATTCCTCTGTCTTTAGGCTCCCTTGAAAAGACCAGCCTTGGCCAAAACCAACTACCTCTGTCTCTCTCTAGCCTCAGTTAATCCCTCAGTTACATGGTGGTGCATCTGGAATTTGGCTTTGACAGTGTTTAGCAGAGAAGTCAGCTGGCACCATGTTTAGGACACTGGGTTGGATTCAAGAGTCCTGTCCATGCCAAAAACTCTGTGAGATTTTGAGGAAGTTGCTTTATTGCTCAGTTCTCCATTTGTAAATTGGGGGCAACAATTTTGTCTTCTCTAGAAATAGATGGCAAGCTCTTTGGTGCAAGGGCTGTGGTGTCTCATGTGTGCATGCAGGGCCTATCACAATGAGACTACAGGGACCTAAATAAGAACAACAGTTGATGGCGTTGTCATTGAGGCTGGAATTTTGGATCCCTCTCTTCGCTTTGCCTGCCTGCTGGATTCTCCACCAATTGCAACCAACCTCCTCTCTAATGTACTATTGTGATCTCATTTGGGTCCACTAGGCATCCAACCCAGTGCATCTGCCAGGCTGGGAGTTTGGCGCCTGACTCCTATTAAAAAACAATAGGAATTGGGTTTCTAACTCCCTTAAGCTCCAACCCCAATTTCCAAGCACGTTCCCCTTGATGCATCACAGTCTAGACTAGGGCATTCTCCTCTCCTCCCCCTCCTGCAGCAACAAATCTCCTCTTTACCTTGATCAGTGTCACCGTGGTGCTGTAGAAAAGACTCAGGAGGAAGAGGATGATAAAAGTGGAGGCTGTTGTCCAGAGGTTGTAGAAGTCTTCCTCTTCGGCATCCACGAAGCCATCTAGATAAACTTTGGACAACACACACATACACAGGGTCAGGACCAATTGGTGGTATCATCCGATGGAACCTCTGAGTACTGCTATGAGGGGCACATTGGGAGGGGAATTGGGTTAGGTGGAGTTTCCAGTAGATAGGTTGGAGGTGTTGGTATCAGGGGAGGTCAAGCCATTTCTGTTCCCTCCCAGAACAAGTCATCAGCCAGGTTCAATGGAGGGCTTTCCCCTCCCTGTGGAAGACGTAGAGTTGGATTCTCAGCTGGTGTAAATTGGTATTGCTCCATTGTAGTCAGTGGAGATACAGCCAGTTTACACCAGTTGGGGACCTGGCCCATTGACTCCACTTGGGGAGCTCCCGATCTGATTCAATGGGAGTTGGGAGGTTGGACTTGGCAGCTCAACAGCCTAATCCAATGAAGAAACTCCATGGTCCCAAGGGTGAAGAAAGAGACAAAGAGTGGGATTTCCTACACTGCTCAGGGTCTTTTGAAAGTCTCTCCCCATGCTTTTAAGAGGCTGTTTCTGAAGTGTCTTTGATGGCTAATATTTTAAGAGGTAGAGGGTTTTGTTTGCACTGAATTCAAGGGTGAGGAGTTGGAGTTGGGGAATGGATAGACAGACCAACAGCAGATGAGTGTGTCTGGCGATAGACAGAAAAACTCAAGACTGGACTTTTCAAAACAACCTGAGGGATTTGGATGCCAATTTCCTGGGAATCTTTTATCTTTAATTGAGAATTGGGCATCCAAGCCCCTTTGGCTTCTTTGGAAATCTTTGGCTAAATTATTCCATAAAAAATATAGAATTGAAGCATTGAAAGGTGGAGGAGAGAGAGAGAAGGGGATATTTGTGGACCTACATGTCTATATGCATGTTCTTCTCTGATCACAGAATATTACATATGAATATATTTCTACCTATAAATTGCTCAGGACCTGCTCCCTGCAGGCACGTCTCTGGATGTTCTTGGTTGCAAACTGAAAATGGATGATGTTAATTTCTATGCAGAGGGGATTGTGCAACCTGAAAGCCCTATTCTGAGGGACTAATAAGAGGTATTCAAATGTATCATAGTCCTTGCGCTGGTTGACCCT
This sequence comes from Gopherus evgoodei, assembly GCF_007399415.2. Taxonomy (NCBI): domain Eukaryota; kingdom Metazoa; phylum Chordata; order Testudines; family Testudinidae; genus Gopherus; species Gopherus evgoodei. The sequence continues at coordinate 283,400 of NW_022060060.1, forward strand.
TCACCAGCATGGTCATTATTCTGACCAACATTTCTACTTTAAAGGCTGTATGCTCGTACTGCAAAGGGAGTATATGGGAGAATGAACAACAGTGAAGAGGAATAGTTGGTGGTAATGACTGAAGAAGACCAAGTCATGAAGGTTTTTGATTCCTGAACTGAGAACCATGGAAAGTAACGATGAATAGACTTCAAAAGTTTTGATGATTCAGATCAGAAGCTTCTCTGAATCTCTTGGGTGAATGGGAAATCTCAGATTTCTGCTCTTTCCTGCTATAGAAATTGGATAAGGGGGAAATGACATGGGATCTTGAATGACTATGGATGGTTGAGATCTGGTTTTACGTTTCATACCAAAGAAGGGACTTGCGTGAATGTAAGTTGTATCCAAGATGCGGTGAGGTGTCTTACTGTGACTTTAGCATGAGTAGTTGTGGGACAACTCTTGTTTTGAAAAGACTCTGCTGAGCCCAGAACTGGGGGTGGAGGAAATGGAGCTATATTGCAAAGTGAACTTTCTGAAAAGGTTGGATTTTCATCTGTCACAGATGCTGATGGGTTCATGGCACTTTTTATTTGAGTTGGCCAGAATTTTTTTTCTTAAATCAGTGTAAAAATTTTAATTTGTTTGGATTGAAAACTGAAATGTTTCGTGTAAAAATGGAACAATTTCAATTTAGAAATGGCACCATGGTGCCTCATCGGAGTTGTCGTTCAGGAGTCTTATTTGTCCATCCTCGTCTAAAGCCCAGGCTCCTTGGTCAGACCACATCTCCCAGCATACTCCACAATCTTGCCTTTTCTCAAGGAGAGGCAGTCCATCCCAGGAGAAGCATGCTTACTGTGCATTATGGGACATGAAATCCAGCTGGGGAGCCTGGCCCAAAGAGGAGAATGGGAGCACCCAAACTACAACTCCCATGAGGCACCAAAGAAGCATTTAAGAGTCGAAATATTCTGGATTTAGAACCTTCCATTTTTGACAAAAAAATAAATCAAAGTTTGCTGTGGAAAGCAGAAACTTTGTGAAAAATATCATTTGACCTGAAACCCTAAATTTCTACCTAAAGCAATTTAGACAGATTTTTTTCAACCATCCCTACTTTTTAAATTTGTATTGGCAGGAAGTAGATAATTAAGACGCCCAACAAGAACTCTTTGTCGCCAGCAGAGAGAACTTCCTTGGGCAAGGCCTTCAGTTCATGTGAGCCTGGCAGGTACTTTTCTATCTAGCCTTCCTTGCCTAGTGTGTGTCTATTTATCTGCCTATCCATTAACCCATTGCAAAATCTGTCTCCATACACACCCCATTAGCCACCTAGCTAAATTCTTATATAATGCGATGATGGTACCTATCGCACTAAGAACTGGTCTGACACTCACTGCATAACAGGCAATATTTTGGGTCACTACTAATCCGGGATGGGATTGGAACCAGTTAATGAAGGAGGAAAAGACCTCATAGCTCATACCCTGATCCTCTTGATCTAGCAAATGTGGCTGGATTAAAGCTGGTGCCCATGAAAGAGGAAAGGCCCCATATCCCATCTCCTGCAGCCCTGAGCCAGCAGCCCCCTGCCCCCTAGGGACTGAATCAGAGCTGGCACCTCCTAGAAGGGAAATGCCCTGTATGCCATTCTCTGACACTCCTGAACCAGCTAATCCCTCTGAAGTGGGGTTGGATCAGAGTCAGTACCCCAGAGCCTGAAGGCCCCATATGCCTTTCCTTTGCACCTTTATTCTCTCTTTTACTAAATACTCTTGTGTTTTGAGATTAATATGAATATTGTAGGCAGTATCTGCAAATCCTTCCCTGGATGCCAGCCTCATGACGCTGCCCACCATTGGGTTGTTAACTTGTGTGAGCAGGGTATTTCCCCCCACCTTGGTGGCTGATCTGGGCCAGCTTTGAGAGTGGTTCTTTTTTATTGGTGATCTGTGCTCCTGTCCTGTTAAGAAGTAGACTGAGGGCCCAGTGTACAAAAGGCAGTAGGTGGGGGCCATGATGCCCAGTGGAACACTTTGGAGTCACGAGGCGATAGATGCCGTGAATCGTAGAGGTTTTCAGTGGTGACTAAAACGATTACTGGGTGCGTGCAATGCTCCTAAAGATTCATTGTGAACAGAGGCAATGCTCCGAAGTATGGAAACATTGCCACATATGCACAAAGTCTTTACAAAGCAACTTGAAGGGAAAGGTCTACCAGGCATGGATAAACAAACCCTGATTGTTACATCAGAACGGACACACTGGGTCAGACCAACGGTCCAGCTAGCCCAGTATCCTGTCTTCCAACAGTAAATTGTGCCGGTATTTGTGCGCATCAGCAAAACACCTCAAAGGGAGATCCCAGTGGGCATGAAAGAATATTGTGATATATTCAACATCATTGCAGTTATGTGTTTTTATGTCCCTGATCTTTTATTTTCTTGGGACACCAGACATTCAAGAGAAACCACGAGCCTGAAGAACCTTTAGCTGCCAAGATTACCCTGTGTGTTGACCATGAGTGCATCGAATGCCACAAGAACCATATATGAGACCGGAATACTTCTTGTGAGCCTATGTGTTGGACTGTGAGTGTAATGACACCAGAGATTGCATGTGAGACTGAGTATTTCTTGTCACCTTGTGTGATAATCATGAAAGAATTGGATACCAGAGACTGTGCCTGATTCTGAATTACACCACTTTGGCATTGCAAAGTTACCTTAAAGTGGGCAGAAAGAACTCCCTGAGAGCATTTCCTGAGCAAAGGATCCCCCAGGCAGATGGAGAATTGGTGTAAGGGTTCTGCAGAAGTACTTATCCAGTGCAGTCTGGCTGGCACTCACTGCTATCAGATGTGTATATTGTCTGCTTCCCAGGGCCTATAGGAAAGCAGTGAGTATGTTAGAGCAGCCCCAAGGGTGCTCTGAGACCGGGAGAATGCAGGGAATGGAAAGGGCGTTTAAAGCTACCTTGGCCCCACTCTCTTCCGAAGTCAATAAGAATCAGCAGGAATTAAGTAACTGAGGATCAAGCTAATTGTGTTCAGGGGCATGAGAGGGAGGTGGAAGATCTGAGATTAGCAAGGAGACGGTTGTGAGAGGAGCGAGGGCTGGAGAGAGAAAGACAGAAAGAAAGAGATATGAGAATCATGACTGCAGTGCAAACACGAGTGCCCAGTTTCCATTTCATATGGGCAATGAACTCTTGGAAACCCTTCCCCATCTCTGAGGACACATCACATGGTATTTTCTCCAGAAAAGGACTTAAATAGTTTCCATTTTTTTCCCAAAATTGACTTTATTTCTAACATTTTTTTTAAAATATGCAGCCAACGATTTTCCATTCCAGAAACACCATTATTTTACACACACATAGGAGGGGCCATGTGACCTCTCCCCTTCCAAACAGCAGTCGGAGGAGTGAGAGGCACAGTGAGGGATGGGACGGCACGACGGTTAGTAGCAGGTATTGGTGTCGGACAGCACCAGGGAGACATTGACCAAGGTTGGTTTACCGGTGGACTTGTCCACGGTCCTCTGGGTCACCTGCAGGGGCAGCTTCTCATGTCCGACTAAGCAGGTGTAGGTGTTGCCGGCGTTCCACTCCTGTTCACTGATCTGCAGGGTGCTGTAGGCGAAGTACAGCAGCGGCTGGCTGGACTCCTGGATGGGCTGGGTGCTGATGTACTTGGAGGCGTTCAGCTCCTCGCCGTTGCTCAGCCACTTGATGAAGAGGTCAGGGGGGTTGAAACTTTTCACCAGGCAGGTGACGGTGGCAGCTTCGCGGAGGGCCAGCTGCTCGGCGGGAGGAGGGAAGATGTAGACTGACGGAGCGTGGCTGTTGGTTACTGTAGAAAGAGAGAGAGTTGGAGAACGATTGAACAAGTGACCTCGCTGTACCAAGGGGTCCTTGGACTCACAGCTCCTGGCCCTGGTCTAATGCAGTGGACATGGGTTTCTCTGCCATGGTGGGTTGCATAGACCACTGGCCCGCCCTTAGGTGGGAATCCTTGAGGGTTACATGGCCTGAGAGGTGGTGGGGGTGAATTATTAGCTTGAGATACAGACCAAGGGTGGGATTTTCTAGTCACCCTAACGAATTGGACATCGAACTCCAACTAATTTCTAATGGGAGCTGGACACCCAGAGCCCTTACACAGCATTGCAAAGCTCAGCTTAAAACTGTTAGAGGATGGAGAATTCTTTTCCCTTCTGATGGGTATTTCAACACCCCTCCCCCATGAAATATCTGGTCCCGTGTCAGTAATGACCAGCTGTGAGCACAACCAAGCTGATGGAAGAGGGTCACCTACCAGGCTGTTTGGTCAAATTCTTTTTAAGGGGGGAGGTGAGCTCTGGATGAATCACTTCGCAGGTGTACTTGTCTCCTCTCTCCCACTCATCCACGCACACGGAGGTCGTGGCATCCACGCTGACATGGCAGTTGCTCTGCACCTTGCGTTCTCCGATGCTGGTCTCCAGCTCCGTGCCATCCTCTCTCTTCCAGGTCACGTTGAGCCCCTCCGTGGATTGCATGTTAGTGACCCTGCAGGTCAGTATGGCCGATTTGCGGATGTAAATATCAGCAAAATTAGGCGGGATTAGCTGGGCGTCGATGTCAAGAGGGGAACACTCAGCTTCTGGGAGGCAAAGAGAGATGGGTGAGAATTCTCATTCGACTACCAGTGGGCTGTGTAATTTTTAAAATAATTGTGTTGTTCTTAGTGCCTAGAAGATGGCCCTACCCAGAACAGATGGCATCAACTCAGTGAGTCAGAAGCTTCCCTTAATTTTAATGTTAGGAGGGAGTTTTAATGTGCATGAGGAATTCCTCACTTCCTGCCACAAAGCGCTCTGCAGCTTTGCTGTGAGCCTGTTAAACAGCCCCTGCACTCCACCCCAGAGGTGGCTGTATCTCATTGTTGGACGATGGATCCCCTGTGGCTGTATCTCAGATCCCTGTATTAATTGTAGAGGGCTCATCCCATGCCCAGTTGCCCCATTGCTTAATTCATTTCAATTTTTCTTGTGTGGCTAATTTATAGAGGCTGTTCCTGGCTTGGTACAACATGGACGAATTTGAAAGCAATAATCTATTGATGTATCTATGGGGTATACATCTAGCTCCTATTACCACACCAACTGAGCACCTCACAAGATCCCAGTGAGAGGGAAATGCTTTTATCCTGATTGTAGTGATGGGGAACTGAGGCCCAGAGGCGCTAAGACATGCCCCTAACCACAGTCTCTCATGGGGATCTATGCTGTTCAGAATAATCAAGGAAGTTTAGGGGTGCGCTGGGGAGAGTTAAGGCCAGAGTTTTCAGAAGTGTTCAGTGAGAGAGGAGCTGTTTTGAAAACCTGGCCCCAAACATGGGTTTTGAGCATGTGAAAAAACTCTCACCCACTTAGCATGGGGGTTACATGGACACCCCCGAGCAGAGCTGGGGGATGGGTCATGGTCATTCCAGAGAGAGATGGAACCCCTGAAGGTCATGACTTACCTCCACACTCAAAACACTTGCTAGTGTTCCTTATGTCACTGAAATTATTGCTCTCCACCTTGCAGCTGTACACACTGTTGCTGTCCCAATCTTCCTCCGAGACAGTCAGTTCGCTGATGAGGGTGTAACCATTACAGCCACTGGAGACAGGGGCAACAGTGTGGATTCCAGAGCTGACCTCTTCCCCGTCCTTCAGCCACTTCATGGTAACGGCCTGGTTGCATAAGTTCTTAACGCTGCAGATGATGGTGGAGGTTTTATTGGGCTCTAGGAATTGGTCTCTGGCTGGGGGGCGGATGGTCATACTGGGTTCAGTAGCTGTTAACATGCAAGACAAAAGCAAGGAAGTGGGGATAACAGAATTATCACATGTGAACTTGGCACCCAGAATGCACAATATGCAAAGCTGACAATGTGTGTATGGGGCCTGCAGAGCCCGAGTCTCTTTCTTTACATCTGATGGGCTCTGCTACCAGCCAGTAGCTGAATGGCCTGCAACCCAAACCACCTTCCACTACAGCACAGTGCTCGGTCTGGATAGGGGGGTCCCCTTCACAAGCTCCACCCACAGTCACAAGCTCCACCCCCACAGACCCAAGCATGGAATTTCTGGTAGAATGGCCAGCCACGAAGGAGCTAACATTGTTGCCATTTAAGTGGTCAACATTAAACACCACAACTGAGAAGAGAACTCGAGTCCTTGCTCTCATGTCCTGATCTGACCTACTAGACCCTGCTCCCCTCCCAGAGCTGCGAGAGAACCCAGGAGTCCTGTCCCTAAGGAGCATAGGGATCTTCTCTCTCTCATGTGTATATCTATTAGTGTTTTTTTCTGATGAGCCTCTCCCCAGAGGACCTAGATACTATAGTCCAAAGGCCTGCAATTATCCACTGGGTAGTGAGTGATTGTGTATATCGTCCAGAAGAAGAGAATGAAACTACTTACTAGGCGGACAAGAATGATTTACTTTGATTGTCTCTTCTCCACTAGGGTATGTGGCTGTGCAATAGAAAACTCCTTGTGCTTCGGAGGCGGTGACCAATAGCTGAGTGGTGGCAATATAAGTCCCAGCTGTATTCAGGATTGAGGGGAATTTCTTGATGCCATCGGTGATGCTGGTGTTTGTGTTATTTTTCCAGGAGAAATCGATTGTTTCCGGAAGGAAGTCCTTAGCCAAACAGCCCAGTGCTACAGGATCTTGGCTCGCGTCGGCCTCGCAGGAAGGGTAGAGCGGGAAAAGAGATGGGGCAGCTGGGGTCGCTGAGAATCAAAACAATGAAAGGGTGGTTTTGGGTGGGAGAAGGGCAGAGAAGAGACATTAAAGCACCACCATGGGGCATGTAGGGAGCTGCTCAATGTGAGAAAGAGAATTGCTGCTTGGTTAAGGGTAGAAAAAAGCAAGTGTTATCCCACATTCAGATATACATAGCCCTGGGATGAGTCACTCGGAAAGGGCAAACTCCTGGAGGTGAAGTCCCCACCTTGAAGGTCCTAGCTTCCATTGTGTGCACGTATAACACCTGATGTACCTGAACATTCATGGACTCCAAGGCTAGAAGGGACCATTGTGGTCATCTAGTCTGACCTCCTGTCTCACACGAACCAGAGAACTGTCCCAAAATGATTCGTAGAGCAGATCTTACAGAAGAACTTCCAAGCTTGATTTAAAAGTTGTCATATATGGCCCAAGGTCCATACTGTATAAAGACTCATGGCCCATCACTTCATATACACAGACACAGGAACCCAGCCCCCTTGTATATATGGCACAGCTCCCCCTTGTATACAGACATAGGACCCCAAGTTCCTTATATATATGGCCCAGTCCTCTTGTATACTTACTCTTATGCATATATGGCCTAGTCCTCATGTGTGTATGGCCCCAGTTCCCTTGACATGCCTCAATCCTCATTTGCTTGTGAGACTCTAAGGCCTCTCTGGTCCTGCAGGAATGTAGTGATGTTCAACACCAACTTCTCCCCCTCAGTCAACGGATGGTTCCCAACAGCCATACACTGAATGTCTGTGATCAGTCCCTCTTTCCTGAATTTGTCACTCAGCATCAGCTGAGCCCTAATCAGCAACGTCATTCTCTGCCAACCCACCCAGTGCAAACATCTGTCCCCCCCACTTTCCCATGGTGCACCACTGCTGAAAAAGTGGCATCATTCTGCATTGCCCAAAGGGTCAACCTGGCTGAAAGCCACCTCCCCATATGAATAGCACTGGGAGCAGTGCAGAGCTGAGGCGTGAGCCAGGCTACCCCGTGGAAAGAGCTAAAGATTTGCCGCTCCGTGCTTGCTTTAAAACGTGCAGTAAAAGATGGTCAGTGCAGCACGTTTGGGCGGTACAAATTCCCACCGAGGCCCAGTTGCTTCCAAGAGCCAAAGCCTTTGGAGAACCTGAGCTCCTGGAGAAACACAAACACATGAGTGTGCCCTCCAGCCTAAGCAATGTCTCTGCAGAGCTTTCCTCGCCTCTTTCCTTCCCTTTCCATCTTGCTATTTTTCCCTCTCCCCCACCAGGTTTCCTCCACTCTTGTTCTTCTCACAAAGCAGAAACCTTGGCCAGTTTACACCACTTGGGAATCTGGCCCCACTGATTCAAATGAAGGGACACCTTATTTACACCAACTGGGGACGTGGCCCAGAAAATCAATTGTTTCTTGCCTCCTTCACCTTCCTCCTATCACCAAATACTGGCAAAACCATAACAAAAGCTCAGATTGGGGAAGACCAAGATCTGGCCAAATTTTGAACCGAACCAGCCCCCAGAGCTCTTATACCGGGAGACTTATATTGGTCTGGCAAGGGGGCCGCAGGTAACAACCTAGATATACCCCAAAGCAGCCTGCTACAAAGCCCAGGAATGGGTTGAAGGAAGGATGCTCTGTCCCAGCCCAAACGGGACAGATCTCTCTGGGAGAGTTGGTGCCACCCAGGATGTGAACTGATTGTGTCCTGCCAGGGGCTGGCCCAGAATTACTGACGATGGGTATGGGAACGAGAGAAGGCCAAACTCTTCAGACTAAGCCCAACAAAGCCAGAGGATTATACAGAACAAAAAGGGACATTGCAACCTTAATAACAGCATGGGCTAGGACAGCTGGTAGCGCGAGGAATCCTCTGACCCAGCCAGTGCTGATACAGACCCAGCTAGGGGGGACCTGGTACCACCGGGAACCAGGACCCTGCTCACCCAGCCCGGTGTTGATACAGACCCAGCTAGGGGGGATCCGGTACCACTGGGAACCAGGACCCCCCTCACTCAGCCCGGTGTTGATACAGACCCAGCTAGGTGGGATCCGGTACCACCAGGAACCAGGACCCTGCTCACCCATCCCGGTGTTGATACAGACCCAGCTAGGGGGGATCCGGTACCACTGGGAACCAGGACCCCCCTCACTCAGCCCGGTGTTGATACAGACCAAGCTAGGGGGGACCTGGTACCACCGGGAACCAGGACCCTGCTCACCCAGCCCGGTGTTGATACAGACCCAGCTAGGGGGGACCTGGTACCACCGGGAACCAGGACCGTGCTCACCCAATCCGGTGTTGATACAGACCCAGCTAGGAGGGATCCGGTACCACCGGGAACCAGGACCCTGCTCACCCAGCCCGGTGCTAACACAGACCCAGCTAGGGAGGATCCGGTAGCACCAGGGATTGCAACTGTGCACACCTAGCCTGGTGCTGATACAGACCCAGCTGGGGGGATCCGGTACCACTGGGAACCAGAACCCCCCTCACTCAGCCCAATGCTGAAACAGACACAGCTAGGGGAATCCGGTACCACCAGGAACAGGGACCCTGCTCACCCAGCCTGGTGCTGAAACAAACACAGCTAGGGGGGATCAGGTACCATCAGGAACAGGAACCCTGCTCACCCAGCCCAGTGCTGACAAAGTCCCAGCCAAGGGGATCCAGTACCACCGGGGACTAGGACCCTGCTCACCCAGCCCGGCGCTGATACAGACCCAGCTAAGGGGATCTGGTTCCCCCAACGACAAGGATCCTGCTTACCCAGCCCGGTGCTAACACAGACCCAGCTAGAGAGATCCGGTATCACCGGGAACCAGGACCCTGCTCACCCAGCCCAGTGCTGATACAGACCCAGTTAGAGGGGATCCGGTATCACCAGGAACCAGGACTCTGCTCACCCAGCCCAGTGCTGATACAGACCCAGTTAGAGGGGATCCGGTATCACCAGGAACCAGGACCCTGCTCACCCAGCCCGATGCTGGTTTAGATCCAGCTAGGGGAATCCGGTACCACCAGGGACCAGGACCCTGCTCACCCTGCTCGGTGCTAACACAGATCCAGCGTGGGGGACTGGTGCCACCTGGGACTGGGACTGTGCTCACCCAGCCCGACACTGATACAGACCCAGCTAGGGGGGACCTGGTACCACCAGGGAACAGGACCCTGCTCACCCAGCCCAGTGCTGATACAGACCCAGCTAGGGGGATCCGGTACAACTGGGAACCAGGACCTTGCTCACCCAGGCTGGTGCTAACACAGACTAGATAGGGGGGATCCGGTACCACCGGGAAACAGGACCCTGCTCACCCAGCCCGGGGTATAGACCCAGCTAGGGGGATCCAGTACCATCTGCAGGGGTGGCTCCAGGCCCCAGCACGCCAAGCACATGCATAGGGCCGCAAGCCGCGGGGGGGCGCTGTGTCAGCGCTGCGATGGCGGTAGGCAGGCTGCCTTCGGCGGCATGCCTGCGGAGGGTCTGCTGGTCCCGCAGCTTCGGTGGACCTCCCGCAGGTGGACTCTCCACCGACAAACTGCCGGAGGCATCCTGTCTGCCGTGCCTGGGGTGGCAAAATGCCTAGAGCAGCCCCTGACCATCGGGGACCAGGACCCTGCTCAGCCAGCCCGGTACTAACACTGACCCAGCTAGGGGGCATCTGGTACTGATACAGACCTGATACAGACCTCGCTAGGGGGGATCCGGTACCACCGGGAACCAGGACCCTGCTCACCCAGTCTGGTGCTGACAAAGACCCAGCTAGGGGGATCCAGTACCACCGGGAACCAGGACCCTGCTCACACAGCCCATTGCTGACACAGACCCACCTAGGGGGATCAGGTACCACCGGGGACCAGGACCCTGCTCACCCAGCCCGGTGCTGATACAGACCCAGTTGGGGGTTCCGGTACCACAAGGGACCAGGACCCTGATCCCCCTGCCCGGTGCTAACACAGATCCAGATAGGGGGACTGGTGCCACCTGGGACTGGGACCCTGCTCACCCAGCCCGGTGCTGACACAGAACCAGCTAGGGGGGATCCGGTAGCACCAGGAATCAGGACCCTGCTCACCCAGCCCAGTGCTGACACAGACTCACCTAGGGGGATCCGATACCACTGGGAACCAGGACCCTGCTCACCCAGCCCGGTGCTAACACAGACCCAGCTAGGGGGACTGGTGCCACCTGGGACTGGGACCCTGCTCACCCAGCCCGGTACTGACACAGACCCAGCTAGTGAGGATCCGGTAACACCAGGGACCAGGACCCTGCTCACCCAGCTCAATGCTTATACCGACCCAGCTAGGGGGAATCCGGTACCACCGGGAACCAGGACTCTGCTCACCCAGCCCGGTGCTGACACAGACCCAGGTAGGGGGGATCCGGTACCATGGGGAACCAGGACCCTGCTCACCTAGCCCAGTGCTGACACAGACCCAGGTAGGGGGATCCGGTACCACTGGGAAGCAGGACCCTGCTCACTCAGCCCGGTGCTGATACAGACAGAGCTAGGGGGATCCAGTACCACCGGGGACCAGCACCTGCTCACCCAGGCCGGTGCTAACACAGACCCAGCTAGGGGGATCCGGTACCACTGGGGACCAGGACCCTGCTCACCCAGCCCAGTGCTGACACAGACCCAGCTAGGGGGGATCTGGTACCACTGGGGACTAGGACCCTTCTCACCCAGCCCGGTGCTGATACAGACCCAGCTATTTATGGAAACATCGGTCTAAAAATAAAGGGAACTGAAAAACAAACCTCTGCCAGCTGGAGGCTAAACTACCGTAGGCCAGAATCGGCCATCTTGGTTCTACACTCAAAGGAACACTTTTATTTTATTTGATTAATTATTGTGAATTCAGATATGGAGACACTCTGAGTAGCACTTTAATCCCGCAGTGGTCTTGCTGATTGAACATGACGGCTCCAGGAGTAAAGTGCTACTTAATAGGAGTGCGAGTGTCAAAAATCTCTCTTTTGTTAAAAGTATTAATAATTCCTAGCATCCATTTTATAATGGACTGAGGCTGAATTAGCCATGAAAGGCATTGGAAGTTCCACATCTAACCCCTTAAACCTCTTTGACAATCCCAACTTGATCTAAAGGGCATTGAAAGCCCCCGGATCCAAATAGAGAATAATTACTTGGTTTGTACCATCAGGGGAAAATAGATCTTTTGTTAGATTAAACTTTAAAATGAAGCATGTCATCAAAGTTATAGGGGAGATTTTCTGGGGCAAATATGACAGTCCGGCAACTAATCTTACCCATAACATTTATTAGCTTAATAATTATCAAAAAAAGCTTTCTAATAATTTTCCCCATGGTAACAAAACATGAAACATTTGTCTTTGTCTTTTAAAATGTTCACTGAATTCTATTAGAGTTGTTCATTAGACAAATAGGTACAATTTTCAAAAGCAACTAAGTGATCTATAAACTTAAACCCAATTTTCAACAGCGACTTAGACATTTAAGAGTTTAAATCTTAATGACAGTCATTATTTAGTTTTAACTATTGCTAAGTATTTTTCATCTGATCCTTTAATTTAAATTAAGTGAAATTTTCCTCCTAATCATGTTGCTTCTGATTATTTATCTTTTTCAACAACAATAACATGAAAAAACCATAAATAATCCTGGCCTATGGACCAATAAATCAATATTAACAGAGAAATCAATTTAGCAATTATTTTTAAACTCAGTCCTATCGTGGTAAAATGTTTAAGTCAGATTTGCAGTCTGTAATGCCAGAAGGTTGGGTCGGAGGAGGCAAAATTTAAAGTTTTTACGTGGGTCATTGTGAGAATGGTAATTTATCCTCAGAAATGTAAGATAAATAGCTAGATATGAAACACAAGGAGCTCGCATAGACAGATAGACTATATAAATTGATAGATAAATTAGATAGATAGGAAAAAATAGAGTGAGAGATTAGAGACAGAGATTGAATAGACAGATTGCATAGACAGATTAGATAAAATTAGAGATACAGTAAGAAAGATAGATAATGAGAAAGAGAGATTGGGGTGTATAGGAATAGAGAGAGGTTTGATTTATGATTGGCAGTCATAAGAATACCCCCAAACTCATTTGGACTTTGGGAGACTATAGATTGCAGGATGGGACCCTTTTCACACAGAGAACCTCCTTCCCTCACTATTAGACATACGAGCAAAAATAATATTGATTTACCTGAAGTAACTGTGACCTGGGTTCCTTGTCCCCAGTCATAGATAGCATAGTTATCACTCTAATCAACCGCTTTTGGGAGTCTGCACAAATACCCCATCTATGCAATGAATCACTATTTTTACTATGTATTTGGTGGGCTTAGAAGATTAAAATACTTTAAAAATTTATCCTAGGAATACCTGATCATGTTTAAATTCCAGTTAAACATTAAAATAAAAGGTGCCATAAAAACTGATATTATTTATCTAATTGGCATTTAATTAAGACTACAATTAAAGATCCTAGCATGGAAGTATTTTTATTTTAGAAGCACAGATATTTTATTGCCTTTCCTCACTATTATGCACAGAGAAAAACCTTATTTATCTATTCATTCATTCATGTCTTTATTTGGATTAATAAACTCAACTATCAATTAGCTGATGTATTAAAATAGCAATCTGGCAATGAGTTAAAAACCCTGTCAATCAATCAATAGCCCATCCTATTTTATTTGTCATTTATGACTAAAAAAATAGAATAAGAAGTTGCCTGAGATAGTTAAATATCTTTCAAAGCTGTTATCCCAGCTAATACCTGGAGTGTGGGATAAGCACCTCTGTCCCCCCGTCTCTGCCTGGGGGGTGCACAGCCTGGCCTGTACCCGTCCTGGCCTGGGCAGCATATCCAGCCTGTGCAGAGGAGCCATGAGCTGTACCCTGCCCTGGTATTTGGTCCACAAAGGGGGACGTACCCCACCGCCCTTCATAGGTCAGAATAGAGAACAATACTCCTGGCTTCCAGACCCCTGCTCTAACCTACTCCTCTTCCAGAGCCTGGGAAAGAACCCAGGAGTCCTGGCTCCCAGCTCCCCACTCTAATGGCTAGATCCCACTCCCATCCCAGAGCTGGTGAGGGAACCCAGGTGTCTTGCTCCCCTCTCTAGCACACGCTTCACCCCATTTATCTCTGAGGGGGTTAAAACACTCTCTGCACTCATGTCACCAGCCAATAGCAGCCACTTTCCTGGGATGGACTCACCAAATCACTAGCCATGTTGGGTCACGACCCGACACTGTAGACCGGGGGGTTCTGTCCGGGAGTCCAGCTCTGCTCTGTGTCTGTCGCAGAGCTCTTCTGAGGTATCTTTGCCTGTCAGACATCCCCTCTCCTCCCCACCCCCCCGATGGAAGTCAGGATAATTATAGATTGAGAACAATAGATGACGCCCTCTGGGGAGCTTTCACTGTTACAGCTGGTGGGAAGATGTGAAAACTGGACAGGTGGGTGAGTGCAGGGGTCTAAAACTGGAGTGAAAAACAACCTCACTGTTACTTTCATTTGTGTAAACTTCCCCTTTTCAGCCCATGTTGTTTGTTTGGTGGTCAGTTTTCCCCAGAGATTCGGTGACAAAGGCCGCAGACCTCAGAGAAGATTGAGGCCTCCTGGGGCGTCTTTTTGAGAACTTGCCATGCAGGAAGGTGAAGAAGGAAACTTTACAGCTGTCCTGGAACTGGGGATAGAACCTCGGAGTCCTGACTCCCAGTCCCCCCACTCTAATCTTGGAGATCCTTGTTCACTCTCCCAGCTGGGGACAGACCCTAGGAGGTGACGTTTCAGCCCATCTGCACTAACCTCGTAAAGACCAGAGAGAAAACCCAGGAGTCCTGACTCCCACCCACCCAGGATGGATAGATTGACAGTGGGCGTCTATGGGGATGGATAGATGTCCTGTACATAGTTGCACACAAGTATGTCTCCTTTCTAGCATCTTTTCTTTCTTTTAATGTCTCCTGGCAGTTTGTTGTTGTTATACAAAGGGTCTCTTCTCGTCCTTGCTCTTGTGACGGTGGTGAGAAGTAGCTGGGTGGTTCCTTGCACCGTGACTGGTGGTGGAATGTCCACTGCAATTTGATGTGTTTAGAACTGATCGATTGGTGGAGTTTCAGGGCACAAGAAGGCATCCCTGTGATCAGCATGTCCCCCGGCGATTCCTGGCCCAAGCCCCACCTTCCGGTCGAGCAAAGCAGTTAGAAAGAGAGGCCAAAGCTGTGAGCCCTGGAGAGTTCACCACAGTCCAGAAATCAGGACTGCAACCCCCAGAGTATTGTAAAGCTGTGAAATTTCCCCTGGACCTGTCAGTGTCCCGGAGAGGCGGATTGAAGAGGCCAGAGGCTGAGGTGTATGGTTTGAGAGCTCTGTTTGCACAGAAGGGCAGGGACTGGAGGAGAAAGGGCGCATGTTGGGTTATCTCATCCATCCATGTCTCATGGAGGGCTCTTCCCTAGCTTTAACTAATGGTCTTGTGATCAAACAGAGGAAGGGACTCGGGGAACTGGCTTCAGTTCCCAGATCTCCCACAGACTCGCTCTGTCACCTTGGGGAAGCCACGTCACCTCTCCATGCCTCAGTTTCCCCATCTGTTCAATGAGGGTAATGATGCTCACTTCACACCAGAGAGCTGAGATGGGCTGGACTCAGGTTGTGAGGTGCTTGGGGAATATTTGTGCCTTGCAAAGGACCAGAGTCTCCTCTCAGCATCACTCGCACAAAGCAGAGCTATTCCAGCGCAGTTGCTCCAGGTTTACACTGCAATGGTCGAGGTCAGAATCCCATTTCTCGTGTTTTTCGCCCGTCGCTAGGACACCACTGCACAATGGGAAGTTAAAGGCAGAGAGAAGGTCAGTGACAGGCCCAAGGTCCCACAGCAGCTGGGAACAGAACCTGAGTCCTCTTCCCCCTTTTTGATGGTTTCTCTTGTATTCTCTTTATTTTTTCAGGGAACCCCACAGCCCCCTCCGTCTTCCCCCCGGTTCCCTGCTGCACCAAGACTGGCAATGCTCCCCCGGACACAAGCTTGGCCTGCCTTGTAACGGGCTATTCCCCATCACCAGTGGAGATCAAGTGGAATTCGGGCAAAGTGACCCAGGGGGTCACAACTTTCCCAGAGGTGACGGTGAGCAACGGGCGCTTCACCCAGAGCAGCCTGCTGATCATCCCTGCCAGACCCCGGCAGGGCGACACCTACCAGTGCGATGTGACACATCAAGAGACAGCAACGACTGAGTCAAAGAAGTTCCCTCAGGACTGTAAGACACGCGGCAGGGGAGGGCAGCACAGCCAGGCTGAGCTTTTCAAAGCGCCTAGAGGGTCTGGGAGCCAGTGAATCTTAATCCACATCCCGCAGGTGCCTTTGGAAAAACCTCAGCCTGAAAGTCTGGGGAAAGTTTGGCCCAGTGTTGAAACACACTGAGCCCTGGTGCTTTGTCACTGCAGATCTCCGGCCCCCAGCGCCCCCTCCACGGACCCCTGAAGGAGGGAAACCTTAGGGTGAAAGGCGCCTGGGGCAGAGACCTACGTTCCACTAAGGGGGGGATTTTTCAGCCCTGCCTAAAAGATTTAGGCACTTGGTTCCCATGAGAACTTGGCATGCGAATCCCTTAGGCACCTTGGGAAATCTCAGACCTGCAGCTGGGCTGAAATGGCACCTAAGCCGCATGCTGGCCCCTCTGTATAGGGGAAATCTTCGGCTCACTGCCTTTCACCCTCACCCTCACCCAAATCCAACCCAACCGCCTCCCACTGGGGGAGGCAGAACAAAGCCCATTAGCCGTGTCAGTCCAAAGCCTCAAAGCAAAACCAGTGCAACTCTGAGCCCAGGGTCCTGGCCACCAGAGCCCCCCAGCGTTCAGCTGGCTGCATGGGGAGCCCCCGCCTTTCCCACTAGGCCACCTTCCCTGCATGGTTCCTAGGCCTCCTGCCTGTCCACATCTAGAGATTCCCCCTCAGGTGCTTTCCTCAGCACTGAGCCAGAAGCTTTCCCTGATATAGACAGCAGCAAGCAGCCCCATGGGACTACAATTCCCAGCAACCACTGGCCTTAAAGGGGCTACACCCCCTTACGAGCTAGCACTGGTTACACCTTTGTCATGGAGCTGAGTGTGTTCCTTGGACTTCGGCTTTTCTGAGCCATCTTTTGAAATGGATACAAGCCCAGAGCCGCAAACCTAGGCATTCTGGGGTCTCAACTTCAACGGGTGTAAATCGACTGATCTCCTCTGAAGTCAGTGGCACTGAGCTGACTTACATCAGCTGAGGATTTGACCCTTTATCTGTAGTCAGATACAGTCAGTCCTCTCCCAGGTTTTCTTCTGATGCCATGTCATGCTGTACAGCGCCACGGTCGCCCTTAAATAGGGGACATTAATTGAGGGAAACATGTTCAAATAAACAAACACAGCTCAAGTTCCAGCTTTGTCCCAGCTGTTTACCAGGGAGAACACACTCCATGCAGCATGTGCACGAAGAATGCCTGGAGGCTTTTAATATTTGCCTAGATGATTTAAGGGCCCGTTCCCATTTGTTTTAATCCCTTACATGGCTGTGAAAAATCTCAGCCCTGGAGACTGATTAAAGTATGCAGTGTAAACGTACCACAACAAGGCTGGTGTTACTCATGCTGAGAGGACTGTAGAGTTATCTCTCTCTCTGGAAGGGGGCTAGGGATCTACAGAGAGTGACACTGGACTGTGTTTTCCCCTCTCTCTGCTCTCAGGGTGTGGTTCGACAGCACCACCCGAGGTTCACCTCCTGGTGCCCACCTGCGAGGAGAGCTCCACAGAGAGCCAGCTGGAGCTGGTTTGCCTCCTTCTGAACTTCAAACCCGACCAAGCCAACGTGAAATGGCTGGTGAATGGAAAGGAGAGCAGCCCCCCCACCCCGGCCTTTTCCTCTGCAATGGGCACAGACGGCTTCTACATGAGGCAGAGCCGCATGAACGTCACCAAGCAGAGCTGGGAGAAGGGGGACGTCTACACCTGCCAAGTGACCCACCCAGCAGTGGGAGCAGAGCTCTCCATGCACAACACCAGCAAGTGTTTGGGTGAGGGGCTGGGCCCGTGCATGGCAGGGAGGTGGGGTGGAGAGTTACTGAGAAACCAGCCCTGCCTAAGGGTAGGTGGGACTTCACCTAGACCCCAATGTGATGGGAGACACAGGAGTGCCATAGAGAAACTGGTGCTGTAGGTGGATGGGAAGAGAAAGAGATACCAGGGCTGGCTGGATGAGAGGGACACTAGGAGGGTTCTGCTGGAGATGGAGGGATTGATTAGATTAGATTAGATTTCAATCGTCTTTTTCTGCCTTTCCACATTATTTGAACTGGTCAATGACATCTCTTTGCATTTCTCAGCCTGCCTCAGAAGCTCACTTGACCCAACCATCTACTTAACCAAACCCACCTATGAAGACGTCATCAAAAATTCTGGTCATGTTACCTGTCTAGTTCTGGGCTATGACTTAGCAGCCAGCAGAATCGCATGGAAAGTGAATGGGCAAGTCAGCTCTGCGGCAAAGACAGAACCCCCCAAGAAGAACAGCAACGGGACCACCAGCCTGCTCAGTTCTCACCCTGTGTCGCTGGCACAATGGGGACAAGGCACCCAATTTACCTGCAAAGTGACCACACCCTGTTCTGGAGAACTAACCCAGGACATAACCATGAGCAAAACAGGTGAGGAGCTTTGGCATCTCAAAGGAAAGGCAAACTCCAGTTACTGTGAATTGGGACTGGAGGGTGAAACTCACTCCGCACAAGTCCTAGGCAGCCTTTATGTCCCAGTTAACCCTCCAAGAAGGACTTTAGCGGCACCTAGGCCCTCAGCACAGGGGTTTGAGCAGGCAGAATTAGTATTTCCTCTGTGAATTTCTCATTCTCAATCTCTCACTAATTTCCACTTGCACAGTTTTCCCAGGATTCCCTTTCTGATCATTAAATTCCAGCTCCTCTAAGAATTTCATTCCCTCAGCTCCCTGGTAAACGTGGATGTGGCCTGCTAGGGGCTCTGAACTGACGTGCGTCTGTACTTTTTACTTCTGGAAATCAGGCTGGTGCTTGTCACCTGGCATCTGGCCTTTATGGGATATTTCGGGTGCGACTCTCTAAGAGTCTCCATTGGAGTAAGGTGCCCAAATCCCATTGAAATACCCAAGTTGTCCAAGTCCATAAGGCAGCCTTTGAAAATCTCAATTGTGTTGAATTTTGCTGGGAGCATTTGAAGGAGGGAAGAGGCTCCGTCGGAGTGAGGAATGGGTTGGTGACCCAATGTCACGATGATGCATGATGGAGACTTGGATGAAGAGGAGATTCAGTGTTTGGGGTTAGAGTTCAGGTTTGGGACGCAGGACCAGCTGAAAGCCCCCTGCCCCTCTGCGTTACTGTAAAGCCAAACTGAGGATAATGATCCTGAAGATGATCTTGAAGGGGATGAAGATTGTGTCAATGACAATGAAGAGGGAAATGAAAATTCTGAAGGAGAAAAAATGTTAGATTGCTGGAGAAGATGAAGATAAAGAGGAAGGAAGTGATTATGAAGATAAGGGAGGTGAAGAAGATGAATATGACAATGGTGATGAAGATGATGGTGTTAAGTTGTTGCCGTTTAAGGTTGAAGATTGAGAAGCTCACTGTGCATTCTGTGGGGAAGGTTTGGGAGTTCAGCTGAGTTCTTGGGTGAAGGTCCAGGCTCTTTGAGTTTCAAGGGAGATGATGCTCAGTGGTTGGGTTTTTATTTTGCCTGGTCTAGCTTCACACATACCCGGAACAACTGCCCTCCCTGGCCCCTTCACACAGTGATAGCTGCTGGAGCTAAGTCCTTAACTTAGACATCCAAAGCAAGTCATCTTCTTCTCTTGCCCCTCTTCCTTTTCATTTAGGCATCAGGAAGAAGGAGCCCGCAGTCACCATCTCCCGGGCCTACCACGAAGACATCTCCGGGAATAGAGTCTCCTTGACTCTCATCTGTGAAGCTAGCGGCTTTTACCCAGCAGAGATCAGCATCTCATGGTTGAAGAACAACTCCCCAGAACTCAAGTCGAGTTACAATAATGGCCCTGTGTCAGGAAGTGGCACTTTCTCTGCCTACAGCATCCTGAAGGTTGACAAAAGTGTAGGAGCAGTAAATTACACCTGCGTGGTGCATCACCCAGCCATGGAAGAGCCAAGAAGGTTGTGGAAAAGGTGTCCCTTGGTAAGTGGATTCTCAGAAGCAGGTATTAGTTTGGGGATGTCCACACGCTTTCTGATGTCATCCAGCCAATGGCATGAACATCTGCATGACTCCATGTGAACCCTGGAGGGAGCAGTGGCAATGAAGGATTTCTATCTCCATTATGTTGCCGTATCAGATTGAGAAGCTGGTGAGTTCATGCAAATAAAGGAGAGAAACCCCTCAATTCTATTGTCCCACAGTGGGGCTTGGGCATGCATATGAATCTGGACTCCCAGCTCCAGCAGGATCCACTTTACAAACTTATTTCATGAGCCAGACCACGCATATCCTTCAGAGAACATTCAAGAGAGGCCTTTGTCCCTGGGTGCCAGGGCTTCAATGAGTCTGGGCTCCCTGGCTGAGCCTTCTAAAGTGATTCCAGTTCTCCCCTCCCCCATCGGTTTGCAGTGGGAGTTGGGGGACTCATGCCCTGAGGGATCTTGGCAGATGATGGGTGTGAAACGTAAATGGCCCTTCTGCCTGTGCAGGGGGTAAGGGTTTAGGGAACACAAGTTCCATCCTCAGTCCTGGGTGTGGTGAGGTGTTTAGTGGTTAGATCGGGGGGTCTGGGTGCCAGGCATGACCATGGGCAGGTCATTTGTCCTCTGTGTCCCAGCTGCCATCTCTGGGAAACAGGGATAACCATGCTGAGCTCAGGAGCGCCATTAAGCTCATGAATTTCAGGCCAGAAGTACCCTGAGTTTAGCAACCACGGCAGGTCTGGCCCCAGCCATGTTTTCTGCAATGGGGCTTTCTCCTAACAAAACTGGAGACCTTTAGATTTGCTCCTGGCTTCCAGAGACCCAAATAACCATAATGGGAATCAGGAATCTCAATCCCTCGGTTGGCTGGAAAATCTCAGCCATTGTTCCTGCTGCTCCATAAGATGAGTGTCCCGCCCCTTCCACCAGGGAACCCAGTGCCCTATTTACAAGTCCAATGATGCTCAGCCCCTTTCCCAAACAGCCCCTGGGCTCTGCACCCCTGAGAGAGAGGCACTCAGTTACCACCTGGTGCCCGTTTAAATATTTGCTCAGCCGAGCCCTCAACGCCTCCTCCTGCCCCCACCAGGTGTCAGCAACTGTAATCAACACCCTCTGGAGGTGTCTCTCCTCCCCCCTTCCCTGAAGAACCTCTACATAGCGCAGAACGCCTCCATCAGATGTTTGGTTAAAGGCTTAGAGACCCCCGGCAGCCTGGAGGTCTCCTGGAACCGGGGTAGCGGGGGCCCATTGGCCGTGGTCTCCAGGGATCCGGTGCTGCAGGAAGATGGCACCTACAGTGTAACCAGCATCCTGCGGGTGTGCGTGGAGGAGTGGCAGGCGGGGGAGGAGTTCACCTGCACCGTGAAGCACCAAGACTTCCCATCAGCCATTGTCAAGACCATTCACAAGAGTCACAGTAAGAACTCAGCCTTTCCCCTGTAGGGGGCGCCAGCTCCAATGGGGCCGCAGGCTGGGGGAGTGGCAGGCACAGGGTGTGGGGAATGGGACGTGGGACCTTCTGTCTCTAGGGGGCCCCAGCTCTGATCCGGTTTCAGGTGTTTGGGACGGGGAGTTACAAATTTGTGGGTGGGATGAAATGTGCAAATTGATGAGAGAGAAGGGGATGGAGAGTCAGGACTCCTGGGTTCTTTTTCTGTCTCTGGCAGGGGAGTGGGATGTAGTGGGCTAGAACAGGGAGACTGGAGGCTGTGACACCTGGGTTCTAGCCCCTTTTCATGGAAGGGATTTGGATCTAGTGGGTTAGTGTGGCCCGAACTCCTGGATTCTGTCTATGGGTCTGGGAGGAGCATGGGAGGGGTCTAGTGGGATATTTCTGGGCGATGAAGTTGGGGAATGGTAGCCAGGACTCTGGGTCCCAATCCTTAGCATTAATCCCTTGCTGTTTCTCATGGCAGTGGTCTCCCTCCGGGCCCCCTCTGTCTACATCTCCCCTCCTCATGCTGAGGAACTGGCTCTCCGGGAATCAGCCACCATCACCTGCCTGGCCTCTGGGTTCCGGCCCAGAGACATCTTGGTGACATGGACCCAGCAGGATCGGCCTGTGCCCCAGGAAGCCTACACCAACGTTGGCCCCATGCAGGAGGCTGGGAAGGAAGAGCGCTACTTCATCTACAGCAAGCTCAATGTCTTTGCGTCCGAATGGGAGCGGGGGGACATCTACGCCTGTGTGGTGGGGCACGA
Source organism: Gopherus evgoodei (assembly GCF_007399415.2). Lineage (NCBI taxonomy): Eukaryota > Metazoa > Chordata > Testudines > Testudinidae > Gopherus > Gopherus evgoodei. Next base: position 305,565 of record NW_022060060.1, read on the forward strand.
GGGTCTGCCCATGACCTTCATCCACCGGAGCGTGGACAAAGCCTCTGGTAAACCCACCGCTGTCAATGTCTCTGTGATCTTGTCCGACACCGACGTCACTTGCTACTGAGGATCAGAGCCCCACGGGCTCCTCACGGCGTATCTGGGGTGGCCATGGAACCTAGTGGGGTCTGGAATTCCTCTGAGCCTGTGTGTAAAGCTGTGTTAGCTCTGGTGTACGGAGCGTGGCTGTGTATGGAATATGCCCAAATAAAATGCACCATGCTAGAGTTTGTGATGAAGGGTGTGTCCTCTGGCTGAGACTGTCCATGCGTCTTATCTACCAACCCACGCTTCCTCCCACAATATCTAAATGTATCTATCCACCCCTCTTTCTTTTATTCTTTTGCTCTAGCCATCCTCCTTTCCTCATGGATTGTCTACATCAATTCATCCTTCCACAGGATCCATCCATCCATCCTACCCTCTGCAGCACCTATCTCTTTGATTCCACCATATCCATCGATTCATGCATGGAAAATCATGCCATGTTCTCTCTGCATCCATCCATCCTCTGCAGTGCATGTTTCTACCTGCCCACCCCTCTGCAGGGAGTTGCTATCCATCCATTGTTATTGATGATATTGCAGCTCCTAGATGTCCTGACTGAGGTTAGGGCCCCATTGGATGAGCACTACATGAACAGACGTAGAGCAAACGTCCTGGAACCAAGCAGAGAAAGGCTGGGAGGGGATATTTTGGCACAAAGGGATTAAAATTGGGACACTAAAAAGGAGTGAGACACTCAATTCTGACTGCAATTGTGAGTTTATTTTACTGGCACCTCATTTCCTCAAAGTCCTTTAAAGACCCCAGACTAAGTGGCTTGTATCTGGTCACACTGCAGGTCAGTGGTAGACGTGGAAATAGAGCCCTGATTTCCCATCTCCAAGACTTGTTTCTTAACCGTTGCATCTGTCTAGCAATGTAGTCCTAGCCAGTCTGGCATCAGAACTCCTTGGACATGCTTCCTCACCGGACCACATTAGGTGAGAGGCAGAGCCCCCAGAAATCTGGTGTTATGTCTGCCGGGAGCTAGGCGGCGGGTGAGACTGAGTTAGGAGCCTCCATTCCCACCAGCCGTATCCCTGGATGTATGAACACGGGGTGGGGTGCAGGGGAGCCCCTCTGGCATCAACCACTGTTGGAAGACAGGGTCCTGGGGTAGCTGGACCATTGGTCACATGCACTGTGGCCATTCTCTTGTCCAATATTCAAAAGAAGGTTGAAAAATTGGAGGAGGTGCAAAAGAGAGCTAGAAAAATGTTTAGAAGGCTGGAGAAAATGGCTTCCAGTGAGAGACAGGAGGAGACGAATTGGCTGAAAGAGACATTCAGGAGATGTCTTCATGGATATGTATAAGTACCTCCATGGGGAGAAAGTACCAGGCAGTAAAGGTCTGTAACTTTGTATAGAGAGGCTTAAGAGGAGCCAATGGCTGGACAGATACAAATGTAGAATAAAGCAGTGCAGGGTAGATCAGGGTTGTGCTGACACTGCAGATTCAGTCTGCCAGACTGTCCTGGCCTCACCACAATGCGGGCTAATTGCCAGAGTCTAAGTGGCATCCCTTGGGTTCTGGGCTGTGTGGCCTAATGGGCTGAGAGAATATGGCCACCCATGAGCAAAGAGCGGTGTGGCCTTGTCAAGGTTTTTTTTCCCCCACTTTGAACATTAGAGTAGAAATGTGGGGACCTGCATGAACACTTCTAAGCTTAATTACTAGCTTAGATCTGGTAACACTGCCACCACCCAGAAATTTCAGTGTCTGGGACACTACCTGTCCCCCCAAAACTTTCCCCTCCCTGGGCAGCCTTGAGGGACTTCTCCAATTCTTTGGGGAACACAGATACAAACCCCTTGGATCTTAAAACAAGGAGAAATTAACCATCCCCCCTACTTTTCCCCCCCCAATTCCTGGGGAGTCCAGACCCAATCCCCTTGGATCTTGAAAGAAGGAAAAATCAATCAGACTCTTAAAAAGAAAGCTTTTAATTAAAGAAAGAAAGGTAAAAATTATCTCTGTAAAATCAAGATGGAAAATGCTTTATAGGGTACTCAGATTCCTATAGACCAGAGGGACCCCCCTCAGCCTTAGATTCAAAGTTACAGCAAACAGAGGTAAATATCCTTCCAGCAAAAAGAAACGTTCACAAGTTAAGAAAACAAACATAAGACTAATCCGCCTTGCCTGGCTGTTACTTACAATTTTGAAACATGAGAGACTGATTCAGAAAGATTTGGAGAGCCTGGATGTACGTCTGGTCCCGCTTAGTCCCAAGAGCAAACAACACCCAAAACAAAGAACACAAACAAAGATTTCCCTCCACCAAGATTTGAAAGTAACTTGTCTCCCTATTGGTCCTCTGGTCAGGTGTCATTCAGCTTCACTGAGCTTCTTAACCCTTTACAGGTAAAAGAGACATTAACCCTTGACTATCTGTTTATGACAGGCCTAGTGCCCAGGGTCAATATATCAACCCTTAAGTGCAGGATTTTGTTTCCTAGGGGTTAGAATGAATACAGCAGCCCTTGAGTGCTGGGGAGCGTGGCCTAGCAGCCAAAGTGAATAGAGAGGCCCTCAAATGTAGGGGAGTGTAGTGTAATGGCCAAACCCAGGGGCCATCACTAGATGGGGTGATGGCCAGGTGTCAAGGTTTTTTCCCCCACTTTGAACTTTATGGTACAAAAAGTGGAGACCTGCCTGAACACTTTTAAGCTTAATTACTAGCTTAAATCTGCTACGCTGCCACCAGCCTTAAAACAAGGAAAAATCAATCAGGTTCTTAAAAAGAAAGCTTTTAATTAAAGAGAGAAAAGGTAAAAATTATTTCTGTAAAATCAGGATGGAAAATGCTTTACAGGGTACTCAGATTCATATAGACTAGAGGGACACCCCTCCCCCCTAGCCTTAGATTCAAAGTTACAGCAAACAGAGGTAAAAATCCTTCCAGCAAAAAGACACATTTACAAGTTAAGAAAACAAACATAAGACTAATCCACCTTGCCTGGCTATTACTTACAATTTTGAAACATGAGAGACTGATTCAGAAAGATTTGGAGAGCCTGGATGTACGTCTGGTCCCGCTTAGTCCCAAGAGCGAACAACACCCAAAACAAAGAACACAAACAAAGACTTCCCTCCACCAAGATTTGAAAGTATCTTGTCCCCCTGTTGGTCCTCTGGTCAGGTGTCAGCCAGGTCTACTGAGTTTCTTAACCCTTTACAGGTAAAAGAGACATTAACCCTTAACCATCTGTTTATGACACCAGGGTAGTGGGACAGGGGCCCACCCAACTCCACCGGGTCCTGACCCAGGGCCCTAGCAGTGGTGGAGTGGTCCACCAGTGGGTCAGTGGGGAGTCATAGAATCATAGACTCAAAGGTCTGGAAGGGACCTCAAGAGCTCATCTAGTTCAGTCTCCGTACTCATGGCAGGACTAAATATTATCTAGACCATCCCTGAGAAATGTTTGTCTAATGTGCTCTTAAAACCCCCCAATGATGGAGATTCCACAACCTCCCTAGTCAACTTATTTCAGTGCTTAACCACCCTGACAGGAAGCCTTTTCTAATGTCCAGCTCACACCTCCCTTTTTTGCAATTGAAGCCCATTGCTTCTTGTCCTATCCTCAGAGGTTAAGGAGAACAATTTTTCTCCGTTTTCCTTGTAACAGCCTTTTATGTTCTTGAAAACGGTTATCATGTCCCCTCTCAGCCTTCTCTTTTCCAGACTAAACAAACCCAGTTTTTAATCTTCCCTCACAGGTCATGTTTTCTAGACCTTTAATCATTTTTGTTGCTTTTCTCTGACTTTCTCCAATTTGTCCACATCTTTCCTGAAATGTGGTGCCCAGAACTGGACACAAGACTCCAGTTGAGGCCTAATCAGTGTGGAGTAGTTTGGAAGAATGACTTCTCGTGTCTTGTTTACAACTGCCCTGATAATATGTCCCAGAATGATGTTCACTTTTTTTGCAACAGTGTTACACTGCTGACTCATGCTTAACTTGTGATCCACTATGTCCCCCAGATCCCTTTCTGCAGTGTTCCTTCCTAGACAGTCATTGCCCATTTTGTATGCGTGCAACTGATTGTTCCTTCCTTAATGGAGTATTTAGCATTTTTTCTTATTGAATTTCATCCTATTTCCTTCAGACCATTTCTCCAGTTTGTCCAGATCACTTTGAATTTTAATGCGATCCTCCAAAGCACTTGCAACCCCTCCCAGCTTGGTATCATCTGTAAACTTTATAAAAGTGTACTCTGTATGCTCTTATCTAAATTATGGATGAAGATCTTGAACAGAACCAAACCCAGAACTGATCCCTGTGGGACCCCACTCATTATACCCTTCCAGCATGACTGTAAACCACTGATAACTACTCTCTGGGAATGGTTTTCCAACCAGTTATGCACCCACCTTATAGTAGCTCTATCTAGGTTGCATTTCCCTAGTTTGTTTATGAGAAGGTCATGCAAGACAGTATCAAAAGCCTTACTAAAGTCAAGATATACCGCATCTACCACTTCCTCCCTATCCACAAGCCTTGTTACTCTGTTAAAGAGAGCGAGCTGGTTGGTTTGACATGATTTGTTCTTCATAAATCCATGTTGTTACTTATCATCTTATTTTCTTCTACATGTTTGCAAATTGATTGCTTAATTATTTGCTCCATTATCTTTCTGGGTACAGAAGCTAAGCTGCTTGGTCTGTAATTCCCTGGGTTGTCCTTATTTTCATTTTTATAGATGGGCACTCTATTTGCCCTTTTCCGGTCTTCTGGAATCTCTCCTATTCTCCCTGACTTTTCAAAGATAATCGCTAGTGGCTCAGATATCCTCAGACAGCTCCTTGAGTATTCTAGGATGCATTTCATCAGGCTCTGATGACTTGAAGCCAACTAATTTATCTAAGTAATTTTTACCTTATTTTTTCCCTATTTTAACCTCTGATCCTACCTCATTTTCACTGGCATTCACTATGTTAGACGTCCAATCGCCACCCACCTTGTTGGTGAAAATCGAAACACAGACGTCATTAAGCACCTCTGGCATTTCTGTATATTCTGTTACTGTTTTTCTCCCCTCATTGCAACACTGCAACATGCTGACCTTACACGGGTGGGAGATACCACTCCCTCCACCTCCCTGGGACACTTCCGACCAGGCTTCCTGAATCTGCAGTCCATATTACGTCGGTATCTCCAGGCTTCTCGGAACTGGTAATTCCCTGAGACTCTGTCTCTAGTTTGTCAGCTGTAGGCAACAGGTCTCTGGTCTGTGTCTTGAGATCTCAGCCTTCTGCGGGCAAGGGCTGTAATGGCTCCGGGGCTGGAGCCTCGACCAAGCGTCCTTCCTCCTTGGCAGTCTGTGCAGACTGAGCTTGGCTGCTCTTCTTTATACCAGCATAGCATTTGGAGTGTGCTTAGCATGTTCCAAGAGGCAGGACTTCCTCCACCCGTAGAGTGAGATTAACCCTTTCCTGGCTAGTGCGGGTGTGCGCACCCCGTCTTAGGCAAGAAATCTGGAAGGGAACCACTGGAACTAACTTCCAGTGGAAGTGGTGGAGTCTCCATCTCGAGATTTGAACATCCAGCCTGGGGTCCATTCTGGAAAATATGCTCCCAACAAAGACAAGTCATTGGGCTCCATAGAGGGGTAGCTGGGTTAGAGTCCCTGGCCTGTGATATAGAGAAGGTCAGGCTTGTTACTGTCATGGTCCCTTCTTGCCTTAAGATCTAGAAAAGCACCGTCAAGGTTTCAGAGCTAAGAAGGTAACATCAATTATCTACCACCGAACTCTATGGCCCAGGCCTTATAGCGCACTGGTGGGTGAATAAAGATTTCAGCTGACACATCCAGACAGCTGAGGATTCTCCTGGCAGCCCTTTGATTGCCCAGGTGTGTACTAAGTTGAGGAGGCTCCAGGCCATTTCCCAGTCGACGTTCATGCCATTGACAAGACGCATGGATGAGCTCAGGGAATGCTGGGCTGTGAGTCCTTCCTACTCTTGGGAACAGGTTCCCAATGGAGCCCAGGCTGGTGGTGAGTGAAAGAGGCTCCTACCGAGTGGTATCCTATGTGGAATGAGTTGGGAGAGCTTTTACTCAGTCCCCATGAGATGCCTTCATTCCCCATGGTGCCGCTACTGCCCAGGAACCGGTCCCAGCACAACTCAAGCTGGCATTGACTGGGAAGATGCTGCTGTCTGATGGGTGTGCCTGGCCCCATTGAGTTCTGTACTGACAGGTCTCAGCCCAGTTCCCTGGCTGGCCAAGGGAGGGGGAGGGCATGCTCGGGGAGGGGTGTGTAGTGCTGCTGGCTGGAGTTTGCAAAGAAGCCAAAGAGTGTGAAATGTAATGGAAGTTGGGGGCTGAAATCCGTGAGGCTGCTCTGAGAATTGCAGCCTGTGACAGGGAGTCTCCACCTGCAGCCCACCCAGTGTCCCCTGGCAGGGAGCCCTCCGTCTCTGGCCCTGGACAGGAGCTCCTGCCAAGAGCACAGACCGGAGCTCCCTGCTGTGCCCACTCAGCTCCTTGGCTTAACGAAGAGGCCTCTTAAACCGGCCCCTTTATCTCACCCCCAGCTCCTCACTGCCCAGTGGAGGACCAAGGCATCGATGCTGAAGGAGGAGAGGAGGAATCTGACGGTCTCTGGACACCTGTTGCCTTCATTGCTCTCTTCCTGCTCAGCCTGTTGTACAGCGCCGGCGTCACGCTGCTTAAGGTAACAGCAACCGCTACCTTCATGGTCACACTTCACTGCTTCTAGCAATAACCAGTGCTCAGTAATCTATCCCACCCCATCAGCATGCAGCCACCAGCCATCAGCCGTCCTTGGGAACTACCCAGTCACCCACAGTCAGTGATGAAATTCAGTGAGGACAAATGCAAGGTAACCACTTGGGAACGAAGAACCAGTATCCCACATGCAGAATGGGAACTGACTGCAGAAAGGGATCTGGGGTCAGACTGCATCACAAGCTAAATATGAGTCAATAATGTAATGTTGTTGGGGAAAAACCAAATTCTGGGCTGTATTAGCAGGAGTGTTGTGAGCAAGACACAAGCAGTAATTCTTCTGCTGTGCTCCGCACTGATACGGCTTCAGCTGGAGCCTTGTGTCCAGTGGTGGGCATCACATTTCAGGAAAGATGAGGAAAAGTTGGAGACAGGCCATAGGAGAGTAACAAAAATCATTTAAGGGCTAGAAAACATGAGCTGTGAGGGGAGATTGAAAGAACTGGGGTTGTTTAGTGTGGAATAGAGAAGACTAGGGTGACCGGGCCGGGGAATGACATGGTAACATTTCTGAAATACATAAAAGGTTGTGACAGAAAGGAGGGTGAAAATTGCACTCGTTATCCTGTGAGGACAGGACAAGAAGCAATGGGCTTAGACTGCAGCCAGGGCAGTTTAGTTTGGACACTGGAAAAAACTTCCTAACTGTCAGGCTGGGTAAATAGCGGAACAAATTGTCCAGGGAGGTTGTGGAGCCTGCATTGTTCGAGGTTTTTAGGAACAGGCTAGAGAAATACCTGTCAGGGATGGACGAGTTATTACTCAGTCCTGCCCCACGGCAGGAGATGGGACTAGGTGACCTCTCGAGGTCTCTCCCAACGATCAGTCAGAGGTAATCAGGAATGATTATTTATTAATTATCAACCACCCATCATCCCTAATGAGCGAGTTCCCATCAAGATTGACTCAGCAGTGATCAATAAATGAGAATCAAGAGTCTATTATCAATTCCAATCATTAATCACTGAGAAATCAATAATCAGGGATTGGCTATTTCTGGTCAGTGCCTAGTGATCTGTAATTAATGCTGAGTAGCCGTTAATCAGCAATTAATTATCAATAATCAACTCTCACAGATCAGTAATTAATGTTAATCAAGGATCAAGCATCAACCATTAATAAGCTGCTAGTAATTATTAACTGATCATAATCACTTATCAATAATCAGCAATGAATGATCAATGACCAAAAAGGAATGATCACTAATTAAGAAGCCTGAAGAAATGTTCAAGGACCAATGAGCATCAATCACTAACCACTCAGCCATGATCACTAAGGATCCGTAGTGGGGCCCAGATGCACAAAGGGCCATAGGAGCCTGTGAAGCCGGTTCTGTGGCTGGGACATGGTGCCGGGACCTGGAAGCAGAAGCAGAATCGGCTTAGACAGCTGTGGCTCCCCAGGGAGTTGGTGTGCGGCACCCGCTGGGCAGTGGCTGTTCCCTGAGGCTGTTTGACAAGGCCGGTGTCTCTGTCTGGAAGTTGAGCTCCGGCTCAATGAAGAGACCCTGGCAGGATTCAGGTGTGACTGGGCCGGGTCCATGGCCCGGGCTACACAGCAGGACAGGCTAGATGGTCATAACAGTCCCTTCTGGCCTTGCTCTCCTAGTGTAGGATGCTGCCCGTGAGCCCAACACCGGGTCCAACGGCACCGGCCGAACCCCTCTGCTCTCTGTGTCCCACAGGTGCGGTGAGTGCCCGGCTCCGGGCTCCTAGGAGGTGGACAGCATTGCTTCATCCTCTTCATTCCCTCCCTCCATCATCAGCCCTCCCAGGCTCCTGCCCTCTCTCTGGACACCTGGAGGGACCAAGTTCCACAGCAACTCAGAGGGCGCGACAACGGCCGCTGAAGGGTCTGAACTTTGCAGAGCCCAGAGCAGGGAGGGCAGAGTCCTTCCCTGGATGTCCCCAAGGGGCAGCCCGTGCTGGAGCTTGAACTCAGCCCCATTCCCCTCCATTCTCCACCCCTGTCCCATGGCAAGGACCGGATTTCCTTGTGCGCGTGTGTGTGCGCGCGTGCACACGCATCTGTGTCCCAAGTTCTGGTCAACCTGGAATCTGTCAATGGCGAAGAGTCTCATTGGCTCCTTTCTTTAACTTGCAACTTACACAGGAATTTTAAGTTTGATCCAAAATAAAATGAGTTCAAAATTGGTAGCTGCATTTCAAGATGGATTTTGGGAGATTTAACAAAGGAGAATGCTAGCCGCTGTATGTCTCAGTCCCCTGGTATTTGTCTACGCATCCGTCCATCCTGATACATACACATCTTTTTCTTTCTTTCTTTCTTTCTTTCTTTCTTTCTTTCTTTCTTTCTTTCTCATGCATGCCACCCTATCTGATCAGTGGCTTTCTCTGCCCCAGAGATCTCCCCTTCCTGCTCCTCCGTCCCAGTCTGTATAGGCTGAGGGACGAGGCCCCAGTTCTCTGGGTTTGTAGCTAGACCCCTATCTCCCATTGGGGCCAGTTCAGCGGGCACCTGTCATTTTATTCTCCATGCCTGGAGGCGCCCTTACAGACACGACATACCCCTCTGGAGGGCATCAGGGGTCCCTGAAAGTCCGGGATGGAGGTTATGTATGAGATGGAGCCTGATTTATTTATTTATTTATTTATTTATTTATTTATTTATTTATTGTCACTCAGTGCACACAACAAAAGTCACACACACACACACCACCCACAAAAATCCCAATGAAGAGCTAAATATGCAACATACAGCATGACAGACACAACTCTGGCTATGGTCCTGCCCCAGGGCTGGGGGCTGGCTGGCACAGGGGGTAGGGAAGGGAAGTGAGGCCTTTCCCCTCTAGAGGCGCTGGCTCTGATCCAGCCCCAGAGCAGGGACTGTTGGGCTCAGGAGGGTGGGAAGTGGGAGAGGGGTTGTTTCCTCGCTAGGGGCGCTGGTTCCCTGCATGATACGAGTTGTCCGGTCTCAGCCAAGCTCCGAGCAGGGCAGCATCCCTAGTGGCTGAGGGCTGATTAGGCCATGTGGGGTGAGGTCCTGCCTCCCCCCCGAGGGGTCTCCCAGGGGCACAGCGCTGGCGGGGGGCAGCTGTGGGACTCAGGGCGTTGTCGCCAATGGAGCCAGGAGCCCCGAACCCTTGTCTCTGGGCAGATGGGGGCAGCAGCTTCTACACCACGCGCTGGATCACGTTCTTGTACTCGGGGCCACTCGCCTTCTTCAGCTGCACCAGGGTGGAGAAAAACCACTTCACCTGCAGGGGGGCAGAGAGAGGAAGGGTGAGAGGGGTCAGTGCTGGGGGGAGCTGCTCTGTCTGTCTGTGTCATTCCTTCCTGCTTTTCTGTCTGTGTCTCATTCATTCAGTCTCTGTCTTATTCACCCATTCTCCTTTCTCCTTCATTCTTCTCTTCTTTCTTTCCCTTCCACGCTGCCCTTTACTGTGCTAAAGGCGTTAATTCCTTCGTTCCTACGTTCGTTCTCTCTCTCACCTTGAACAGGGTCACGGTGGCGCTGTAGCACACGCTCAAGAGGAAGAGGGTGATGAAGACCGAGATGCTTGACCAGAGTCCATCCAGCTCCTCATCCTCGTCCTCGCTGCAAAACTCACCTGACACGATCACCTCTGTTGAGGAGAGAGAAAGAGACATCAGCTCGGACTCAGCCACTGTGACAGAGAGAGCTCGGACTGTGCGTCCAGCACCAGCCTGCCTATCCCCTTCTCTACCAATCCTTCCATCCCTCCCCCATTCCCGCTCCAGACACACCCAGCCATCCATCCCCACACACCCCTCCACCAATCCATCCATGACCACACACCCCTCTACCCATCCATTTCTAGATACAACCATCCATCCATGACCACATACCTCTCTACCCATCCATTTCTACATACAACCATCCATCCATCCCCACATCCCCTCGATCCATCCGTCCATCCATGACCACACACCCGTCCATCTATCCATCTCTAGATATAACCATCCATCCATCCCCACACACCCCTCCACCAATCCATCCATGACCGCACACCCCTCCACACATCCATTTCTAGATACAACCATCCATCCATGACCACACACACCTCTACCCATCCATTTCTAGATACAACCATTCCTCCATCCATCTGTCCATCCATGACCACACATCCCTCCATCTATCCATCTCTAGATATCATCCATCCATCCCTACACACCCCTCCTCCCATCTATCTCTAGACACAACCCTCCATTCATCAAACCATCCATTACACACATCTGCACTTGCTCTCTCCCTTTGCACACCCTCTCTCTCCCTCCATTCCCACAAGAGGTGGCTCAGGATCCCTTAGAGGGTAAATTCACAGGTGTGTGTGAGGTGCCAGGATGTGACCACAACAGAGGAGCCCGCTAAAGACCAGGATGGCTGGATTTCTCGCGTGTACCTCTATGACACTGGTCCCAATGTACCTAAACACTCCGGAGTCACTTCTGATGGAACACAGCAACCTCTGGGGCTGTTTATTTGGGACTCCCTTGGGTGGCACTGGGACGGTGGCATCTGGTGGCTGTTTATAGAGGTGGTCTCTCAGCCGGCACTGAGAAGTGCCCCCTTTGGTGTGGGACACAGGGGCTGTTTAGATAGGGACCCTTTGCCTAAATGCCAAGCTGTAGCTGGCATGGGGTGTGCTGATCACTGTTGCTTTGATGAACAGAGTCATGAGTAATTTTATGATTGGGAGGCTCATGTTTATCTCTCAGAGGAAAGATGGTGCCCCCTGTATCACAGCACCCCTAGCATAGCAGTGGGGGCACTGAGGTCAGCTCTGACTGTGAGGGGAGATCACCCCATACTGAGCCCACTGGCTTCTGGGTGATGCAGGTCTCACTAGCCAGGTAAAAGGGGCTCCGAGGATTTGGTTGGAGTTGGTAGCTGCTTCTTAGACGTGGGTGAGGTATCCCCATATAAACTGACTCCCGCATACCCCACCCCAGAGTCAAACGTATCCCAGTGCCGGGGGAGGGGTCCGTGAATAACCAGACGCCATGTTCCACCCCAGAGAGGACACAACTCAGCACAGGGTGAGAGATTCTGTAACACCTGTCCCAGAGACAGCTGCATCTTAGAGCTGGCTGCGAGTGGAGGGAGAACAGGCTGTGTGGCTGCCTCTGGGTGCATGTCTGTGTCTCTCTGTGTTGTGTGTCTCTCTGTGTGTACAAACACGACAGCTCAGGTGGGAGGGTCCCTGGGTCATGCCACATTACAGGTGTGTCCATCTGTACCAGATCTCTCTCTCTCTATCTCTTTCTCAGCAACCTCCCCACTCCCTTACTGTGTGTGCCCCTGCGCTGCCCCAGGATAACAGCATCCGGCGAAGTGAGTATTCACCCAGGAAAGCTCACGCTCCAATATGTCTGTTAGTCTGTAAGGTGCCACAGGACTCTCTGCTGCTTTTACAGCCCTAACACTGCCGCTGCTGCTACCCACCCTTTGGCACCACGTGCTGAGCGCTGGGCTTGGCACTGGTGTGGTCAAGCCCTGCGCTCGCCCATCCAGCCCTGAGGCTGACACACACACACAGGTGCATGTGGGTGCCCTGTTGGGGCTAGGTAGGAGATGGGGCTCATGTGTGGGGCCATAGATGAGTCTGCCTCCTCTGTCCCACTCCCACATCACCAGCCCTAGTGAGACTTTAGGTGAGTCCCTTCTTAGCGTCTGCTCCAGATAACAGCCCTACTAGTGCTGCTGCTTTGCGAGCACTGGGTGCCAGAAGCTGATCCCTGGTGTGGGGTGTTTGCTGTCTGTTGCACTATGACCCCCTCCTCAGCTACCACAGAGGGTTGGGGTGGAGGGAGACACTTTAGTTTCTTAGCTAGCTGGGGGGGTGTATGTAGGGGTCAGGGAATTTGAATTGCCCTCCCTTCACTGATTCTGTCTCAAAATTCTCCCTGCTCCTCTCTGGGGTGGGATGGGATGTGGGGTAAATGTTGACCCTGACACGGCGCCCCTCTGGGCATGCACAGGTTTGAGCTTAGAGGGCCTTGTCTCAGTGGGATCCTAGAGATTGCTTAGCCATCCATCCATCCATCCATCCATCCTGATCCATAAACATCCATGACCTATAAACATAACATGACCTATGAAGGAAGGCTGAAGGAATTGGGTTTGTTTAGTTTGGAAAAGAGAAGACTGAGAGGGGACCTGATAGCAGTTTTCAGGTATCTAAAAGGGTGTCATCAGGAGGAGGGAGAAAACTTGTTCACGTTAGCCTCTAATGATAGAACAAGAAACAATGGGCTTAAACTGCAGCAAGGGAGATTTAGGTTGGACATTAGGAAAAAGTTCCTAACTGTCAGGGTAGTTAAACACTGGAATAGATTGCCTAGGGAAGTTGTGGAATCTCCATCGCTGGAGATATTTAAGAGTAGGTTAGATAAATGTCTATCAGGGATGGTCTAGACAGTATTTGGTCCTGCCATGAGGGCAGGGGACTGGACTCGATGACCTCTCGAGGTCCCTTCCAGTCCTAGAGTCTATGAGTCTATGAGTCTATGAGTCTATATATCCCCATATCTTCCATCCATCCCTCCTGATCTGTACCATCCATCCATCCTTCCTCATCCATAAACATCCATCCATCCCTATATCTTCCATCCATCCTTCCTGATCTGTGCCATCCATCTATCCTTCCTCATTCATAAACATCCGTCCATCCCTATATCTTCCATCCATCCCTCCTGATCTGTACCATCCATCCATCCTTCCTCATCCATAAACATCCATCCATCCCTATATCTTCCATCCATCCCTCCTGATCTGTACCATCCATCCATCCTTCCTCATCCATAAACATCCATCCATCCCTATATCTTCCATCCATCCCTCCTGATCTGTACCATCCATCCATCCTTCCTCATCCATAAACACCCATCCATCCCTATATCTTCCATCCATCCCTCCTGACCTGTACCATCCGTCCATCCTTCCTCATCCATAAACATTCATCCATCCCTATATCTTCCATCCATCCTTCCTGATCTGTACCATCCATCCATCCTTCCTCATCCATAAACACCCATCCATCCCTATATCTTCCATCCATCCCTCCTGATCTGTACCATCCATCCATCCTTCCTCATCCATAAACATACATCCATCCCTGTATCTTCCATCCATCCCTCCTGATCTGTACCATCCATCTGTCCTTCCTCATCCATAAACATCCATCTAACCCTATATCTGTATCTTCCACCATCCATACAGATCTGTACCCACCCATCCATTCTTGTTTCTAACCATCCATCCAATGTGCAGTCCATTATTCAATCCGTCCATCCTCATCCCTCACCGTCCACCCAGGCAAGCCCATCTATCTATCTATCTATCTATCTATCTATCTATCTATCTATCTATCTATCTATCTATCTATCTATCTATCTATCTATCTATCTATCCTTTTCAGTATACATCCACCCCATCCCTCTATCACCATCGGTACTCATTGACTCTCATCCATCCATTGCCATCTATCCTTTCCCAAACATGCGTAGTCAGCCATTATATTTAGCCATCCTTTCATCCTCATCTCTCACTCACTCACTATGTGTAACAACCCCTTCATCCAGGCACCTGCCCATCCCCATTGGTACCAATCCAGTGCCATATGTGACTACCAATCCACCACCGTTCATGTATACATCCATTCATCCCCATCTCCACCCATCCATCTATCACACTCCATCCATTTATTCATCCGTCACTCCTTCAGAAAGTGTGCCCATCCAACATTCGCCATCCATCCATCTATACCCCCCAACACGCCCCTCTATCCATCCATCCACCCTTCTGCAGATCCCCAGGGATTTTTTCTATCCCTTGACATCTATTTATCCATTGGCATCCACCCTCTTTGAACCATCCAACCATTAGTCCCTGTGTACAGTGCAGTCTTGTAGCAGGCACACTGGGTGGGACACGCAGGACACCTGGCTTCTGTTTCTAGCTCTGTTATTGACATGCTCGGTAATTTTGGGCAGGACTCTCCCCCTTCTGGTACCTCTGTTCTCCTCCTCCTCCTCTTTCTCTATCTAGGCTGTGAGAAGGACTGTCTCCTGCTGTCTGTGCTGTGCCCATCCCAACAGGGTCCTGGTCTCAGTTGGGGGTATAGGGGTTTATTTAATCCAAATAATGATCTATCTATTTCTCTCTTGCTGCTTGTGATATCTCAGTGTATTTGTCCTGCCATCTGAAGTATGTATCCATTTAATCATCTCTCTGAACACCTGGCCTTCCAACTGTGATTGGCTTGAATGTGTCTGTTCCTCTGCAGTATGTCTGTAACTGTGCATCTAACCCCTTCTCCATTACTGTTTCCATGGTGTGTATGTACTCGTGCATGTATTCATCCTTCCTTCCATGGCCCATATATCTACCCGTCCTTCCTTCCACGGCATAGGCCCACATATCTATCCATCCTTCCTTTCGTGGCATGGACCCACATATCTACCCATCCTTCCTTCCGTGGCAACTACTCATATTTCCTTTCATGGCATCAACCCATGTATCTCCCCATCCATCCATGGTATATATGTATCCACCCATACAGGATCTGGGAATTGGCATCCCCAGCCTTATAGCACCTCAGTTTCTCCCAGCCTGCAACCTGGGACCTCGTCCACCTTGGGCGACCCGCAGATTTCACCCAGTCACACCACAAGAAGGAGACCTGGGTGTGAGCTCAGACTAGTTCCATTTATTCACTTGTTGTCATGCAGGGCA
This sequence comes from Gopherus evgoodei, assembly GCF_007399415.2. Taxonomy (NCBI): domain Eukaryota; kingdom Metazoa; phylum Chordata; order Testudines; family Testudinidae; genus Gopherus; species Gopherus evgoodei. Next base: position 321,130 of record NW_022060060.1, read on the forward strand.
CAGAGATTATTTACAGGAAGCTGTACTGGACAGTGTTAGCAGTGGGGCTGGGAGGAGCCTTCTTCATTTACCAGAGATTTTGCTGATGCTGCGTTGGGTGAACTTCAATGAGAGGGCTTCGTGGGTGACCATGCAGGTGTAGGTGTCCCCTCTGTTCCAGCTGGCCTTGCTGACTTTCAGCTTGCTGTAGAGGAAGAAGTTCGAGTCGCTGGCTCCATCCTTCATGGGCGGGGTGGTGATGTAGTTGGTCTCCTTTTCACCTTCATGGTTCTTCATCCACTGCACCGAGATGTCCTCGGGGAAGAAGCCCTGCACCAGGCAGGTGACACTGACAGAGTCTCCTTTGCTGCTCAGCTCTTCACTGTGGGGGTGCAGGAGGTAGACGCCCGGGGCGGAGTGCTTGCCTTCAGTGAGTGGGGATGGAGGACAGAGATGAGCCATGCACATTACTCATCTGGGGCAGATGGGGAGAAGGATGGTGTGTGTGTGTATGTGTGTGTGTGTGGGAGTAGGAAGATCCCCTCTCTCTTCCAGGATGGAGGGGCTGGGGACTGGGAGCTGGTATCTCTGGAGCACAATTTGAGGGTGGGGATTTGGGGATGCAAAAGGACTCAGGGGCCAGGATCCCAGGTTGTTGGGGGTTGGGGCTTCCCCATAAGGAGCATCCCTCCATGCTGGGTCCTGGGACTGAGTCTCTCCCCTTAGAGACCCTCCTCTCCTCTTACCTGGCTTCTTGGAGATCGATTTGATGAGGGGCGAGATCAGGTCCGAGTGCTCCACTTTGCAAGTGAAGGTCTCGCCGGCCTCCCAGTCCCGGGTGAAGATGGGCATGGAGCTGGAGGCGGTGAAGGTGTTGTTGAACTGCTCAGTGAGGGTCAGGGGATCAGGGATAATGGACCCTGGCTTCTCCCGGGACCAGACCACCTGGAGGCCGGAGTCGCTAGGCAGGTTGACCACCAGGCAGGTGAGCATGGGGCTCTGGGCCACGTACAGGGCGGCAGGAGATGGGGGCACCAGGAAGACCTGGATGTTGCTGGGAGATGTTGTTTCTTCTGGGGACAGGAGAGTCCAGGTCAGCTGCTAGGCCTGGTCTCCCCTGCCAAGCCCATCCCAGTCTCCCCTCACTCCCTGTCCTCTACAGAGCCCATCCCAGTCTCCTCTCACACCCTGTCTTCTACAAAGCCCATCCCAGTCTCACATGTTCCCCTCCCCCCTCCATCCCTTCCTGTGTCCCCCTCGCCTCTCCAGACAGCCCGTCCCTGCTCAGCGTCACCTTCGCACTTGCGGGCGTGGGCCTGCTTTTTGCTCCCAGTGCCCGGGTGGGACACCTGGCAGGTGTACGTCTTGCCCTCCAGCCACACGTCCTGGGAGACGCTGGCATTGCTGCGGGTGCTGAAGGTGCGGCCGTCGGCGTCCTTCTTGGCAGGGGCAGTGTCCCCGTGAAGTAACCCGGGCTCGCCGTCCACCAGCCATTCCACCTTCAAAGGCTCAGGGTAGAAGCCGGAGATGAAGCAGAGCAGCTGGATGGCACCTGGCTTGGTGGTGCAGGAGGAGTGGAGGACGTGCACCTCGGGGGCTTGGGGCTCAGCAGGGATGGGCTCTGGGAGAAGGGTGATGGGTTAGTTGCTGTACAGATCCCTCCTGAGTTGACTCGCCCCCGGCTCCCTGCAGCACGGCGCCCCCTGCTGAGCCCTCCCCGCTTCCTGCAGCACGGCGCCCCCTGCTGAACCCCCAGCTCCCTGCAGCACAGCGCCCCCCACTGAGCCCTCCCCGCTCCCTGCTGCACAGCACCCCCTGCTGAGCCCTCCCCGCTCCCTGCAGCACGGCGCCCCCTGCTGAGCCCTCCCCACTCCCTTCAGCACAGCGCCCCCTGCTGAGCCCTCCCCACTCCCTGCAGCACAGCGCCCCCTGCTGAACCCCCGGCTCCCTGCAGCAGAGCGCCCCCCACTGAGCCCTCCCCGCTCCCTGCTGCACAGCACCCCCTGCTGAGCCCTCCCCACTCCCTGCAGCACGGCGCCCCCTGCTGAGCCCTCCCCACTCCCTGCAGCACAGCGCCCCCTGCTGAGCCCTCCCCACTCCCTGCAGCACAGCGCCCCCTGCTGAGCCCTCCCCACTCCCTGCAGCACAGCGCCCCCTGCTGAACCCCCGGCTCCCTGCAGCAGAGCGCCCCCCACTGAGCTCTCCCTGCTCCCTGCAGCACAGCGCCTCCTGCTGAGCCCTCCCCACTCCCTGCAGCACAGCGCCCCCTGCTGAGCCCTCCCCACTCCCTGCTGCACAGCGCCCCCTGGTGAGCCCCTGGCTCCCTGCAGCACAGCGCCCCCTGCTGAGACCTCCCCGCTCCCTGCAGCACAGCGCCCCCTGCTGAGCCCCCCGCTCCCTGCAGCATAGCGCCCCCTATTGAGTCCCCCACCCTGCTATCTGCACCCAACACCGTCTACCTGTCCCCATTCCCTCCCATCGCTCTGTGGTGTCTCTCTGCATCCACCCACCCACCCCTGGTGACTCCATCAGCTCACAGCACTAGCAGGCTCCCATCCTCTCTCCCTGCAGCAGTCACCAGAGCAGGGTCCTGCAAGACCCCCCAGCCCTTCCCACCCCCCTCCCTCCCCGGGCCGCGCCGCGCTTTCCCTACTTGGGATTTCCTTGGAGATGCTGGAGCTGGTGGGCTGGTGCTCTACGGTGCATCGATAGGTGTTAGACTCCCAGCTGCTGGCCGGGACGGTGACCTGGCTGCTGAGCGAGTAGAGGCCGCTGGAAGGTTGCAGCACGGAGGGATAGGTCCTCACGCCCGAGGAGCCGACATTTGGGCTCCATGTCACGGTGACCGGCTCGGGGAAGTAGCCTTTGGCCAGGCAGCCGAAGGTGACCTGGGAGGTGGTGACTTCGCCGGTGCAGGAGGTCAGGGGGAAGACAGACGGGGCCGTTTTGCTAGCTGCAAAGGGAGAGAGAGTGAGGCCATGAGACACAGCCCAACTGAGCCCTGCCACACTCTGTGCAGACCAGGCCCTAGCTTGACACTGGGGCCAGCACTCAATGCCGGGGGAGAATGCCCCTAGTGAGCCCCACGCTGCTCCATTCTCACAGCACAGTTTGGGGTGAGACTGTTGACAGCTGCAAGGTCTTAGTAATGTCTGTGTGTAAGTGGGCACCTGAGATAGGCTGCCCCCCATCTTCCAGGTTGTGTCACAGACTGAGCAGGATCAGGGCCCCCAGTTCTCTTGGTGCTAAATAGACCCTGTTGTACTAGCGATTTTAGCTTGGGAACGAATATTAAATGTTATATTCTCATTAGCCTTCTAGGTGGTAACAACAATGGCCACTGCTGGCTCGTAAGCATTTCTATGGCTCAAACGCACGTGGTTAGATATCCTCAGAAAGACTGGGACTGTCAATTGAACCCGGGACATATGGACCTTTGGGTTAGAGTTCGGGTTATAATTATACGTGGGGAGGAGGATTAAGGGTTAGCGGTTAGGGTCAGGTGCTGGGGATAAGGGCTATAGGTTGCAGAGATGGAATTATGGGCGATGGTTTAATGGTTTGGGTCAATATTTAATGTGTTGTGATTGAATTTCTAGAAAATTTTGCAGCCATTCAAGCTTCAAATACCAACCAGTTCTGCTGCCATTTCCCAGAGGGAGTTAGTGAGACTCTTGGGTCCTACCCCAAGGGTCAGTTTGCGACAATGACTCATATTTCTGAGGCTGGGATGCTTGATACCCAACTGGAGACACAGAAACCCTAGTGCTCAGAGAGTTAAGGTGGGGAGGTTCGGGTTAGAGCTGGGGTTATGGTTAGGGGTATAATTGGTTGTTAGTACTTGTATCACAGTGGTCTAGAAAACCCAGTCTAGGATTAGGTCTCATTGTGCCAGGAACTTTACAGAGAAATAACAATGAGGACTCTACTGATCCCAGGACCATTGCAGCCTGTGCAATCTAAAGTCAGAGTTTGGGGGATAAGGTTGGGATGTTGGGGTTATGGGTTGGGTTTGAAGAGAGGGTCAGAGTTGGGGGTCAGAGTTAGGGAGGAGGGCTGTGGTTAAGGATGAAGATTGGACTCTAGGGAAAGGATGAGGATTAGGGTGTTGAGGTGAAGGAATGGGTGCATCTGTCGAGGTTAAGATGCTGGGGTTAGGGTCATGGTTAGGGAGCTAGGACAGAGTTGGGGGTCTAAGTAGTTGGGTTTAAGGTTTGGTTTAGGGTCATAGTTCTGGGGTTAGGGTAAAAAACCTTCCCGCCCCCAAACTCAGTAGTCGACTGGTTATCACCATCCCTAGCTCACGACCTTTCTAGCCAGGTTCCCACTCAAGAAACCACTCAGATTCGAACCAATTGGGATGAAGATTTTCTGGACACTTTCCCAAACTCTGTGGGAGAAATCTCCCAAGAATTCCAGCTGCCTCACTTTCTAGATGCCCAAAGCTGAAGCGCCTTTGGGAGCACTTACCGGGGTCTGCATCTCCAGTGGACTTTAGCCGGAGACGTCAGAGCTTGTCCCCCAGAAAGGAAGCCCAACGCATCTCCAGCTGAGTGCGCTGCAAAAATGGAGCCAGCTCAACTCAAAGGCCAAGTTAGGAAGTTGACCCCTGAGCTGTTGCCTCTGAGCTGCCAGTTACGTCCAGCCCCAGGCAGCCGAGCTCACAGCTAGCTGTGTTGGGAATCCCCCGGCCCGGCTCTCAGCATGGAGCGTGAGGGCAGAGCTGGTGGAAGGAGGCAGGGCCGGCTCAGGGAGACACGTTCGTGCACTCGGTGAGTTCAGGGGTTACCTCTGACAAGGGACATGCCAAAGGGGAAATTTGTGCCTCAGTTTAGAAAGATTTTGTTTGCAAATATTTATTACTGGGCTAAAGATAGGAGACAATAAAATCCCCTTAAAAGTATTCAGCTATTCCCCTGATTGTCTAGTTGCAGCCCCCCAACTCTGAGCACCCCACGTCTGCAAATGGCCCTCAGTCCTGACCCACAGCCTCTGCTAGCCAAGACCTGGGGTCCCCCCCCACTCAGCCGGTTTCCCCATTACCGATGTGCAGCCCCTGCTAGCCCAGTCCTGGCCTCCCCCACCCAGCTCTGCCAGTGCCCCCCACTCCCAAACCACAGCCCCTGCCAGCCCAGCCCTTCCCCCTCCAGCCCTGACGGAGCCCCTCACTCCCAACCTGCAGCCCCCTGATACCCACCACAGCCCTGGCTCCCCCACACCTCCCCCACAGCTCTGCTGGTGCCCCTCCCTCCCAAACTTTAGCCTCCTGCTAGCCCAGCCCTGGGCTGCCCCCAACTTTGCTGATGGCCCTCACTCCTGACCCACAGCCCTCTGCTAGCCCAGCCCTTCCACCCCTCTGTCCTACCGGTGCCCCTCACTCCTGACCTGCATACCCTGCTAGCCCAGCCCTGCCCCCCCTGCTCTGCCAGTGCCCCTCACTCCCAACCTGCAGCCCCTGCTAGCCCAGCCCTGCCCCCCCCAGCCCTGCCAGTGCCCCTCACTCCCGACCCACAGCCCCTGCTAGCCCATCCCTGTCCCTCCCAGCTCTGCTGGTGCCCCTCACTCCTGACCCACAGCCCTCTGCTAGCCCAGCCCTGCCCCCTCCAGCTCTGCCATTGCCCCTCACTCCCAACCTGCAGCCCTCTGCTAGCCCAGCCCTGCCCCCTCTAGCTCTGCCGTTGCCCCTCACTCCCGACCCACAGCCCTCTACTAGCCCAGCCCTGTGCTTCCCTGCAGCTCTGCTGGGACCCCTCACTTCTGACCTGCATCCCCTGCTAGCCCAGCCCTGGGCTCCCCTGCAGCCCTGCCAGTGCCCCTCACGCCTTATGTGCAGCCCCCTGCTAGCCCAGCCCTGCCCTGCCCCCCGCCCTCTGCCAGTGCCCCTCACTCCTGACCCGCAGCCCCTGCTAGCCCAGTCCTGGCCCCTTCCGCCCTACCGGTGCCCCTCACTCCCAACTTGCATCCTGTGTTAGCCCATCCCTGCCCCCCCCCACTCTGCCAGTGCCCCTCACTCCTGACCCGCAGACCTCTGCTAGCCCAGCCCTGCCCCCACCCAGCTCTCCTGGGGCCCCTCACTCCCGACCTCCCCTCACTCTCCTGGACCCCTGTCAAAACTGTTATCACAGCTTATAAGTGGAGTGTGAGAAAAGCACCTCTGTTCCCCCATCTCTGCCTGGGGGCAAGGGCACAGCCTGGCCTGTGTTACCCACCTGGCCCCCCCAGCTCTAACCCACTAGACCCCACTGCCCTCCCAGAGCTGAGGATAGAGCCCAGGAGTCCTGGCTCCCAGCCCTGTTCTCTGACCCACTTGCCCCAGCTCCCCTCCCAGAGCTTGGGAGAGAACCCAGGAGTCCTGGCTTCCAGCCCCCTGGTCTGACCCCCTAGCTCTCACTCCCCTCCCAGAGCTTGGGAGAGAACCCAGGAGTCCTGGCTTCCAGCCCCCTGCTCTGACCCCCTAGCTTTCACTCCCCTCCCAGAGCTTGGGAGAGAACCCAGGAGTCCTGGCTTCCGACCCCCTCCCCCAATACCAGACCCCACTCCCCTGCCAGAGTTGGGGAGAGAGCCCAAGAGTCCTACTCCTCTCTCTATAAAGTTTTCTTCTCTAAAGGGCTCATTCCGATGGAGTTAAAAGACCCCCTGTACTCACCCCACTAGCAGCCACTTTCCTCTAATTTACTCACCAAATTCTCAGCCATGGTGGGTCGTGGCCCAGCACTGTAGACCGGGGAGTTGTGTCCCTGCATCCACTGAGGTCTGTGTCAGTCGGATTGTTCATCTGAGGTTTCTTTGCCTGTTGGGCATCCCCTCTTCTTCCTCCAAATGGTCACCAAAGATAATTATAGGTTGTTATCGCTCAGTGACGCCCACGCAGGAGCTGTCAGTGTTGAAGCTGGCGAGAAGGTGTGAAAATTGGATTGGATGGGGGCAAACACTGGGGTGAAAAAACAACTGTCACTTGTCTCAACTTCCCCTTTTCGGCCCCTATTGGTCGTTTGCTGCGTCTCACCAGAGATTTGGTCACGGAGTCTGCAGACCTCTGAAAAGATTGAAGTCTCTGGGGGGTGAGGGTGAGGCCTTTTAGAGAACCTGCCATGGGGTGCATATGTGTGAAGAACCAGCCTTTACTGCTGTCCTGGAACCAAGGACAGAACCCAGGAGTTCTGGCTCCCAGCCCCACCATTCTAAGCCACAAGACCCCAGTCTCTTCCCAGAGCCAAGGCCAGAACCCAGGAGTTCTGGCTCCCAGCCCTGCCCCATTCTAACGATAGGTCTGGGATAGACTGATCCTGGAAAGGGAAGAATAGTGAGATGATAGCTATTCAAATGTTTCCTTGCAGCATATCTCTCTGTATGCATCACAAGCTCTTAAAGGACTGAGTGATCTAGTGGGTTTGTGTGTATAGGGGGTTAGGAGCCAGGACTCCTGTAGTCTATCTGTGACTCTGGGAAGGAGTGGGGTGTGGTGGAGTGGAGAGATGAGCGGGTTGACGGCCAGGGCTCCTGGGTTTTATGCCAAGCTCTGTAGAACCCCTTCTGAGGTTGGAGTCCCACCATTTTTTGGGTTTAGGATCTCAGTTCTGAATGTCCTCACTTGCCTTTCTCTCAGACAGAGCTCCTGCAAGCCCCCTCTGTGTTCCCTTTGTTCCCCTGTTATGACGATGTAGCTGGGGACCCCACTTGTAAGCTGACTGTAGCCTGCCTAGCGGCTATTTCCTGAAGCCCGTGGACATCAAGTGGAATTCTGGCAGAGTGACCAACGGGATCAAGACTTCCCAGCCACGGCACAGAGCAGTGGCAGGGCCTTCATCCTCGTCAGCCAGCTCACCGCCCTTTCCTGAGGCCTGGCACACAACACCTGCCAGTGCAGTGTGGAGCACACCCCATCCCGTAAAATGATAGATGTGGAGATCACGAATGGTGAGCTATGTTGGGGTGCCAGAGAATGATGAAAGGACTGAGGCAGAAGGGTGCACTAAAGTGTCAGAGGGAGTGGGGGAGATAGAATGATAAAGTCCATGGAAGGGAGGATAGAGAAGAAAAGGGATGGATGTATGGATGGACAGAGACGAGGGAAAGATGGAGAGAGTGAAAGAGAGGGAAGGATGGTAAGGAGCATGGGCTAGGTGGATGGGCAAATGGAGATACAGAAGTATGGATGGAAACAAGGCGGATAGCTGGAGAGATGACATAGACAGAGTGATAGAGAGATGGAATGGTGCCGAGGGAAGGAAGGAGGGAAAGGTAAATCTTTCCTCTCTCTATTGTCAGTCAGGACTTGAGCACATTGTGCTCGGTGCCGTACAAATGCAATTGATTCATGATTCTGAGCTGGTATCCATTTGGTCTCTCTGCTGCCAGTATGTGAGGCTCTTATTCATGCTGAGGTTTGCCTCCTTGGCCCCTCCTGTGAGCGCAACACCATGGAGAAGCAGCTGGAGGTGGTTTGCCTCCTCCTGAGATTCAGCCCAGGGGCAGCCAAAGTGGAATGGCTGGTGAACGGCGAGAAGAGGAACCTTCCCACCACGGACTTCTCTATTGGGAACGCCACAAACGGCACCTACGTGGGCCAGAGCCAAGTGAACATCACCAGGGAGAGCTGGGAGCAGAGGGACATCTACACCTGTGAAGTGACCCACCCAGTGCGGGGAATGGAGTACTCCATGCACGACACCAGCGAGTGCTTGGGTGAGGGGCTGTGGCCGTGCACGGTGGGGTGGGATGAAGGGTTGCCTGGAAACCAGCCTCTTACTGTGCCCAGATCCCAGGGTGACATAGAAATACAATTGAGAGATGGATACTAGGAGTGGGTGGGAGACGGATGGATGGGTGCAGTGAAAGATATGCAGGCTGGATGGATAGAGAGCTAGATACTGTGGATAGAAGGAGGAATGACTGGAAGGGAAGATGGATGTGACGGCTGGGTAGAAAGACAGGTCTGATGGATGGATGGAGAAAGGGGATATGTGTACGTGAATAATTAGTAATAAAGAGCTGGAGGTCTGCACAGGAAAGTGTATATGGAGAGATAGAAAGTGCTACGGGATTGTCAATAGCTAGAAAGAGGCTTTTTTTCAGTGATTTCTATCTTTCTTCCTTCTAACATCCCATGAAATTGAGGCTCACAAATTAGGGGACTGACAGTCCCCCTCTAAGAGGGGAGGGATAGCTCAGTGGTTTGAGCATTGGCCTGCTAAACCCAGGGTTGTGAGTTCAATCCTTGAGGGGGCCATTTAGGGAACTAGGGTAAAAAATCTGTCTGGGGATTAGTCCTGCTTTGAGCAGGGGGTTGGATTAGATGACCTCCTTAGGTCCCTTCCAACCCTGTTATTCTATGATTCTGTAACACCCGTCACTGTAGTATCCTTCATGGTGCAGGGAATTCATGGAGTCTTCTGCTCTTCTTTCCCTGTTGAAACAAGTCCTTTGTATTTCTGAGCCTGCCTCAGTGACTCCATCTGTCTCTGTCACCGAGCCGTCTTACGATGACCTGATTGGGGAGACAGCCTGTGTGACGTGCTGGGTTATAGCTTGGTAGATGTTCAGGTGGCTTGGGAAGTGATGAGAAAGCCAGCTCTGATGCAGAGACAGGAAACCTGGAACAAAGCAATGGGATCCAGAGCGTCACCAGCACCCATGAAATAAGCTTGGAGTAATGGAAGAGCAGGACCAAGTTCACTTGCAAAGTGACACCTCCTTCTTTTGGAGAAGTCACCCAGGATATGCCACTCATGGACACAAGTGAGTACGTCCGCGTGTAAGTCCCAACTCCCTGTGTGAACTCAGCCAAAGTCACTTTACTCTCGCTCTGTGCCCAAGCCTGCAAAGTGGGGATAAGGGTCCTTTGTTTCTCTCAGCTGGTGTCTGTTTCTGGAACAGGGGCTCTCTTTCACGTCCCTTCGCTGGCTCGCAGGAGTGGGTTGTGGTCTCAGTCTGGGCCGGTAGACACCACCACAATAATAGTCAGGCTGCATGTTCTCAGACCAGCTTCTGCCATGGAAAATGAAGGCCTTGCAATTCACTAGACTCCAGTAGGGAGGTGAGGCAATAGAGGAGGATCTGGTGGATATTTCCTGGGTCTTTCAAAGTGGTGATTCAGCCAGGGCCCTCAGAAGAGGTGATGAGGGACAGAAGATAGAAAGTAGGGTTAAGATGGTCCATCAAAGGTAGATTCATTGAGTCTGAGGCCAGAAGGGATCATCAGGTCATCTAGTCAGACCTCATGTTTCCCTGGCCAGAGTATTTCACTCATTTATCCCTTCGTCGAGCTCAGTAACATATCTTTGACTAACGCTTCATCTAGAGACGCGTCCCGTCTGGATTGGAACCCCTCAGGAGATGGAGAATCCACCACTTCTCTTGATAGTTTGTTCTAATGGTTTTCTTCTAATATTGTTGCCTTACAACGAATTTGAACGTTTCAGTTTCCAGCCATTGGTTCTTGTTCTGCCTTTTCTGCTAGATTAGAGAACTTTTTAGTACAGGGTTTCTCAAAGCGGGGTCGCAGCTTGTGTAGGGAAAGCCCCTGGTTGGCCGGGCCCGTGTGTTTACCTGCCCCATCTACAGGTCTGGCTGATCGTGGCTCCCACTGGCCGTGGATCGCTGTTCCAGGCCAATGGGAGCTGCTGGATGCGGGATCCACGGCCAGTGAGAGCCGCGATCAGTGGGAGCTGCAGATGGGGCAGGTAAACACACTGGCCCAGCCCGCCAGGGGCTTACCCTACACAAGCGGCGACCCCTGTTTGAGAAACCCTGTTTTAGTACCTGATGTTTTATCCCCGGGAAGGTATTCATACACTATTCAAGTCACATCTTCAGTTTGCCCTGAACTGAATCAATATAGCTCCTTAAATCTCTCATTTACAGCTACTGAATCATCACTGAGGCTCTTCTATGAGCCCTTTTCAATTTTTCAAAGCACAAAGTTGTGAAACAGGTGCAAAAAATCTAGAAATGTTAATAAATGTTGGGCTGCTTTTATTTGCTTCCTGGTTTGTGAGTCAGGAACAAGGGGAGTGAGTGGGGATCATGTTTTCAGACTTTTCTTTACAGCCAGTGGGGATAGACCCTAAATGAAAGCTGAGATTCCATGGTCATAGCATAAGCTGTGGATTTAAGGAAAAACAGCAAATACATAATAAATATGGCCAAGGTTGGCCACCCCTCACATGTTCCACCAAGGGACTAAGAGGAGACATATTCCATCCCTGGGAGAGAAATTAGCTTCATCTCACATCTCTGTCCCTTCCAGCCTACCCTGCCCATGTGCCTACTGTCTCAGCCACTGTCTCCTGCCTGGATTCAGAGGAAACTCCAGGGAAGAAAGATTTCCACACATTCCTCCGTGACGTCACTGGATTCTTCCCGGCAGACGTCAACCTCTGCTGGGAGCACAACAGCTCCATAGTCCCTGCCTCCCACTACAGCAGTGTCCCTGTGTCAGATCTGGTGAGGCCTACTCCACTCAGAGCATCTTGAGAGTCTCCAGGCCCACGGGGGAAGGAGAAGCAGGGCCCCAGTATTTCTGCCTGGTGTAGCACATGACGCTGAATGAAATGGCGAAGGTGAAGGTGAAGCCACAGAATTGTGAGTTGAAGCTTCCAAAGGGCGACGAGAGGGTTGTTCATCCCAATATGGCCAGGGGCCCCCATTACTCCCAGGGGCTAGTGAGGGAGCTAGCACCAGTTCAGGCTTCAATGCTGGGGTTTCCAAAGGGATTCACGCTCTCAACTCTCACATCGGCTTGCAGTGAGAGTTGTGGTCACAACCCTGAGGGACTTTGGGAGACCAGCAGCCGGAATATCACTGGGGTGAAATATAAAGAGCACCTTCTAGCTGTGTAGGGGAAGGGGTTTAGGGGATGTGAGTTGTGTCCTGAGCTCTGGATGCAGGATCTAGTAGTGCCAGCAGAGGGCTGGGAGCCAGGACTGCTGGTTTCTATCCCCAGCTGTGGGAGGGGAGTGGGGACTAGTGGTTAGAGCATGGGGGAAAGGAGTCAGGAATTACCATGGGCAGGTCGTTTCTCCTCTCTGTGTCCCAGCTGTCATCTCTGCCATCTTTGTTGGGTTCATGAATTTGAGACTGGAAGGCCCCTGATTTGAGCAAACATGGCAGGTCTGTCCCCTGCCGTGATTTCACCAATGGGTCTTTGTCCCATGGGAGCCAGAGGCCTTCAGATCTGCTCATGGGACCCAGAGACCCAAATAATAATAATGGGACCCAGAAATCCCAATCCCAATCCCGGGGTGTGTTGGAAAACCTCAGTCATTATTCTTGATGCCCCATGAGATGAGGATCGTGCCCCTTCCATCAGGGAAGCCAGTGCCCTATTTCCCATCCCAATGATCCTCGGGCCCTTCCCAAACAGCCCCTCGGCTTTGTTCCCCTGAGGCAGAGGTACTCATTTATCAGCTGGTGCCTCCTGAGTATTGGCTCATTCCAGCCCTCAACGTTGCCTCCTGCCCCTAACCAGGTGGCAGCAACTGTAATCAACACCCACTGAAGGTGTCTCTCCTTCTGCCTTCCCTGGAGGACCTCTACATAGTGCAGAACGCCACCATCAGTTGTTTGGTGAGCGGCATGTAGACTCCAGCAACCTGTAGGTGTCCTGGAACCGGGGTAGTGGGTGCCCATTGGCCGTGGTCTCCAGGGATCCGGTGCTGCAGGAAGATGGTACCTACAGTGCAACCAGCATCCTGCGGGTGTGCGTGGAGGAGTGGCAGGCGGGGGAGGAGTTCACCTGCACCATGAAACACCGAGACATCCCGTCGGCCATTGTCAAGACCATCCTCAAGATTCAAGGTTAGAACTCAGCCTTTCCCCTGTAGGGGGCACTTGCCCCAATCTGCCTGGCTCAGGGTGTAGTGAATGGGACATGGATCCTTTTGTCTCTAGGGGTCACCAGCTCTGATCCGGTTTCAGGTCAGTGAGACTGGGTGTTACACATTTGTGGGTGGGATGAAATGTGCAAATTAATGAGAGAGAAGGGGATGGAGAGTCAGGACTCCTGGGTTCTTTTTCCAGCTCTGGGGGCAGAGTGTGTGTGTGTGGGTCTAGTGGGTTATAGCAGGGGGGTTGTGTCAGGGTTGGCAGCCAGGACTCCTGGTTCTCATCCCTCTCCAATAACCCTTTGGTGTTTCCTTGTGGCAGGATCTATCCATCCATTCTATCCTCTGCTGTACTTGTGTCTGTTTCCCCCTCTTTACTAGCTGTCCATTTTCCTGCCCACTTGCAAATCTCTCTCTCTGCACTGTGTCTGTTTATCCATATTTCGGTTGGCAATATCTGAGTTTGTCTGTTCTTCCTTTTGCAATCCTATCCATCCGTCCAACATCTGCAGTGTCATCTGTCTATATTAGCTTCTACAACATCCATCCATCCTCATGCAGTGTCATGAGTCTAGCTGTCCATCCCTGTCCACAGAGAGGCTGGGAGGGGATATTTTGGCACAAAAGGATTATATCCGGGATGCTCAGAGGGGTGAGATGCCCAACTCCCCTTGGAATTATGAATTTATTTCAGTGGCAACTAACTGCCTAAGAGTCCTTTAAAGACCCCAGCCCAAGTGGCTTGTCTCTGGTCACACTGCAGGTCAGTGGGAGAGATGGGAATAGAGCCCTGTTTTCCCATCTCCAACTTGCATCTTAACCATCGCATCTGTCTAGCAATGTAGCCCTGGCTGCTATGGCGTCAGAACCACTAGCAGATGCGTCCTCACCTGACCACATAAGATGCAGAGGCAGAGCCCCCAGGAATCTGATGTTATGTCTGCAGGGAGCTAGGCATCAGGGTGAGACTGAGTTAGGATCTTTCATTGCCACGAGCTCCGTCCCCATTGTCCCTGGATGTGTGACCAGGGGGGTGGTGACCAGGGAAAGTGATTTCACTTCTGAGTACGGCACTGGGGAGACTGACACTGGAATACAGCATCCGGTTCTGGGGTGAACGTGCAGCTATGGTCAGAAGCGGTAACGACATGTTGGGAATCATTAGGAAAGGGACAGATAATAAGACAGCAAATACCACATTGCCTCTGTATAAATCCACGGCACGCCCACACCTCGACTGCTGCGCACAGTTCTGGTCACCCCATCGCCAAAGAGATAGAACAGAAATAGAGAAGGTTCAGAGAAGGGCAATAGAAATGATCAGGGCTATGGAACAGCTTCCATATGAGAAGAGATTAAAGTGGCTGGGACTGTTCATCTAGGGAGACAACTGCGGGGATTTTACAGAGGTCGATACACTCATGACTCGTGTGACAAAAGGAAGTGTTATTTACTCCTTCACATAACACAAGAACCATGGTTCACCCAATGAAATTAAATGGCTACAGGTTTACAGCAATCACACAACAGAGTCAAGCTGTGGAACTTGTTGACTAAGGATGTTGTGAAGTTCCAAAGCATGACTGGGTTCAGAAAAGAATTTGTTAAATTCATGGAGAATAGGTCCATCAATGACTATTAGCCAAGCAGGTCATTGATGCAACCTTATGTTCTTGATGTCCCTAAGCCTCTTATGGTCAGATGCTGGGACTGTATGACAGTGGATTAATCATTTGACCGTTGTCCCATTCTGGTCATTTTATCTGATGCATCTGGTATCTGCCACTGTTGGAAGACAGGATACTGTGGTAGCTGGAGAATTGGTCCCATGCACTGTGGCCATTCTCTTGTCCAATATTCAAAAAGAAGGTTGAAAAATTGGAGAGGGTGCAAAAGAGAGCTAGAAAAATGATTAGAGGGCTGGAGAAAATACCTTCCAGTGAGAGATAGGAAGAGTTGAATCAGCTGAGCTTATGAAAGAGACATTCAAGAGTTGGCTTCAATGATATGTATAAGTACCTGCATGGAGAGTGACTGGGGTCCCTGGGGGGCCATGCTGATATCACACAATCGGGACAAATTGCAAAGAATGGGGCAGCCAATCCCCCCGACTGGTGGTTATCCTGATAGATTCACCAAACTAGAAACAAAACAGCTTCTACAATACCTTACTGGTTACCCAGAAGACAGAAATACAGCTCCCTTAAAGCAACCCAGCCTTGAGCTCCCACCCAGACAGGATGAGGATTACTGAAAATCTTGTTCATCATATAGAAGTTCTGTCAGTCCCAAAGGATTGGAGACATTACCCACCAGGTCAATGAGTATTTCAGATCTTACCCAAACAGTCAATTCTTATGAAGTAAGTTACAATTTATTAGAAAAGATAAGAGTGAGAGAGTGAGTACTGGTTAAAAGACACTTACATAAAGGTAGGAATTGAGTTCTTAGGTCAGTTTCATAGCAGAGGTGGTTGGCTTCAGAGTTGCAAAGAGTCCCTTGAACCAGTTTTTCAGGTTATAGTCCAGGGTTTCTCAAACAGGGGTTGCTGCTTGTGTAGGGAAAGCCCCTGGTGGGCCGGGCCAGTGTGTTTACTTGCCCCGTCCACAGGTCCGGCCCATTGCGGCTCCCGCCGGGCACGGATTGCTGCTCCGAGCCAATGGGAGCTGCTGGAAGTGGCAGCCAGTAAGTCCCTTGGCCCATGCCGCTTCCCACAGCCCCCATTGGGCTGGAGCAGCGATCCGTGGCCAGTGGGAGCCGCGATTGGCCGGACCTGCCGACGGGGCAGGTAAACACACCGGCTCGGCCTTCCAGGGGCTTTCCCTACACAAGCGATGACCCCTGTTTGAGAAACCCTGTTGTAGTCCAATGTCCATGGCCAAAATCAGGGTGATCCAGAATAGAACTAGAGACCTCTGCCTTATGACTCAAACGTCCCCTGATGAAGCTTTAGCAGATCTGAGATGAAAGGATCAGGGCCCAAGAACACAGCATCATGGGCTCCTCCGGGTTCTCCTCTGGGAAGCTTGCCACAGGCAGACTTAACAGCTTCCCCGAGACCTGGTCAGCATCAGGCCTCGGCTGGTCTGGCCAGTCCTTGGATCAGCTGCAGACTGCAGGAGTATCCCCACCAGGAGCTCTGCCACAGGCGTCTGACTTCTCCGGTGGCCAGGGCTCTAGGGAGTTCTGGGGTTGGGCTTTTCTACTTCTGTCCTGTTCCCTGACCTCTGGGGGGCGGGCGCAAGCTCCACTGGCTCTGCCCACTTTGATGTCCAGAGGGCCTCGTCCCTCTCTGAGGTGGTGGGGAACCAGACTGCCTCGCTACAGGGGCCATCACTTCTGTTTCCAGCGTCATGACAATATGAGGAAGCTCAGGGTGTTACTGATGGAGCTGCCATGCCTTTCCCCATTTCCTTCGGGCTTGTGGGTGGGTTGGTCAGGTGTTGCCCAAATGTGGCGATGGTCAACATATCTTCCCCCTTCTCAGAGCATGGATTGAAATGAAGTCAAGCGGGTAGTGGCTTTAAAGTTGTTTGCATCAGATGGTCCCATTATTAGGTGTATTACAGTAGTGTGTAGAGGTCTCCACTGAGTTTGGGACCCCAATGCGCTAGGAGCTGCATGCACATAGAGTAATTGACAGTTTCTGTCCAGAAGAGCTTAATGTCCAAACAGAGAAAGGGTGTGAAGAGAAACCGAGGCAGAGAGAAAGGAGGTGAATTGCCTGAGGTCCCACAATGTCAATGACAGAGCTGGGAATAGACCCATGGGAGTCCTGAGTCTCATCCCAGTGGTCTGTTCATTGGACCACACTCCCTCTGGGATGGTACGAGTTGTGGGAGGTCTCAGAACAGCTCTGTGGGTAAATTCCCCAGGTCCCCAAAATAGGGAGTTTTGGTGGTGGGGGAATTGGTGCCGCCACTGCCGAGGAACCGGTCGCAGCACAACTCAAGCTGGCATTGACTGGGAAGATGCTGCTGTCTGATGGGTGTGCCTGGCCCCATTGAGTTCTGTACTGACAGGTCTCAGCCCAGTTCCCTGGCTGGCCAAGGGAGGGGGAGGGCATGCTCGGGGAGGGGCATGAAGTGCTGCTGGCTGGAGTTTGCAAAGGAGCCAAAGGGTGTGAAATGTAATGGAAGTTGGGGGCTGAAATCCCTGAGGCTGCTCTGAGAATTGCAGCCTGTGACAGGGAGTCTCCACCTGCAGCCCACCCAGTGTCCCCTGGCAGGGAGCCCTCTGTCTCTGGCCCTGGACAGGAGCTCCTGCCAAGAGCACAGACCAGAGCTCCCTGCTGTGCCCACTCAGCTCCTTGGCTTAACGAAGAGGCCTCTCTAACCGGTCCCCTTATCTCACCCCCAGCTCCTCACTGCCCAGTGGAGGACCAAGGCATCGATGCTGAAGGAGGAGAGGAGGAATCTGACGGTCTCTGGACACCTGTTGCCTTCATTGCTCTCTTCCTGCTCAGCCTGTTGTACAGCGCCGGCGTCACGCTGCTTAAGGTAACAGCAACCGCTACCTTCATGGTCACACTTCACTGCTTCTAGCAATAACCAGTGCTCAGTAATCTATCCCAGCCATCAGCATGCAGAGCCACCAGCCATCAGCCGTCCTTGGGAACTACCCAGTCACCCACAGTCCAGTGATGAAATTCAGCGAGGACAAATGCAAGGTAATCACTTGGGAACGAAGAACCAGTATCCAACATGCAGAACGGGAAACTCGACTGTGAAAGGGATCTGGGGTCAGACTGCATCACCAAGCTAACTATGAGTCAATAATGTAATGTTTTTGGGGGAAACAACCAAATTCTGGGCTGTATTAGCAGGAGTGCGCGAGCAAGACTACAAGGCAGTAATTCTTCTGCTCTGCTCCGCGCTGATACGGCTTCAGCTGGAGTCTTGTGTCCAGTGATGGGCACCACATTTCAGGAAAGATGAGAAAAGTTGAGACAGGCCATAGGACGAACAACATAAAATCATTTAAGGGCTAGAAAACATGAGCTGTGAGGGGAGATTGAAAGAACTGGGGTTGTTTAGTGTGGAACAGAGAAGACTGGGGTGGTGGGGGGGGGGGAATGACATGGTAAACATTTCTGAAATCACATAAAAGGTTGTGACAAAAAGGAGGGGAAATTGCACTCGTTATCTGTGAGGACAGGACAAGAAGCAATTGGGCTTAGACTGCAGCCATGGCAGTTTAGTTTGAACACTGGAAAAACTTCCTAACTATCAAGGCTGGATAAATAGTGGAACAAATTGTCCAGGGAGGTTGTGGAGCCTGCATTGTTCGAGGTTTTTAGGAACAGGTTAGAGAAATACCTGTCAGGGATGGACGATTGTATTACTCAGTCCTCGCCCCACAGCAGGAGATGGGACTAGGCGACCTCTCCATGTCTCTCCCGGTCCTACATCTGTGTGATTTTATCATTGTCAGAGACTCAAACAAAGTCAGGAATAGAGCCCAGGTTTAGGACCAGGTTACCTGGAGGGAGGAAAGCCTGGGGCCAGGACAGGAACAAGGCTGGAACCAAATGGGAACAAGGCAGGAGCAGGGCTGGAGCCAGATGGGAACAAGGCAGGAGCAGGGCTGGAGCCAGATGGGAACAAGGCAGGAGTGGGGCTGGAGCTGGCTCAAGGATCAAGCATCAACCATTAATAAGCTGCTAGTAATTATTAACTGATCATAATCACTTATCACTAATCAGCACTGACTGATCAAGACCAAAAGGAATGATCACTAATTAGGAAACCAGAACAAATGTTCAAGGAGCATTGAGCGTCAATCACTAACCACTCAGCCATGATCACTAAGGATCTGTAGAGGGGCCTAGATGCACAAAGGTCCATAGGAGCCTGTGAAGCCGGTTCTGTGGCGGGGACATGGTGCCAGGGCCTGGAACCAGAAGCAGAATTGGCTTAGACAGCCGTGTCTCCCCAGGGAGTTGGTGTGTGGCACCCGCTGGGCAGTGGTCTTTCCCTGAGGCGGTTTGACAAGGCCGGTGTCTCTGTCTGGAAGTTAAGCTCCAGCTCAACTCAGAGATCCTGGCAGGACACAGGCATGACTGGGCCAGGTCCATGGCCCAGGTTACGCAGCAGGACAGGCTAGATGGTCCCAAAGGACCCCTCTGGCCTTGCTTTTCCCAGCGTAGGATGCTGACCATGAGCCCAACACCGGGTCCAATGGCCCGGCTGAACCCCTCTGCTCTCTGTGTCCCATAGGTGCTGGGAGTGCCAGGCTCCGGGCTCCTTGGAGGTGAACAGCACATGCTTCATCCTCTTCATTTCCCTCCCTCCATTGTCAGCCCTCCCAGGCTCCCGCCCTTTCTCCGGACTCCTGGAGGGACCATGTTCCACAGCAGCTCAGAGGGTGCCACAAAGGCCACTGAAGGGTCTGAGCTCTGCAGAGCCCAGAGCAGGGAGGGCAGAGTCCTTCCCCAGATGTCCCCAAGGGACAGCCCACACTGGAGCTTGAACTCAACCCCATTCCCCTCAAACCCTCCACTCCCGTCCCATGGCAAGGACCGGATTTCCTTGTTTGTGGGAGTGTGTGTGTGTGTTTGCAGGTCTGTAGTGTCCTGAGGGCTGGTCAATCTGGACTCTGTCAAGGGAGAAGAGTCTCTCATTTTGCTCTGTTTTTTAATGTGCAACTTACATGGGAATTGTGTGTTTGATCAAAATAAATGGATTAAAAATTGGTTGCTGCATTTGAGGATGGTTTTGTGGGATTTAACCTATGAGAAACACTACTCACTGTATCTTCCAGTCCCCTGTTATCCATCCATCCATCCATCCATCCAGTCCTCCCCACATTTATCTAGCTAATTGCCCTCTCTGTTAGGTGTCATCATATGTAGAAGCCAACATATTCTGAATGAGTTGAAAGTTGGGAGGACCTGACTAATTGTCATAATCTTGGGCACTTGCCCCCGAGAACTTGAGTACCTCCCCAGTTGGATCATAGCCTGGTTAATTCTGCCTCTTTAAAGTCTCCCTTTGCTCTGACCGCTGGTGGGGTGGCGGATTCTTTTATCTTCGTCCCGTGACCCCAGGATTTTCACTGAGCTGTTCTCAGTCAGTTCTGCAACTCAGCCTCCCTAGGGGCGCCCGTTCTGTGGGGCGGGGAAAGTTTGTCCAGTTTATAGAGATGGACATCTGCAAACACTGGTGCCTAAAGTCACACTCCTTGTTCCCCTGCCTGGAAGTGACCTGATCCCCAGAGGTGCTAGTTACCCCTCAGTGCCAATGTTAGACTCTGGATACTCTGGAAATCGAATTTAGGGAGAAATCTGAGCTGTGTGTGTGTTGAAATCACTGTCAGCCTCGTTCAACTGAGCCATTATTTCTCCTCGTTATTGATAAGCACCAGGCCGGGGAAGAGCTACTGGTGCTAAAGGACAAGAACCAGTGGGTATGAAATGGCCAGGAATAATCTGAGTCTAGAAAGGAGAAGAAGGTTTCTAACCATCACAGAAAGGGGTTCAGGAACCATCTTCACCTAGGAGGAGAGGGGGGCAAAAGTTTTAGGATCTTGCTTAATAAGTTTATGACCCCAGAGGTCCCTTCCAGTCCTGTGTATCTCAAAGGGAATCCCATGGAAATCCCATTGAAAGAGCCCATAGAGTCCATTAAATGTCCAGTTTATTTCTTGATGTTCCCCTGCTTAGACATCCAAGTCCTGAGCTTGCATTCACCCTCTTAGCTTCAGCAGCATTCTGCGAGCTGATGTTCAGTTGTTCATCTGCCGTGAAGCCCTCGAGTCATTCTCAGAGCATGAGCAAATAAGTTAATTTCAGGGAAGGTTAAATTTACTCTCCGTTCCTCTTGTATCATGCGCTGAAGGTCTTTGTGGTTAGGCCAAGAACCGTTCTCCAATTTAGCCTGACTGAGAACATCTGTGTCCTGTTTATCAAAACAGCTGGCAGCAGATGTTTCCCCTTTGAGACATTCTGGGGTAGAAGACTGGCATGGCTGGGGCAGATTTGATTGTGAGGCTCAGAATGGAAAGGCCATTGTGACTAAGTTAAAAAATACAGCCATTGTGGGCTTGGTGGTGAAAAACAAAGTGAACAACATGCTGTAAATTATTCAAACCCTTGGCTCTGCTAACTAGCAGCTGCCACCCAAGTGTTGTTAATTTTCACAGACCCCCCCAAACCCCCACTGTGGGGTAGGTAACCATTATTATAACCATTGGGGAAACTGAGGCACCGGGTTCCCCAACAATGACTCAGTAGTAAAGACAGGAACAGAACCCAGGAGTCCTGACACCCAGTATCCCCACTCTAAGCCACTAGATGCTACTCCCCTCCTTGAGGTGGGAATAGAACTCAGGAGTCCTGACTCCTGGACCCCTCTGCTCTAACCCACAAGACCCCACTCCCCAGCCTAGCCCATCTTCAAGAAATGGACAAACTATGCTCCACTCTATGGTATCACCTTGGCTAATGACTTCCTAGCTGAGCACTTGGGGTGGGATTTTTAAAGGGGTTTAAAAGCGTGATGTGCCCAAATCCTTTTGACTGACAATATAAGTTTTGTGCCTATCTCACAGTGACCTGTTGGAAACCCCAGTTTTCATTTTAAACTAGACTCAGGTGGAGAAAGCCTTGGGGTCAGTCCTGCCCTGGGTGGAGATGGAACAGAGAGGACTTGAGGGAGCTTTTTTGAATCTACTGAGGTTAGCTCTTGGGTGATACACTAAACAACAACCTTGAGCTGGACGACTGGACTAGATGGGGGCTTATAAATGTAGTTTCTGAGATTTCCCAGTAGACAAACCTAAGACCAGGTCAAGAGAAATGCAAAGGAAATAAAGACAGGGGGTGTCATATAAATTTAAGGAGCAGGGTCAACTTTTTCCACTTAGAGCCTCTAAAGATGGACATCTTAATGCATATTAAAGCCTTTAAAGAAGTGGCTAGATTTTCAGAAGTTCTGCGTAAACCCAGATCCTACTGTCTCCTTACTCCCAAAAGTCAATCCATTTGGCTTTAGAGGGGAAAATGAGAGTTGGGCTCTTGACTTACATTCACGGCTCTGAAATTTTTTAAAATTAGCCTTAGTGTTTAAAGATTAGCTGATGATTTTTCAGAAGGGACTGATGGTAACATTTTCAAAAATGCCTAGGTCCAGATTTGGAAAAGCATTCGGTTGCCTAAAGATGCAGATAGGTGCTGAGTGGGATTGGAACAGACTTCTATGGTCATCAAGTTTAGTTACCTGAAATAACAGGCAACCCCATCATATAATCCCATTCATAAATGTATCAAGCTCCATCTCAAAACTAGTTATGGTGTTTCCCCCCCCCACTACTTCTGGTGGGAGGTGGTTCCGAAACCTCCATTTTTAGATGGTTCCCAAGCTTCTAATTTCCTCAACTTACTCATGGGAAATTTATCATTTGTTCTTGTGCTTTGACTTCAAGAGCTTCCCTCCAGGGTGTTCGCTTACCTGATATACATGCACAGAGCAGTCAAACCCCCATTCAGTCTGGGTTTTGCTAGGCTAAACAAGCCAAGCTCTTCCAGTCTCCCCTTATAAAACCGGCCTTCCATTCCCCTAATCATCCTCGCAGCCCTTCTATGCATCTGTTCCAACCTGAATTCATCCCAGTGCAGAGAGTAGAAAAAACTTTCTAACTAAGGCCGAGGGACTTACTGGCCACTGCTTCCAGCAGCCCCCATTGGCCCAGAGCAGCGATCCGTGGCCAGTGGGAGCTGTGATCGGCCGGACCTGCGGATGGGGCAGGTAAACACTCTGGCCTGGCCCACCAGGGGCTTTCTCTACACAGCGGCGACCCCTGCTCTAGGTGTGTAATTTTCAAAAGTGCCTGAGCAGGTTAATCACTTAACGCTCTGTGAAGCCAAAATCGATGGGATTTAAGTTCTAAATAGCTATGTTCCTTTTGAAAATGGGACTTAGGTGCTTTAGAAAATTTTGCCCAGAAAGGATCAGTGACTTGTCTAAAAGTCATACATAGAGTCTGCAGAACTAAACTTAGATCTTCTAGATCTTCATACATGCAGGCCACAGAACTGAACCTAGATCTTAACCAGATGACCAACCCTCCTCTCAACTAGGTGACTTTTTCTTCATCACTTTTTAGATAAAAATCAGAACCTTCGTTGATGTCACCAACTCTCAGAGACAGTAGCCTGAAGAAAAATTGCCAGCAAAACAGAAAGAAATTGGATTTTATGGAAAACAAATTTTATTTAGACGCCAAAGCATGATGGATGTTCCAGCTAGACAGCACAACTCAAAACAATTGGTGGTGAGTTGGCTCAGAACATGTTACTGTGCGGATTAATGCAATACCATGTGATAGACTGGACTAAAATCAAGATGCAGTGTGATCCAATGGAATCTAGTGTGATATAATGTGATACAAGGTCCTTTGATAGAGTGAAACAGTGAACTTATGGCAGCAGCACACGCCTGGTAAAACAATACAAGGCATAGGAACGTAGGCCTAGAGAGACTTCTCAGGTCATCAAGTTCAATCCCGTGCTGTCGGGAACAGCTCCATCATACAGTTCTTATCCTAAACCATGCAGCGCACTGCACTATGACCCAATGAAATGGCTAACCACAATGCAATGCTGGGCAATGGTTCGTTATCACCAGTGCTGGGTGAATTTTTTTTCAAGTGAAACTTCTTTCATTGAAAAATGCAGATTTGGGCTGACTGAAACATAGCAAATTCATATCATTTCTAGCAAATTGTTTAAATCAAAACAAAAACCTTAAAAAAACCCCAAATGTTGAAATTTTCATTTTGATATTTTTGAAATGAAACGTTTCAATTGTTTGGATTGAGATGACTTTGAGTTTCAGAATTTCCTTCAATTTTATTTTTAAAATGTTAAAAACATTTTAAAAAATACCCCCTGAAATTGGAACAAAGTGTTTTATTTCAAGCTGAACAAATTATTTTGTTTCACCTGAAATGATAGTTTTTAATTTTTGATTTGCCAGAAATTCTGAAAAATGTTGGTTCAGGTCCCCCCCCAAATGATTTTTTTTTTAAAGTCAGACTGGCCAGTGAACCCCCAAATCAGTTATTCACACAGCTCCACTCACAAGGCAAGTCAGTGCAACACAATGCCATGCAAAGGCTCGCTGCAATGTGAACAAATGCAATACAAAGCAGGGACCTTCACATGGTCACAGAACTTTCTGGAATTCAAACTGGACTTTCTCCTTTTTGTGCTGCTTGGCTGTTTGCGCCAACCTTCTCCTTTCCTCCCCCACCTACTCCTTACCTTGACTCCATCTCACACCTGCCTCGCTTCTCCCCTGCACTGTCCCCCTCACCTCCCGTCCTTTCAACCTCCCTGCACTTGTCTGTCATTTAGCTGATCCCCTCCTAATTAAACCCACCTTAAAAAAATTGCAGCACTAACGTGTCATTTGCCACCATCGTACCGTTCACTGTGCTGGCGCGTTCTACCCCTTCCCTCACCTTGCGTCTGTCTGTTGAGACTATAAACTGTTTCAGGCAGGGAACGGCTGCTACTCTGTGTTTGTGCAGCCCCTGGCACAATGGGACCCCATCCTTGGTTGGTCCTACAGAAAACCATAATAAACATGATTAATAATAATAAATGTAAGACAAATACATCTTCAGCAATTGAGATTTAGGTTCGATGTTAGGAAAAATCTTTCTAGCTCCCAGGGTCATTGTATTCTGGAATAGGCTTCCAAGGGAGATAGTGGTATCCCCGTCACTGAAGGTTTTGAAAAACAGGATGGACAAACACCTCTCAGCGACAGTCTAGATGTACTTGGTCCTGCCTCAGCCCAGGGGGCTGGACTTGATGACTTCTCGAGGTCCCTTCCAAGCCTACATTTCTATGTTTCTATAGCTCTTGACAGCACAACACAGTATAATTGGTGCACTACCAGGCAATGCAACAGGGTAGCATGAAAGAACACCATGTACAAGCAATGCAGTATGATGCAATAAGGCATGATGCCATGCTACAATGCAGCACTATGCAGTCCCTGGCAATGCAATGCAAATTCAGGAAAGCCAATGCAAAGCAAAACAATGCAGGCTATTGCAATGCAACAGAAAATAATGCAGGTGCATGTAAATCAATACAATGTTATAACATGTCGTTTGTACAAAAAGCCCCAAGACCTCAGAATATATGGCAATTACAGTAGCATGGGATGTGGGGCATTAAAGATTGTGAGTGTAACTGGCATGGGGGAAACAGCTTAGAATTTAGTCATGAGAGATCTGGGTTTGGAGTTGGCCTCAGACTGGAAGAGTGGAGTTTGGCTACGTATGGATTGGAAGATGTATGGGTTAGGTTCTTGTCAGGTTGGGTTGTGATTTTGTTGGGGGAGTAGCCGTGAACCTCCTAGGGATGGGTAGGGAATGCATTTGGATTGGATTCTTCCAGCATTGAGTGGGAGAATTTATTGAGGAAGAGCATTAGTTTGGAGTCTTTTAGGGTTGGGGCTTTGTTAGAAGAAACAGCATGGAGTTGGGTTCTTGTGGGGTTATGGGGAACTTGAGGGGTCAATACCATTGGATTAGGATCTTGTTGGGTAGAGTGGGGACCTCCTGGGGGGAATGGCCTTAGGCTGGGTTCCAGTGGGGTGCAGTGCGGGATCTGCAGCATTAGGTTCGGCTCTCAGGGGGTTGAGTGGAGAAACAGAACGAGGATGAATTCTTGCGAGGTTGGATAGCATGGAGTGGCTGTGAGCTGGCTTTTTCTGGATGCAGATTGTTGCAACTGCCTCATCTCTGTCCTAGGACTGGGGGTATGTGTGTATTACCCTAGGAGGTCCCAGGGTCCTTGGCAACCTTGAATGGAGTGGGGTTTGTTTCCCACCTTAGAAGCCCTGTGAAAGATGGGGGGGGGTGTATTGGGTCCCCAACCGTGACCCCCTAAGACTCTCAGGAGGGGTAGTACAGAATAAGATTTAGCAGCACAGAGGGGAGCTCAGGTAATTTTTTGAGGGGTTAGGGAGCTGATATGGTAAGGCTGAGAGAAGGAACAGAGAACTATCAAAAGAATCTTTTGGAGACGTCTTTACCCACTTTCTCTCCCTTAGCATGGAGCATAGTTCTTGGCCTTCATAAAATGGGCGGGAACAGTGAAGGCCTTTCTTTGATGTTCTTTCTTCATGTGTCTCTGGAAGTAATGGGAGATCACCATGGCCAGATGATCTACCCTGTAGGTCAGGCCAGCCGCCATGGATAGGCAGGGAAATGGAAGTGGGCAAAAGAACTGCAAACAGAGGGGCAGATTGGACCCCATCCCTTCTTCTTCACTGTGTGGAGAGAGTGGTGCCTATTTCACCTGTGAAAACAGGAGAGAGGGAGATATAAATAGATAGATAAATAGATAGAGGTGTATATGTGGATAGATAGATAGAGAGAGAGAGATGTCTGGGGATAGATAGATAGATAGATAAAGATAGATAGATAGATAGAGGGGATGTATAGGGATAGACAGAGAGACAGACATTGTAGGCGGGTAGATGGATTGGTAGCTCTTTCTCAGCCAGCCCAGGTTCACCCATCCTCTCCTGGTTCATGCCCAAGCCCCTTTTCACCTTGATGAAGGTGACGAATCCGCTGTAGAAGAGCGTGATGAGGAAGAGGGCGATGAAGGTGGAGACCGTGGTCCACACATTGGGCATCGTCCAACTCACTGTAGTCATCCATGCTGTCGTCTCGGATGCTGCAGGGGTTGATGCCCAGGACGGAGCAGTGCCAGGACTCTGCCGAAAGACAGGAGGTGCCAGGGTCATTGGGGGATGGGGATATGACTGATAGGGAGGGACTCATTCAGTGCCACCTCTCCAATGCTAATGCTTCCAATAGGGCTCCTGTGTTAAGAGTAGCACAAGATGAGGTCTCTCCCCTTCCCCATGTAGAGGTGACTCTGCAGACCCCAGATACCTCTAGGGAATAGGGTGTATCCCCCTGGGAAGATGATTCCACAGCTTCAGAGATTTCCCCAATTGGTTC